>NC_059432.1:94289873-94658623 GCF_021028975.2 Sphaerodactylus townsendi
TGGTGACACTTTTCCCTTTCTACTGCCCTAAAGCAAGAGGGCACCTAATTACATTTTGAGGTCTGCCAGTATTATTGCTGAGGGTTCCAATGTGTGTTTGTGTTGGGGAGGAGAGGAGAGGAGAGGGGAGGGGAGGAGGTAGAAAAACAGCAATCTCTTTCTTCCACTGGTTGAGGGGGAACAGGAAAGGCAATCGGTCTGGGTTTTTAACTGTTTCCTTAAGCAAACATTGTTTATTTGTTTTATTTATGTACTATAGAATATCACTATTTTCCAGAAGTCAATTGACCATATGCCCAACATTCTGGGTTGTATCCTGGGTTTCATAATCTAACTGAAAGTGTCATTCTGACATCTGGGATAAACATTGGGTGTTCATGGCAAGTGTGAAACTGGATGATCCTTGAACTTGGATGCTGATGGTTTAGGAAATCCTAGACCAGGGGTAGGGAACCTGCGGCTCTCCAGATGTTCAGGAACTACAATTCCCATCAGCCCCTACCAGCATGGCCAATTGGCCATGCTGACAGAGGCTGATGGGAATTGTAGTTCCTGAACATCTGGAGAGCCGCAGGTTCCCTACCCCTGTCCTAGACTTAAACATATCCAAGCTAAGCAGGAACATCCTGGCTAGTACTTGGATGACAGACCACCAAGGAATACCAGGGTCACTGTGCAGAGGAAGGCAATGGCAAACCACCTCTATGACCCTCTTGCCTTGAAAACCCTACTGAGTTGCCATAAATTGGCTGTGACTTAACAGTACTTTTAACACACACACACACACACACTTAATCACAGTTCACTGTGATATCCAAATATAATTAACAGATTGAAAGTACCAGAAGGCATATCTGGAAATGCTGGAGATTGAATCTGGGATCTTCTGCATGCAAAGCAGATGCTATAATAGTGAACCAAGGTCCCTCTCTAAGCTCCTATCTTTCCATTTGCTTATTTGTTTTAAAAAAATGCTCTTACACTGTTACCCTACACAGCAGGGTTCAAGGCTGTTTACAAATATGAAGTTGCATACAACAACCTGAAATCTCAGTACAACAGTAAAACAAAAATTTAGAGTGTGGTTTACCGTGCAATTCCAAGGAGATTCAGTTCAATGTTCTTAGACCGGAGTAACTTCGCACTGTTAATCTAATCTAATTTGTGGGCAAGAAATGGACTTTGGTTTCTGAAACTTGCAAATTCAGATTGCCTTCCCAACTGTGCTCCAAAGAATCCCCAAATCAGAAAGTAGTCAGTCTCAGCTTTGTATGCAATGGCAAAAGAGAAGGGGAAGAAGTGAACAAAAAAACAACCTAGGCTTGTGAACAAAATGGCATATATTCATGAAATCTAAATATAGAAAATAAGACAACTGGAAGTACTCACAAAATGGCAACAATCCCATACAATCCCAATCCCAAGAAAGCATGGTCATCAATTGCAATAGGAATTTGGGGGATTTACCTGATCATTCATATTCACATCAGCAGTGAGGAAAAGTGCTTTAAACATAAGGAGTGCTGGACGCTCAAGATGGAAGGAGTGCTCTCTATAAAATACCACAGGGTCCCTTTAAAATATACAAGAAAAAGGGACAACATATGGTAATTAAACTAGAAAAAATGAAGCAAGGATGGTGGTGGTCAGGGCAAAAGAGAGGGAAAAATTCAAAGTTGACCATAAGCATAAACAGGCATTTAACTAGAGCCACCATACATTCCAAAAACTATCTAGAGAATATATCAGTCACCTGATCGAAGTGTTCTGTTGAACCCTGTCTTTGCCCTGGCCTCGTATCTGTATCACCTTTGTTCTGCATGTTACTTAACAGGTTCCTTCATCTGAAATAGTTGCAGAACTGTAGGGCTGTCAATTCAAAATAAAAATGTGCTTATCTAGGAGTTATTTACAAAATCAATATGGAAGAGCCAACGTAAAACTTAATTGAGCAAACCATTGTAAACGTACCTGTCCGGAGGTCTCCTGTGTCTGAAAGGACAAAGGCAATGGGCCCCAGTCTGATAAACACCTTGTCTCTTACTAAATCACCCACGCAGCAGTGCTGCCGTAAAGCATACTGCTGGAAAAGGCAGTAAGACTAAATGCATTTGAATCTGTGTATCCAGAGAGAAGATTTTACCCACACTTTAAAAGTACTGAGATGGGATGTAGTTTGTTAAGGGAAAGTTAGAACAAGATACCAAACATTCCAAAAAAATAAATCTGGCCATTTACCTATAAGTGTCTGACAACCACATGGTAAAAAAACACATCACTTGAAAAAATGCTTTCTTTCTATATGAATTGGTTTCTCAGACGTAAAATGCTGCGTGACAGTGCTTTATTCGACCCAGTAGCTCCATATTTGTGCACATCAGCCTCCCATGCAATTACAGTTGATAAGAGACCAGAGAAATACATTCATCTAACCTGCTCTTTTGCCATGCAGCCGCTGCAGCTGTTCACAATACAGAAATAAACATTATCTCCAGCTGAAGCTTGCATAGCAAGCTGCTATTAACGCCATGGCTACAGAGGACAGCTGACAACCCTCCATGTGGTCTTGGTAAACAATGCCAATACAATCTCTCTCCCTTTGCCCACCCTCTGTTTTGGGTTTGTAGAAGTGTAATCAACTGTACCTGAATGGCATGGACAGACGCTTATAACATGCTGCTGGACTGAACACATTGAACTGGCATTTCAGCTTCTGTTAAGCTGGTGATGTGGCCATAGGGAAGATTCGGTGGAAAACCTTCCTAGTGAGACTGTTGAGGTCAAAGGGCATGACTTGCCGCTGAAGATACCATTCACCGATGCAGATGAAACATTAGGAGCTAAGAGCACCAGATCACAGTCACCTGAAAAACCCACAACAGCCACTCCTGTGAATATTCTGGAAGCCCTTCATGGCATGTGTGCATTGGGCTGCCAGCTCTGGGTTGAAAAGCACCGGAAGATTTTGAAGGTGAATCCCAGGGATGATGGAATTTAGTGATGGGATGAACCTCAACAGGGTATAATGCCATAAAGTCCACTCTCCAAAGCAGACATTTTCTCCTGGAGAAAATGTCTGGAGATCAATTGACTGGAGATCAATTGTAATAGTATACCGTGCACAGGGACCGAGGGCCAAATTACCTCGGGCGCGCTGGAGGGCAGCACACAATCGCCCCCACCCCTCTATTCCATGACGACCCATGTCCCTGTGGGCAGTACGCAGCGCCTGTCTGAGCTGCCTCCTTCCCTCCCCAGGCCCTTAAGGGTGGGGCTTGGGGGCAGAGGCAGCTCGTATGGGCACCACAGCAGTAGTCCACCTTCTGGGCCACCTGCCACGGCTCCCTGCCCCCGCCTCCCTGCAGGCCAGTTTCTGTGGCAAGAGATGGCCTGCAGGGAGGCGGGGGCAGCTCAGAGCCAACCTGCTGCTGTGGTGCCCATCTGAACTGTCCCACCACTGTCCCCAAGTCCTGCCACTGAGTGCAGGGGCACAGGGGTGTGCAGGGCCAGGGGGGCATCCAGAGCGGGTATTGCCCCTGGGTGCCATTTCCCCAGATATGCCTCTGATAGTGTGAAATCTCCAGATGCCACATCAGTTCATGCCTAGGCCCAGAAAGCCTACAGGCCCAGAAAGCCTACAGGACAAACTTTCTGCTGAACGAATTCCTTCCTCAGCTGGCCTGGCACAATTTCACCACAATTGGAAAAAGAAGAGAAGTTATATAACATGTTTTTTGAGTGTAGCTGTAGTCATAGCCAATTAGCAGTGGAGAGTAAGAGGGAATTTAGCCTTGGCTTCATGCTCAAAATGTTCACCACTCAGGTGTTTTTTGAAGGACATATGTATGATTTTTTTTTAAAAAAACCCTATACTCTTGCCAATGAGATTGGAACATTTAGAGTTCCAATCCATGTGGCATACATCTTTAAAGATACCCGAGGGAGAAAGTTTGGAGTGCTGGGTTACAACTGATCTCCAGATTTCTTATATCGTTTTTTTAAAAACGTATGACATCCAGCTGGCCTTGCAGAGTGAAATTCAGAAGGTGTTTAGAGTGGGAAGTGCTGCTTCTTCTACCTTTTGATTACCTGGCAAGTTTATTTTATGATTACCTCTGAGCATTTCCAGAGTGCAAATCCAGAATTCACCTTGCAAAGTGATAAATGATTACCCAGATACCACATCTCTGATCTATTGCTATTTTTGTTGCTATTTTTTTAAAAAAAGAGTTGTGAAAATGCCTAATCATTGATCTCTTGTATCGTATCAGAAGTAAGAAAACGTGTTCAGAAAGTTACCGTTTCCAATATTCTTCAGAGAGCCATAGAAGTGGACTTGTTCCTTTGGTTTGTTTGTTCACCATCATATCCCTTATCGTTTAATGCAAAGTAGTTGCATCTGGTTTTCCTCTCTGACAAATGTAATATTAATATCCCACTTCACCTCAACTGCATCCCAGGTAATATTAGCACTTTTCATGAACTTGCTATTATCAGAATAAATGGTGCAATAAATGAAGGAATAAAGGTCAGGCAGGAACTGAACATCTGATTAAAATGAAGCCCTTTTTTTTGCAAACACAGAGGAGGTGATGAATAGGCCAAGACACACAGAGTTAGGAATGTCCCAACTATGTGCCAAAGTATGCTAGTGCACCCCTGAAGAGTATGACATATAACACGTGACAACAAAAAGGAGATGCCAATGAGCTTATTTTTAAAATTAATTATTCAGGGTCCAGAATTCTGCAGATTGTGGTGCAGAAATTCAGAATTCCTGACCCTTGAATATTTTTTTAATGCCAGAATGCCTGCACACCTGTTCTGTAGCTTAATATTTAGATTAGATTATTCCTACTGCAGAAGGGGGGGAAAGTTATAGGCTCATTCCGCACATGCAGAATAATGCACTTTCAAACTGCTTTCAGTGCTCTTTGAAGCTGTGCGGAATCTCAAAATCCACTTGCAAACAGTTGTGAAAGTGGTTTGAAAACACATTATTTTGCGTGTGCGGAAGGGGCCTAAGATACAACCCATTTGATTCCATTGTAGTAGGAAATCTTTGCTGGCTTTCAGGTTGCAGGTTTGGTGCTGCTTAAATAAAACATGGAATTGATTGAACAGCATGTAAAGCTGTAGTTTTCTGTTTCCTGGCTCTAGACTTCAGCTGATCTAGAACACAGAGAAAACATGAAACCAACTTCCACTTAGATTTCTAGGGATTGCTGAAGAAACACTTCTA
Organism: Sphaerodactylus townsendi; assembly: GCF_021028975.2. Lineage (NCBI taxonomy): Eukaryota > Metazoa > Chordata > Lepidosauria > Squamata > Sphaerodactylidae > Sphaerodactylus > Sphaerodactylus townsendi. The sequence continues at coordinate 94,295,116 of NC_059432.1, forward strand.
CCTTTTAACTGAAAGGTTGTCATGCCCCATTAGGAATCCATATCTCTTTCTTTTGCATTTCTACCTAATGAATTACATACTTTTATTTCTTTTTCATTTCATAGGTCATATTTTTAGTTTTTGTTGTTGCTGTTGTTACTTGAGTTTCTGTTGTATCAATTTAACCCCAAGTATAAACCATTTCAGACCCTTTTATATATGGTATGCCACTTTGCTGTAGTGGATTGAGTGTCAAAGTGGGATCTGAAAGACTCCACATTGATTCCCCACCCTGTCATGGAAGCTCACTGAGTGACCATTAGCCAATTACATATTCTCAGCCTAACTACTAACCAACCACATGTGAGCACTGTGAGGAAAATGAAGGACAGGAAAATGATGTTAGCCAATTTGCGTCCAAAGGTTGGCCAATTTGGGCCCCAGCTTCCCACCTAACAGTGGTCGGCGCAGAAGAGAAGACTGGGGGGCACAAAATTGCTGGCCCAAACCCGATTGGCGTGGGGGATGAGGGGAGATTTTGTGCCTCACATGTGACAGGATGCCATGTACCCACGGAAATGTGACCCCACATGTCCCCGTGGGTGGTACACTGCTGGTGATTGTGAGTAGGCAGAAGGTGGGGCAAGCACACTTGAGCACACCGCCTTGCTATTTACATTGATTTTAGTATGGGTAAGGTTGTCTCTGTTCAAGATTCTTAAAGCCCACTGTGATTTCATGTTGCCTCCCTTCTCCTTGACACTCAAGTTCACTGCAAAGATGAAGCCAGCAAAAGTTAAATCCCGTGCTCACACATCTCCAGCCTTCAATTCACTTCTGCTTTATATATTGGTTTAAAATGTTATTGGCCTTCGCTGAAACAAAACACAAAATCAAATCACTGGCACTTTGGGGCTTTACCTAATATACTGATTTAGGAACCTTGAGAAACACAATCAATTACTGTTTTGTTGAGTTTGAAGGTGAGAAGAATAATGAGTCTCCAAAGGGGAAATTGGGAAAAAAATGTCATTAAAGAAACAAAGGAGAGGAACGGTTCCTTAAAGTTCATAGATAACAGCATGATACATAAATGACATAAGGTTTCATATTTGTATCTGAAATAGTTCAGTACATAAATTGATAAACAGTGTACGTGTGCTTTCTTAAACGGTTTTATAGATCAAACATTAAGGTCATTTCACGATTCCACAGGAAAGTGCTCCAGCTGCTAGCTCATAGAACACCCAGATAACATATACCGTCTGTTTTACAAAACCTGCACTAGTTTCTAGAGAACAACTCCATGCTAGGGATTATTAAGAAAGAGACAGAAAATAGAATAACCCTTACATAGGTTATGGTGCAACCTCATTTGGAATCTTGTGTACAGTTCTGGTCATTGGATGTCAAAAAAATGCAAAAGAGAGCAACCAAGAGGATTAAGAAGAAGTTTGGAGTTGTACCCCACTTTCCTCAATCATAAGGAGTTTCAAAGCAGCTTAGAAACTCTTTCCTTTCCTCTTCCCACAACAGGCATCTTGTGAGGTTGGTGGGGTTCAGACAGTTCTGAGAGATGATGGTCACTAACCTGGATGAGGTGATGGCTACTAACCTGGATAGCTTTAAAAAGGGCTTGGACAGATTTATGGAGGAGAAGTCGATCTATGGCTACCAATCTTGATCCTCCTTGATCTCAGATTGCAAATGCCTTAGCAGACCAGGTGCTCAGGAGCAGCAGCAGCAGAAGGCCATTGCTTTCACATCCTGCACGTGAGCTCCCAAAGGCACCTGGAGGGCCACTGCGAATAGCAGAGTGCTGGACTAGATGGACTCTGGTCTGATCCAGCAGGCTAGTTCTTATGTTCTTATGTTCTAGAACTGTGACTGGCCCAAGGTCACCCATCAGGCTTCATGTATAGGAGTGGGCAAACAAATCCAGTTCACCCAATTAGAGTCTACTGCTCTTAATCACTAAATAAAGTACAAACCTATCTACAGAATGCTCACTAAAGGGAGTAAGAAGAGAAGAAATAAGCAGAAAACAAAAAGAAATCAGAGTTGAAGAAACAGTCCAATGAAAGTTATTATAGCAGTGCAAGAGCCCAAAGGAAATGACAGAAGTTACTAAAACTTAGAGTTGTAGTAACTCATGTTCCATTCCACCTCTGAAGCACTGCTGTAACCTTTTGACAGATGAAAGATCTGCCATTGTTTCTCTGGTCTGCACTTCTGTGTACAAACAGTGAGAAACCAACCCATGATACTCCAAATTACATGAGTGACTGAACTGGTTGAAGGAAAAACTAATTGATAGCACCGTTAAGAGAAATTATCTTAATTCCTCTTTACCCAAATATATCGCTGAAATCCGACAATGCATTTCTTTTCCTCTGTTTTTCTTAGGAACTTGGCGTCAGTTTATAATCAATTTCTTCTTTGATCAGAGGGAAATTCAAAGGGAAGAGAAACAGAAAGAGAGGTTCTGTGAAATTTCAGTATTTCACTTGGTAAATACTCAGAGGCAGGTAATGTCTTCCCAACGTCTTCCCATCTTCCTGCCAGAGCACCAAAGATAAATCAAACAGAAAGGGAAGAAAAATCTTTCTACTAAAGATAAAATAGAGAATAATAGGAATCAATTATATTTTTAAAAAGTGAATTTCAGGAAAAAGAAATTTCTCTCCCTATAACAGTGTGGCTTGTGGACTTGAATTGGCTTTTGCTGCTGTAATGAAAGCACTGAATTGTGCTCTAGATCAGTGTTTTCCAACCTTTTCGACATCACGGTACCCTTGACCTCAGTCTTCATATCTCACAGTACCCCTGCCATCCTCCCCCCACCTTCCCCTCCCAGTTCCCCTGCTTGCCACCCCCACCTTTCCCTCCCAGGGTGAAGGGAAGCACTGGGGGTGGGGGTGGGAAGTGACTGCTGACCTTGTGGCAGGCCCTGCCCCCTGGGCCAGCTCCATATCCTTGCTGGTGCTGGCGGGAGACACCACAAAAGTGAGGGGGGCTGGTAGCGTTGCCGCGGTACCCCTGGGACATGCTCACGGCACCCCAGGGTACCATGGAACCCTGGTTGGGAATCGCTGCTCTAGATGGTAGAATGTCATATTGAACATGGTGGAATGGTAAGAAATATCTCATCCTAGCCTGATTAGGGATTTTTAAGCACCCACCAGTTAGACTCACGTTCTGCTCTTCCATTGTAAGCAAGCAACTGATTTTTCAGTGGGCAATATAACCTGCTAATGAGCAGCTCGATCCTATTTGCTAGGCTCTTTTCTGCACACCTTAGCCCTTCTCCCATTCACTGCTGCCACCTCACAAAGCCTCTGCCACCAATTGTTCAAACGAAAAACAAACAAGAACAGTTTGTGTCTGTCTGATTAGTATTAATGTCCAGAACTACAATAGTTTGCTCATGTGCACATTGGTGCATTCCCATGGGAGTTTCTTCAAACCTGCTCCCTCAGTATCATTTTGTCATCTGACACAACCATCCACGATGCAGGAGAAAGATCAGTTTCGCTGCCTACCCAGACATCACTGTGGTCGTAAAAAGGGCTTGGACAGATATATGGAGGAGAAGTCAATCTATGGCTACCAATCTTGATCCTCCTTGATCTCAGATTGCAAATGCCTTAGCAGACCAGGTGCTCAGGAGCAGCAGAAGGCCATTGCTTTCATATCCTGCATGTGAGCTCCCAAAGGCACCTGGTGGGCCACTGAGAGTAGCAGAGTGCTGGACTAGATGGACTCTGGTCTGATCCAGTAGGCTAGTTCTTATGTTCTTATGTTCTTAAGGCAAAAGTAAATGAAACTCTGCTATCGCAACTGCTTTGCAGTTGAAAGGTTACTTCAGAGGTGTATGGGAGCCATATGACGCCTGGAGACAACTCCCCTCCCTGGGTACCCCCATAACATATCAACAACCATAACAGAACAAAACAAAGCTGATCACATTTTTCTTGACTCCAGAGTGAAAAAAATGTCTGCAAGAATTAATTGCAAAGGATCCTTCGCTTCCCAATTTCCAGCATAAGGTGGTCCAAAATAAATGTTCTGTCTTGTACGCTGAGGAAGACAAGATTGCTGACCTCATAAGAGTTCTCTATGGAGACTAGGGATGTGGGGGGTGGGGGGTTGCCTCTTCATGTCAACAACAGGATCTTTAAGCAAGCTTATAGTGTAGGATGAATTCATGTTGGTTTAAATATTACACTTTCATCTAGAAATCCTGAGAATTGTAATTTGGGGAGGCTACTGAGAGCGCCCATGCTTCTCTGAGGAGATGGAAAGATGATTAAACCAGTCGAAGTCTGCAGTAGAATGTCAACAAGCCTTTGACGAATATAATTTGTGACAGAATGAAGAGATAGTTTGGGGACTTAAGAAAGGGTTTGGGCCAACAAACTTACAAAGCAAATGATGTCGGTTTCTAGTTTTTGTTTTTTTAAAAAAACTGGTCGCTGTAGTGTAAAGCATTGAGGTGTTGATAGTGTCAGCCAGATCTACATATCATCTGCAATACTGAGCTCCCTGAAAACAAGTCCTGTGCCAAAGTGGACTCACAACCACTTTATCTTCTCTATAGTTGCTGTTATGTAATCCATAACTGGCAAAGTGATTAGGGAGATATGAAGATATTCTTGGCACACTGTGCTACTGAAAAACAAACAGCTCAAAGAGAATATGACACATGCAAAGTTATTGCTGATCTTTTGGTAGAGCAGTTTTTTTCTCCAATTTATATTTAAGAGCTTACTAGGAAAACCACACATTTTGCAAGATTGGTTGTATAAAACAAACAAATGAAAGATTAGCCATTGAGATTGATGCTAAACATGTAAGTACCGGTATGTCTTTTCTGAAACACTGTATCTATTTACTTACATCTTTATATTGTCTTTCCCAATAATTTCCCTTGGGTGGCACACAAACTGACCATGTAAACCTAGAATCAATACAAAGACAAATTTAATAACAACATCAAACCTTATAAACGGCATAAAAATAGCAACAGATTGAAAAAGACACACATTAGGCTACAATACTTACCACAGAATCCTAAACAGAGGTACAACCTACAAAAATCAAATACAAATTCAAATACAAAAACCTTTAATGGCATAGAAGAGGTGGTGGTATACAAAATATGATAAAACCAAATGACTGAGACTTACAAAAAGGTTTCACTCTTGATCGGAGTGCCTTAGTTAAAAACCTGGCAACTGACTCAGTAGTGTGGGGATGATGGTCACTGAGCAAGTATGAAACAGTATCCCTGTCTGATCTCGCTGAAAATTTCTTCAGGATGGCCTCAAGGAAAAGTGACCAATAGTCTGCCAAATCTTTGCATTGAAGGAGCACGTGTTCAGTTGTTTCAGGTAGGCCCGCTGCACAGGAACATACCCTGTTCTCCTGTGAGATGCTGTGATATCTGCCTCTTGTTTGGGCAGTTGGTAGCACATTAAGCCGAGCAAGCAAGAAGTATCTACGAAGGTGTGGACTGGCATGTAGTTTGGCATAAAGCCCGGCAAAGGTGGTGAGATGCCATAAAATGTGGGAGAGCAAGTTCTACTGGCTCCAGCTGTAAGAAGCTGCCCTTCGATGTCAAGAGTGCGTTGTTTCAAAACTCCAAACGCCTGTCCTTCATCCATCAGTAGAAGTTGGTCAAAAGATACACCTATGTTGTTTATTTGATTGATAATTTTGGTGTGCCAAGTGCCAAGTAGAAGTTGGTCAAAAGATACATCTATGTTGTTTATTTGATTGATAATTTTGGTGTGCCAAGTGGAATGGAAATGGTCTCTTAACAGAAGGTAAGTCAAGCTGCCCGGGAGGGCTCTGAAATGAAGGCGAAGCCAATATTTAAACAAAGAAAGCCAAACCCGGGAAAAAATCGTCTTGGCTCCGGTTTCCAAACAAAGAACTTGATATGTGACTGAGTTTGGAAAACCCAATAGACAATGAAAAAACAAAGATTGAACACTCTCTAATTTTTCAGCAGTTTTTGCTCCCCAGATTGGGGCTCCATAAAGTAACTGTGGCAATAGTTTTGACTGAAAAACTTCCATAGTGGCAGGGAAAAAATGACCACCTTGAGTATGAAAAAATCTGGATATTGCCAACACTTTGGTTTTAATTGTGTTGAGAGTCTGATGGATATGAGAGGTCCAGGTTAAGGAGTGATGGAAAATAATTCCTAAGCATCTGTATGAATGAACCTGTTCAATCGATGTACCGTTTATTTTCCACGCGCTGAGTTTTTTAGAATTCGAAAAGACCAACAATTTAGATTTGTTATAATTAATCGACAGGGCGCTGTTGCAGGGTGCAATACGTAGCAAAGGCTTGAAGTAGTCTTTGCAAGCCCACCTTGGACCAAGACAGCAACACGGTGTCATCTGCATATGTAGGTCTTTGTCCCAAAATGGGTGCGTGACTTTCAATCTGAGATAAATGAGGGGCAAGGTCATTTAAGTAGAGGTTAAACAAGAGAGGAGCAAGAATACATCCCTGCTTAACTCCCTTGTTGGAAACTATAGGTGAAGTTAGGCTGCCAGCACGATCACAATGAACTTGACAGGTGGTTGAGGAATACAGTTGGCGAATGAGAAACAATAGTCTCTCGTCTATTCCCAACACTGTCCCCCTAGAATCCTAAACAGAGGTACAACCTACAAAAATCACTGAAGTCAATGGGACTCTGTTTTGGATTTTTCTGTGACTTCCTCTTGAATAGGCATTGCCAACTTCAGGTTGTAAAATTCCAGGAGATTTTTGGGGAAGGCGGTATTGGGGGAAGGGAGCTTAACATGATATGATGTCATAGAGTCCATTATCCAAAGTAGGCATTTTCTCCATGTCATATAGACTCTGTCATATAGAGTTGTAATTTTGGGAGCAATCCAGTGAGGAAAAAGTGAGTAGGTAGGAAGAATGACGAGAAGGGAATGGGTCAGCACAGCAGTGAGGAGAGGAATAGGTGTTGGGGAGGTCAGCCTGAGGTCACAGGGGGCAGCAAGAGGGGAAAGGGGAGGTGGGGACCAGTGTTGGGGTTAAGAGAAAAAAGAAAAGTTGGCTTTTATGGCCTGTTTTTATCTACCTACAAGTCTCAAAGCAGCTTGCAATCATCTTTCCTCCCTAGCCCAACAGGCACTTTGTGAGGCAGGTGAGGCTCAGAGAGTTCTGAGAGAACTTTGAGTAGCCCAAGTAGAGTCTGCCACTCATGTAGAGGTGTGGGGAATCAAACCTGGTTCTCCAGATTACAGTCCATTGTGCTTAACAAAGCTTCTGCCACCAATTGTTCACATGAAAAACAAGCAAACCATGCTGTCTGTCAGAGGAGTAGAATATTGAAAGAAAAAGATGGGGAGAGGAAATGGCAGGGGCCTTGGACTGTCAGAAAAAGCGACTGGTAAGGAAAAAGCGACTGGTAAGGAAATTTCCCTGTGAGTTTGTGTGTTGATATGGGTTTGTATTTGTGTGTGTGTGTGTGTGTGTGTGTGTGTGTGTGTGTGTGTGTGTGTGTGTGTGTGTGTGTGTGTGTGTGTGTGTGTGTGTGTGTGTGTGTGTGTGTGTGTACACTTTCAATAATAGGTCCCAAAGCCATACAATAAAGCCTATGGCAGTGGTGGCGAACCTATGGCACGGGTGCTAGAGGTGGCACTCAGGGCCCTTTCTGTGGGCACACACACACATCTAGACTGGCCTGGTCATGATCCTTTACCTGGGAGTAAGCTCGGTTGCTGGCAATGGGGCTTGCTTCTGAGTAAACCCTCCTAGGATCGTGATTCACCCATTCAAAGTGTTGCACGGTTGCTTCATCCAGCTTACTCCCGAGTAACGCGAGCCTCGGAGCTAACTGTTTTTTTCTAAACTAAAACCTCAGTATTCAAGTTAAATTGCCGTGTTGGCACTTGGCGATAAATAAGTGGGTTTTGGGTTGCAATTTGGGCACTCGGTCTCGAAAAGGTTCGCCATCACTGGCCTATGGAATACCAATCTGACATTGGTATCCAGATTGGAGCAGCAGTGGCATAGTGGTTAAGAGCCGGTGCATTCTAATCCGGAGGAACCGGGTTTAATTCCCCGCTCTGCCACCTGAGCTCTGGAGGCTTATCTGGGGAATTCAGATTAGCCTGTGCACTCCCACACACGCCAGCTGGGTGACCTTGGGCTAGTCACAGCTTTCCGAGCTCTCTCAGCCCCACCTACCTCACAGCGTGTTTGTTGTGAGGGGGGAAGGGCAAGGAGATTGTAAGTCCCTTTGAGTGTCCTACAGGAAAGAAAGGGGGGATATAAATCCAAATTCTTCTCCTTCTTCTTATGTAAAACTGAAATGGACTCAAGTACAGTTATTTAGTACAAAACGAAGCATTTCTAGAAGCAAACATGTTGAGCTCTTATGAAAATGTGCAGTGGCCTCATTCCTATCCAGGTCAGTGTTGTGTACTCTGCCTGGCAGTGACTCTCCAGATTCAAAGACAGGGGTTTTTCATAGCACCTTCTACAAATCCTTGAACCTGGAGAGGCTGGAGGAATGTGTGTGAAGTATATGCTCTTCTGCTGACCCACAATCCCACCCCTCGGCAGTTCACAGTGTAGTACTTGTGTGCGTATGTCACCATCTTCCCAGTAGCTGTGACACATAGAAAACTCCTGTACCAGGAGCTAACAGTTTGGATGAGACTCATCGATCCTAATACTGATGATTGCAGAACAGAAGATACATTTTGTGTATTGGTTTTTAGTTCCTCCGTTCTGTCTTGAGAGAACTTTTATTTTCAGAGGTACAAATAGAACATTTATGCAATTGCTTTTCCTTGACATTTCTGCTTCTTCCCAGCACTAATGACAAATATTAATAGTCTCTTTCAGCTAAGTGAGACCTGCAGAAGGTCCATTCTTCTTCGTTTCCTTTCCCCCCGAGTCATTCCAATTGCTCTTTAGTGGATATATCTGAACAAGTAAGACAAACCAGATTTGTCTCAGGGAATATATATTCAAGCATGTCTAACACTACTGTTTTATCTCAAGGAAGTCACACAGTTGATCAAAACAAAAGTCTCTTTTTTTTGCAACATCAAAAAAAGAAGGAATGAATCCATGCTTGAAATCACACTATTAGCTGAAGTGGGCGGGGGGGGGGGGGGGGGGGTTCCGCTTTTACAACCCATTGAATGAACTTTCTGCTATAGTAATTCATCTGATTTTTCTCTAAGTGCCTCTGCGGTCTTAAACATATCATTCAATGCAGACAACTCATTTACTCTTTCTTAGCCGTGCACTTTAACAATGTCAAGAAATGCTGCTGCAATTTCTTTTCCCTTCGGTATTATCTAGCTCTACAAAACCAACAAAAGTTAAAACAGACCTGAATTTTTTAAAAACAAACAAAACCCTTGAAAACCTGATCATCTTTGAAAAAAGTCTGCTACGAAGTTATTCTTAAGTGTGATGGGAAATGCCTTCCATTGTATCCAGCTGTGTTTTCTTGAAGCTCAATGTTCCCATGGATGAAAAAAGAACAGAAAAAAATCATTGCTTGCTTAGTAGTAGATCCTGACAACATTCATTACAGTTAGGTGCGTGGGCCACACTTGTATCTGAGATTTCCCTTGTTTCACACAGATAGTGTTCTTGGGCAAGTTGTACTCCTTTCTTTCTCTCTTCCAGATCCCTTTCACATACGCCACAGGTGTCAAACTCGTGGCCTTCCAGATGTTATGGACTACAGTTCCCATCATCCCCTGCCAGTAGGGTGCTGGCAGGGGTGATGGGAACTGTAGTCCATAACATCTGGAGGGCCGCGAGTTTGACACCTATGACATACGCTGCTGTCAAACCAGGTGTCACCCATCTTATATCTGTGCATTTCATTTTTTCTGCCTAAGTGTAGTATCTTACATTTATCTCTGTTGAAATTCATTTTGTTGGTTTTGGCTCAGTTCTCTAATCTGTTCAGGTCATTTTGAATTCTGACCCTGTCCTCTGGGGTATTAGCTACTCCATCTAACTTGGTGCCACCTGCAGTATTGATTAGCATGCCCTCTATTTCATCATCCAAGTCATTGATAAAAATATTGAATAGCACTGGGCCCAGGACAGAATCCTGCAGCATTCCACTAGTCACTTCTCTATAGAATAAATACAAGTTATTGTTTAGTGCCCTTTGGGCATGGTCAATCAAATCTATTTAACAGTAGTATTGTCTAGCCCATATTTTACTAGCTTGTTTGTGAAAAATATGATTTGGTTTTGAGAAACCCATGTTGACTTTTAGTAATCACACTGTTCCCTTCTAAGTGCTTACACACTGTCCATCTAATGATCTGCTTCAGAACCTTTGCTGATATTGTAGTGTCGAAGGCTTTCAGGGGCAGATTCAACTGGTTCTGGTGGGTTTTCCAGGCTGTGTGGCCATGGTCTGGTAGATCTTGTCCTAACACTTCACCTGCATCTGTTGCTGGCATCTTCAGAGGTGTATCACAGAGAGAAGTCTATAACAGACTTCTCTGTGTGATACACCTCTGAAGATGCCAGCCACAGATACAGGCAAAACGTTAGGAACAAGAGCTACCAGACCACGGCCACACAGCCCGGAAAACCCACAACAACCAGTTTCCTGATATTGTTGTCAGGCTGACTGGGCGGTAATTGTTTGGGCCCTCTTTTCTCCCCTTTTTGAATATGGAGAAAACATTAGCCATCTTCCAGTCAGCTGGGACTTCTCCTGTTCTCCAGGAGTTCTCAAAAATTATAGCAAGTGGTTCTGAGATTACTTCTGCCAGTTCTTTTAAAACCCTTGGATGTAGTTCATCAGACCCTGGAGATTTTAATTTATTTAAAGTAGCCAGGTATTTCTGTACTACTTTATTCTGTGCTGAGTTTCCCTTGCTGCATCTTCTGTTTCATTTTCTCCTGGTTGACTGCTGTTTTTCTTTTGGCAAAGGACCAAGGCAAAGCAGGTGTTGAGTAGCTTCATCTTTTTTCCATCCCGTTAGCATTTTCCCATCTTCTCCAAGCAGTGACCTACCTTATCATATCCTTTTCCTTCCTTTTGCCATGGACATAACAAAAAAAAAAAAACCAACCCTCTTTTTAAAACTGTTTTAACCTCTCTGGCAAGCCTGAGCTCATTCTGCACTTTAGTTTTTCTGACTTTCTTCCTACATGTCCTGGCTTTTTGTTTGAATTCCTCTTTGGTGATTTCTCCCTGTTTCCATTTCTTGTACATGTCCCTTTTAAATCTCAGCTCAGTTGAAAGTTCTTTAGACATCCATCCTGGTTTCCTTAGACACTCTCATTTTTCTTCCTCATTGGAACTGTTTAAAACTGTGCCTTCAAGATTTCACTTTTATGAAACTCCAATCCATCATGCACTCCCTTCTCTTTTAGTATTCTTAACCACAGGATCACCCCAGTAGTTTCCTACGTTTACTGAAAATCAGCTTTCTTAAAGTCTAGAATGTGTGTCTGACAGTGCTTGACATCCCCTTTCCACTGTATAACAAACTCCAGGAGAACATGGTCACTCCCACCCAAGGATCCTACCACTTCCACCCCATTAACCAGATTATCAATAGAGCTTAACTTCCAATAAATATCAGGATACTAGTAATTGAAATCTCTCATTGCTATTGCTTCCCTCCCTTCTGAATATTTGGTCATCTGATCCAGAAAAGAATCAACCAACTCTTCAGTCTGGCTTGGAGGTCTGTAATAGACCACCACAATGTGATTACTGTTGTTTCCCTCGCTCTCAATTTCACCTAGATGCTCTCAACCTGGCTTCCAGGGTTTAAGTCATGGACCTGCTCACAGGTATAATTCTCCCTGGTGTACAAAGCTCCTCCTGCTCTTCCTTTCCTAGTTGGTCTATATCTTTGAAACAGATTATACCCCCCCCCCATCTTTTCTTTTCTTTTTTTGGTTCCTCTAGTTTTATTTATTTTTTCTCTATCTCATTCTGTCCTTTTGAAGTGTGCCTGAAGGGTCTTTTGAAGGGTCTGGAGTTCATGCCCTACGAAGAGAGGCTTGGGGAGCTGGGGATGTTTAGTCTGGAGAAGCGTAGGTTAAGGGGTGACATGATAACCATGTTTAAATATTTGAAGGGATGTCATGTCGAAGTGGGAGCAAGCTTGTTTTCTGCGGCCTCAGAGACTAGGACACAGAGTAATGGATTCAAGGTGAAGGAAAAGAGATTCCACCTAAACATTAGGAAGAACTTCCTGACAGTCAGGGCTGTTCGACACTGGAATTCATTGCCTCGGAGAGTGATGGAGTCTCCTTCTTTGGAGGTTTTTAAACAAAGGCTGGATCAGCATATTTCGGGAGTGCTTTGATTGTGTGTTCCTGCATTTCAGGGGGTTGGACTTGATGGCCCTTCTGGTCTCTTCCAACTCTATGGCTCATTCCGCACATGCAGAATAATGCACTTTCAAACTGCTTTCAGTGCTCTTTGAAGCTGTGCGGAATGGCAAAATCCACTTGCAAACAGTTGTGAAAGTGGTTTGAAAACGCATTATTTTGCGTGTGCGGAAGGGGCCTATGATTCTTTGATTCTATGCCTGCTTTAATTTATATTTGCCCAGTAAGAGGACAGAGTTCATTTGTAAACAATCCAAGCATTGCCACGGCTTTTGTGGACAGAAAGCTTAGAGATTCATTTACTATCTCAAATGTGAAAGAATATATAATAATCATGTGCTTTCTCTAACAGTAAAGTGAAGTCATTTTATAACTTCATTCTATTCTTTATTTTCACATGAAATGACAGCTATCATAGGATGCTCAGTTTTCTGTTTGAGAGGGTATGCCATTCTCAACATCAGACATTTCAAGGATCGTTTGTGCTAAGGACTCAGATTTCATGGGAAGGATTGTTCCTGTATATATCATTTTAAATATGGCCTCCATTTCACTACAAATACACATATATATTCCATGTTATCTTTGTGATTTACAGTCCCAGCCAATGGGGAGCAAAATGGCTTTAGGGAACAGTGTGACCTTGTGCTGGTACATTTGCCCTTCTTGGGGCACTTGCCCTGGTGGAGTTGGCAGATGTGCCAGCAGCCTCCCATCATTGAGTCTGTGGCGGGGCTGCGCTAGCATCCCAATTGGATGCCAGCAGGGGGGGCAGGCCAAGTCATTTCTGGGGCTGAGCTCACAGTGGTCAGCTCCCTCCCTGAGTTTGGACCGTGAGTGCTACACCCTGGTCCTTGAACTTTCACAACCCTTTTGGTGGATTGAATCCTGTAAGACCTATGGGGCTTTCTGATAGTGGGGGGGTGGGGTGGGGGATGGGGTGGAACATTTTCTTGCACCTCTCACCACTGGAAAATCCTCTTGAAAGTGATGAGGTGGCACTGCATTGGCACTGCAACCCACTGCCTCTGGCTTTGGATGGGGCTGTGAGACACTGAAAAACTAACTTGATTTTCATCAGCTTTGGTAAACAGGACTCTGGTGCACTTTAAAGACTAACAACATTTCATTCCAACATAACAGCTTGTGCACTAGAGTGCATTTCTTCCAAAGGAGTGCACCATATGGCCCTTTCCCCACTTACCTTAAGCCCCGTGCTGCTCTCCTCAAGTAGCGCAGGGTCCCGGGGCACTCCCCACTATAGGGGCAGCGACTGCGCAGCCACCCCGACGCTGCCGCTGTCGTGCCCCCTCAGTGCATGGCATCCCTAGCACTCCTCAAAATGGTGCCTTTTGATGACCCTGCGCAGCGCGGGGTCGTGGGGACGCCTGGGCGCGTGCCAGAGATGCCGCACACTGAGAGCAGCATGCAGCAAAGGGTGGTCAAAGGTAAGTGGGGAAAGGGCCTAAGTTGGTATCTGACTTAAAAAAACCAAACCCTGGTTTCTTCGAAAGACAAGTGCCACCTAACCATAGCCCTGTAGGATTTTCAAAGAAAAGGCTAACAGAAATGGTTTGCCATTGGCTGTCTCTGCACCACAATTCTGAACTTCCATCCAAGTACTAACCAGGATTGACCCAGTTTATGAGATCTGATGAGATCAGGTTAGCCTGGGCCAGCAAGTAAATCTTGGAGTTCTATGCTGCTCCTCATTGAGAAATCCTAGAAGCACAGGTTGGGGTGGGTTTTCCAGGCTGTATGGCCATGGTCTGGTAGATCTTGCTCCTAACGTTTCACCTGCAAACCCCAAGAGCATGTTAAGTTCATGAACACCTCTGTGATACACCTCTGAAGATGCCAGCCAAAACATTAGGAACTAGATGCAGGTGAAACGTTAGGAACTAGATCTACCAGACCGTGGTCACACAGCCCGGAAAACCCACCACAACGAGTTGAATCCAGTCATGAAAGCCTTTGACAATACCTAGAAGCACAGTCCTCCTTTTTACATGTCCTTCCATGTAGCAAACGGCATGGCCAAGTTCTCCCAAGCCACTGGAGGGAGAAGGGGGGGAGTTGCCAGATCCAGGTTAGGAAATTTCTTGAGATTTGGGGTTAGAGTCTGGGAGTATAGGGAGCTTAGTGGAGTACAATGCTATTGAATTTACCCTCGAACACATCAATTTTTTTCCAGAGGAACTGATCTCTGTAGTCTGTAGAAAAGCTGTAATTCTGGGAGATCTCTATGTCTCACCTGGAGGCTGGCATCCCTACCAGCAACAGGAAACTGTTATTTAAACACTGGGTGTCTCAACAAATAAGTTGACATAAATTGTAAATTTAAAAAATAGCCACAGGGTTGGATCCTCTTCCTTCTGACTATGGTCCCCATCCTGGCCAGCAGAGTGCTCATTGAACTGTCTCCCGACTATCAAAGGCTCCTTCCACACACGCAGAATAATGCGTTTTCAAACCACTTTCACAACTGTTTGCAAGTGGATTTTGGTATTCCGCACAGCTTCAAAGAGCATTGAAAGCAGTTTGAAAGTGCATTATTTTGCATGTGCGGAATGAGCCAAAGGTTCTTTCTATCCCATTAAAATGTTTCCAGAGGTGCTTAGACTACTCTGACCCCATTTTGAACTTTTCTTCTATACCTTAAGGGCTATAAATATTATCAGAGTGGCTGATATCATATCAGTGGTAATTCAGGTGCTATGTGAACGTGCCAGTTGCCAACCTCCAAATACTTGGCTTGCCTTCCTTACGCAACATCTTTTCTGAGCTGCTAGAGCAGATCCACTTCTTGAAAGCCCCCACCCCACCCCCACAAAGACTATGCACTGAATGTGCTGGCAGCTAGTAAACAAACGGTATTAGTAAACCACTGGATTCCCATAATATAATTCTTGACCTTTATTTATTATGTACCTGATTTGCAAAGCACATAATTGAACATGTTCTAATCACAGTTCTCTCTGAACTCTCTCAGCCCTATCTACCTCACAATGTGTCTGTTGTGGAAAGGGAAGGAGAAGGTGAATGCAAGCCACTTTGAGACTCCTTGTAGAAGAAGAAGAAGAAGAAGAAGAAGAAGAAGAAGAAGAAGAAGAAGAAGAAGAAGAAGAAGAAGAAGAAGAAGAAGAAGAAGAAGAAGAAGAAGAAGAAGAAGAAGAAGAAGAAGAAGAAGAAGAAGAAGAAGAATTTGGTTTTATACCCTGCTTCTCTCAACCATAAGGAGTCTAAAACCAGCTTATAAACTCCTTTCATTCCTCTCTCCACAACAGACACGCTGAGTGGTAGGTGAGGTTGAGAAAGTTCTGAGAAAACTGTGACTGGCCCAAAGTTACCCAGCAGGCTTCATAAGTAGGAGCAGGGAAAACAAATCTGGTTCTGTAAATTAGAGTGCACTGCTCTTAACCACTACACCATGCTGCTTGAAGCATTGTTTCTGTGCGAAACTCTAAACAGTCAGGGGCTTTTCTGTTCAGAGAAAAGATAATGAAAGAGAAACCAATCCCCCACCAACTCTGTCCAGCCAGAACAATCACTGATGTTCCACGCCACAAAAGTGTCTCATGGGAGCTCATTTACACTTGGAGTGCAAGCCAATGTAAAACAGAAATGCTTCTCACTGGGACACTGCAAAGTTAGCCAGCCTGCTTCTCATTGCCGTTTCTCCTGAGACCACTATCCCATTTACTATTCACCATGCTTGTGCAAAATTGCTAGGAAAACAGTTTCTACCAGTATGATCGTACAGGATCACAAATGGTGGGTTGATTAAACTATCCTCCAAGGATCCTTTGTCTAGCCTAAGAAGTCTTCCTTCAACTTGAGTGGCTTTTCCTCCAACAGATGAGCTACTTCAGTTGGATGATGTCTCCTGAGGAAAACTTCAGACTTTGCTAAGTAGGGTAGTAGGATAGGGTAAAATCCACCTCAATATCTGGGCAGATGATTAGAGTGTGACTGAAAGAAAACTCTGGCTGAATGTGACTGAACACAAGGAACAGTGCATTATTTGTCCTATACTGTGATAATAATGAAGTAGCTTCCCTTCTTCACTGCCATTGTATCGGCAGGAATCCATCTGGCATAA
This sequence comes from Sphaerodactylus townsendi, assembly GCF_021028975.2. NCBI lineage: Eukaryota > Metazoa > Chordata > Lepidosauria > Squamata > Sphaerodactylidae > Sphaerodactylus > Sphaerodactylus townsendi. Next base: position 94,311,578 of record NC_059432.1, read on the forward strand.
CTTTTCTAGGTTGTCAGGTCGCTTGTTGTTCAGGCCCCTGGAGAGGTAGACTCAGAAAAGTCACAAGCTTGCTATTTACAGACTGGCAGATTTTACAGACAAATAGGTCACATCTGCCAGGACTTGGACTTTGTGCTTAATCCAGTTCAGTCTCAGGGTTCTGTCAGAGGACAGCCTGGGCCCAGTTGTTTGGATAACTTTCTTTCAGGAAGGCCTGAAGAAGTGGAGAAAAAATCTGATTCAAAGTGTGTGGCTTACTGCATCTAGCTTCAACCATTGTCCCTCTTGGTCAACAGCTGAAAATCTAGCTGGGCTGGATGGGGAAATCTGGGAGATTTGAAATGCCTCCTTGAGGGAAGGAGTGGTCACTTGCCTTAAAGAAGGCATCTCCAGAAGAAGGTTCCTTGACCCCTGATGGTTTTAATAAATGCCACCAGGGGGCCAATATTCTGCTTCTAGGTGAGGTTTTCAAGTGCATAGCGGCTAGGCAACTTCAGGTGGCATTTGAAGAGAACCAATATTCTAGACTGATTTCAATCTAGATTCAGGCCTGAGTTTGGGACAGAAATGGCCTTGGCCTCCCTGATTGCTGGGATTGTATCTGTACCTGTTTATCTTTCTATACATCTCAGTGGTTTACACTACCACCAACAATTGTACCCTTCTGGAGAATTAGGAAAAGGGGACATCATGTTTGGTTTACTGTTTTCACAAGACGTAACTGGAGGATGCCCTGACGTGGAGGCCCAGGCTAACCCAGGCCATTACAAGTCACTAAAATGTTTGCAAAATGTTTGCAAAATGTTTTCAATCCTTCACTCAAAACGTTTCCTGGCTGCCATTTTGTGATTTTCCTTTTTTATTTTATCTACCCTATGGATTCTCAGCTTCAATGCTTCAAAGCCTCATACTGTGATTTTCCAAACATCATGTCTTCATAGCTTTGAAGATATAATCCCCCCCCCCCAATAACAAGTGAGACAATGGAGCAAGGTCAGAAAATGGCATGAGGGGGAATTCTGGGGACTGCAGAGAGACTTGTAAAATGTTTTAAAGAGACACAGACAGCAAGTGAAAATGTTTTGGAAACATTTTCACAAAAAAAGAATCGCTAAAATCCAGGTTGCATATAAAACATTTTAAGGCTGGAATAAAATGTTTTGAGTTAAAAACCATGCTGAACTCCTTAGAGGAAACATTTTATTTCCTGCCATAAAACATTTTATGTTGGTTGTGCGGAAAGGCCCCCAATCTCATCAAAGCTCCAGAACTATGCAGGGTTGGTCCTGGTTAGTATTTGGATGAGCGTCTATCAAGGAAGTCCAAGGTTGCTCTGAGGAGGCAATGACAAACCACCTTTGAATGTCTCTTGTCTTGCAAACCCTATGGGTCATCATAAGTCAGCTGTGACTTAGGCTGATTCCGCATGGGCCAAAAACAGCAGTGTGAAAACGGTGTGAAAACGGTGTAAAAGGGTTTAAAACGGTGTAGAAGGGTTTATACTGTTTTCACACCATTTTCACACCACTGTTTTTGGCCCATGCAGAATCAGCCCAAGCAAGCCTTTCCACCACCAACAATTAGGGGGTTCCTAGTCAGCCCTGTGGTATTTTTGCTATGGAGTCCTGCAGGGGGAAATTCTGTGAGACTGCTGCTTCTAGCTCTTTGTCAATACCAGTTTGTGTGAAGCTGCTTTCCAGAATGCTTTTCAGGCATACTGGGAAAAACCAGGCTAGTCTAAACCACAAAACAACGATGCTTTTCAGTGAATCACTTAGCAAACTGCAATCCAAGAGACTCCAAAAGCATCCTTCAAGACACTGCAAAGTATCTTAACGCTCACCTGTCAGTATCTCCGCTTGGACCTGCAAAATCTGCCCTTTCATCTACTTAGCTGAGCTGACCAAAACATGAACATGCTGTTTCTTAACCTGAGCCTTCAAATTGCCTTTCCTTTTTTATTTCTGTCAAGAGGACATATATCCAATCTTTCAACATATTGTTCATTCAACGTCTGCCATCTGATCAATAAATAACAAATACCCTCCGGCATGACTCTCTTGGAGTATCATTGTGTCTGGAGCGCCTTCATTTTGTACATTCTACAATAATCTTCCTTTGCAGTTGCCATGACTTGAACTTCCCTTCTCAGATTAAAGACTGCATATCACTATTCCCTCACTTGCTCATGACATCTTTCTCTCTCACGTGCCGTGGGGACCACCGCGCACTGAAGTGATTATGAGGATCGCAAAGGAAGGCATATTTCACATGATAAATGTCTCTCTTCTATATCTGATTACATCAAACCAGGAATTTGAGTGCAGGAAATGTACTACTACTCAAGGAAGAATAATCTGAAAGGCTGATAATTGATTGCATTCTTCCAGGGCTAAGTTTTATCATCTATCCATCTTTCTATCCTGAATTAATAAAAAGCTAAAAGTGATTTTTGTCTATCTCCATTTCTCAAACCGGACAGCTCCTGTTACATGGCATATGTGTGTGCCGTTGGATGATTGTGTTTGGGTGGTGATCAGTCCACTCATGCACTACAGGCCCCTTTCTGAACCAGGCCCCGCACACCTGGGAATGCCCAGCAGAAGTGTGTTTATGTCTGCCTTAACTAGGCAAGTAAAGAAGGCATTCCGGGGATAAAAGAAGATGTGAAAGGATTTTTTTGGGGGGGAGGGGTGATAGCATTTCTGTGATCCCATTACAAGCTGCCTTTCACACAATATATATTGTGTTCTAACTAAACACAATATATATTGTGTTCTAACTAAACGGTGGCCTAGTAGGAAATTTCTAGACACTTGCCTTTTGACTGTGGAGTGGTGTGTGACTGCTTTTTCAATCAGCAATGACTGGCTAGTTTTGACTGTGACATTGAACAACTCAAAGTGTTCAGAAACAAAGAAAATGAGATACTTGGCAAAGAAAGGGTCTCATACATATCAGTCCCTGTGTGGTTTCTTTTTATCAATAGGCTCATCTCAGTAAAAAATGAAAATAAGAGCGTAATAATAATTGCTTGGTCAGATAAGATCAGATTTGGTCATGTTTACTTTCTGGATTCCTATTTATCAGCTGAAGGTCAAATACCCTGGTCTTGTGAAAGATCAAATACTTTTTTATGGTGAAAAAAGTGTAAAAACTGGGGTGGGGGTGGAGAAGATGGCAATTAATTAGTGTGTTAATTCCCAGTTACTACCTGGAGGTTGGTAACCCTAGAGAAGATAGTGATTCATCTGTAGCTTAACTACTGAAAGGGGAGAGTCCAAAATTATACCTGCCTATAACCCATTTCCTGCAACCTAGAAATGATTCTCTAATAGTCGTGTGTTATTGTTGAAGGGAAGGAGAAGCATTATGTGCATGTGGAGAAGAGTTTTGGCATTCAAAGAAGGGATTATTTTTGGTTCAGATTCATCTAGATCTTCCCAAAGACCTTGTTTGCAGACCCAGGGGCAAGAGAGGAGCTGGGCAGGGGAGATAAATATCACTCCGCACTCGACCAATTGGGGAATTCAAAGAAGGGATTATTTTTGGTTCAGATTCATCTAGATCTTCCAAAAGACCTTGTTTCTCGGTAATGAATGATTGTTGACTTGAAACTGCCAGGATATTGTCCCCCTCAGCCCTGTGGTCTTCTGCAGTATGTTATGCTCCCCTTCCACCCCACATCTCAAAACACGCGTCCAATCTGGGATATTTATGAACACAATATATATATATATATATGAGATATATTTCTGATATATTAATGTTAACAGACATATGGTGTGGCGCAGGATAAAATAGGCTAAAAGCAAGCCTAAGAAATGGCAAACAGTCAGTAGAGAGTTAATCTACTCATTTGCTCCTTGATGTCTACACCCAAGCCAGAGCTACAGTTGATTGAGTTGTAAATGTGAACTATCCCTTGAATTGTTTCTTCAGCTTCCTTCCCTTCAGCTGTTCCCTTCAGCTGCCTCAGCTAAATTACAGTAGCCAGAGACTCACTCTGCCAGCCGTCTGTTCAAGGTGTTTCTAATGTAATCAAGAGAACAATTGGCTACCAATCCCCTGGGTTTAGAACAATAGATAGAGCTGCTAATTAGCTCAGCCCTGCAACCCTGCACAGCTGCAAAAAACGAAATCTAATGCACAGGGTTGCTTTTCCCGCCAAACCAGCAATCCACCCTATAAAAGTCCTGCTCACCTTAAGATCACTGCTCATTTCTAACCTGAACCTCCCTTGGTTAAGTTGGTGTGAGACACGATATTGTCCTTCTATGGGATCACTGTGCTGGCCTAGAGTCCCTGCCTTCTACTTCGTCTGCTGCATTGGAACCATTAGGTAATGTATCACCCTGCTGTTTCCCAATTCCCTTTCTATCATCTAAACCTATTTTTCTCACCTTTTTAAATCTCTAGAAATTTGAGTGTATGTGCCTCCATATCTTCCTGTATGTGTGCTTGAAACCAAATTTATATAAACATTTTAAATTTAATTTGGACTCCTTGTGTTACTCTGCGGAACGCTCCTTGTCAATTTCCCCGTATACATAGTCTCAAATATCCCCGCCTAACCTCCTCTCGCATTGCCAAGCTAAGTTGTTTCTTCCCCAAAAAGCTCTGCCAAGCTAAGTTGCTCTCCCCAAAACACTTCCATGCTGAGTTATTTCCCCATTGCTACTTTGAGAAAGATAGTCATACTGTTAACCATAACAAGTGAAACACCTCTTGTAGTGAGATGTCCTGTAGTAGACATGAGTGGAGTTTAAAACAGCTGGAGCACTGTACTTCTTCAGTTCATTTGCTCTTATTCCAGATTTGGGAATGGAGATGTAGATATGTGCTTGATAATAGTTATTCACTGGTAAGTAATGGGCATTCTATGCTCGACCTTAGAGGCATTGCATTCCCTTACATAGGCCAAACTGTTATACCAAACTGTTATACCAAACTGATTTGTAACTACCAGTAATTTTAAAACTGCTTGTTTACAAGCACCATTTTAACAACCGGTCCTATCGAAGTGGTGCAAACTTGCTGAATTCCACCACTGCTTCCACTTCAGATTTTCATGTGTCGGAAAAAGCCAAATATGAAATTAAACCATTTAAGGGCCTTCTTCGGGTATTTACCATCCTTTATTAAATGGAGGCCCTGACCTGGATGGCCCAAGCTAGCTGGATCTCATCAGATTTCATAAGCAAAGCAGAGTTCATCCTGGTTTATATACTTGGATGGGAAACCACTAAGGAATCCCAGGGTCACTATGCTGTAGCAGACAAGGGCAAAACCACCTCTATTCGTCTCTTGCCTTGAAAACCCTACTGGGTTGTCAAACATCGGCTGCAACTTGACGGCACTTTACACACGCTCATTATATTGGAATTGAATTAAGAATTAGACTTTTTATCTAACTATTTTCCTGTCTTCAGAATTCTCTATGCCAGGGGTAGGGAACCTGCGGCTTTCCAGATGTTCAGGAACTACAATTCCCATCAGTCTCTGTCAGCATGGCCAATTGGCCATGCTGGTAGGGGCTGATGGGAATTGTAGTTCCTGAACATCTGGAGAGCCGCAGGTTCCCTACCCCTGCTCTATGCATTTCCCAGTTTCCTCAATAAACAGATACACTGATCCCCAGTGGTTTTATAAGAAGACCTTTTGGCTCTAAGGAAGCTGAGCTTGCTGCCTTCTATGAGTAGTAGTGGAGAAGTTTGCATTAAAAAAATCAATAGGCACCTCTTGCAATCTACAGAAATGCTGACATTACTGGTCTGCTCAGGAGTAAAGTCTGGCGCATTAGGGTAAAAAAAAGCCTAGAAAGGAGAGGAGAAGCAAGGTTGTGGTTCAACGGCAGGAGGAATTTTGGTAGGAGAACTGGTTAGTTTATTTGCACAGGCAGAAAATCTTGGGAGAAATGCCAGCAAAGCTTGTTGTCTCCACATCTTAAGGCAGGGGTAAGAACAGGGTTGCTAGCTCCAGATTGGGAAATTCCTGGAGATTTTAAGAGTAGAACCCGGGGCAGGTGGGGTTTGGGGAGGGGAGGGACATCAATCATATATAAGGGTACAGAGTCCACCCTCCAAAACAGCCGTTTTCTCAAGGGGGCAGATCTCTATTGTCTGGAGGTCAGTTGTAATTCTTGGAGATCTCCAGGTCCCACCGTGTGGTTGGTAGCACTACGTAAGAGCATCCTGATTGGAAGGAAGAGAGAACCTGAGGTATAGCTGCCTCAGGTAGTAATGGTGCAGAATGTTGAGGCTACAGTTATCTTTGAAAGGGATGCCATTGCAGGGAACAAACCTGAAGAGTTGATCTTAGACCCTTTCCGCACGGGCCAATTAAACTGGGATAACACTGGTAAAAAAACTGAGTTGTGGGGGAACGTCACACAGATCCTGATCCTAATGCAATCCTCTCCGCATTTTCCCCCCAACCCAGGTTTTTCGACAATCCTGTTATGTGCATTTCTTTTGTTTTAACGCGGTTCGCAGCCATGGCCAAGTGGACAAGTGGAGCCACATTAAAACAAGAGAATCACACACAACACAATTCTGGAAAACCCCTTCGCCAGCTGCCAGCTGCGGAGCCATGCAGGGGAAACCAAACGGACCATATCATGGCCGGAGGGGTTGGTCCTGCCTGCTTGCAAGGCTGTACTTTGCAGGCAGGCGGGGGGGGGGGGAAGGCAGGCAGGGGAGGGGGGAAGCACCTTCGTGCAAAGGCGCGCACCCCAGCCAATGTGCTGGCTGCCCACAAGACAACTCGCCATGCAAAGGGGCTGGGGTGAGGGTGGGTTCATATAACCTGCCTTTCCTCTGCTTTTATTGACCTGTGCAGAAAAGGCCTTAGGCAAGCAGCAAAACAGGCTGAACTTGTTGTTTCCACCTCCCCTCAAGAAACTATGTTTAAAGGTAGGGTTTCTTGGCACAGCCTGACAAACAGTGGAAGTCTGGGTAGACAAAGATATGGTGGATGCTGTCAAATTTCCATTTTACATATATTTTAGAGTTTATAAAGATTAGTGTCAGAAAGACAGCTGTGAATCACCCACCGGCTGCGGTTGCCTCTGGGGGTGGGATGGGTAGAGCCAAGGTGACCGCTTCCGCTTAACTGAGGGTGGAAGCGATGCCCGGGCCATGTTGGGCAAGGGCTGACATCACCAGGAGGGGAGGGCGGATTGACCCCTTTAAAGGGGGAAGCCCTCCTTTGTTCTGGACATGTGCTTCGGCCAGCCGACGATTTGCCCACCCACCTCTCCCTAGGCTTATTCGGTTGTTGCATGTTTCTGTCATAGCCGTTCAGCGGTGGCACATGGGTAATGATCTGGAAGTGCCGATGGCAGCAAGAGGCAACCGCCCTGCCGAACTGGCAAATGGGGATCACCTCTTGCCAGGCGCGTCCGTCCGGCAGAGCCCTTCAGCGGAGCGAAGTCCAATACAGGGCATCCGCCCATTGGAGCTTCGCTTTGAAGCAGACAGGCCAGATCAAGACCCATGCTACGCCTCACACTTCTGTTTTTTTGGTTGGCTAATAAAATGTTTATGGCCAAAATGTTTATCCCAGCAAAGAGTCCAGTGTGGTTATTGGAGAGGATTCACCCTGGTAGTTCCCACCCTCAGAAGGCAAATGTGTAGATTACATAAAAACAGCTGTTTTTCAGTTGGGAAGAGTTGTACAATTATACAAGGCACTTTTCTTCCTTAAGTTGCTTCTTCTCACCTTCGTAGTAGCAAAATGGGGAGTTCCTGCTGAGATATGAAATGTTGATTCTTCAACAAACAAATCAGTAGATTGGATCGCTAACCTTTACAAAGTTTGGCTTGCCAATCAAATACAACAGAAATGAAAACTTGTTTGCAACTGATCAGCATTGACTGAGCATACCAGAAAATACCCGAACATCCTATGCAAAGAAACAATCTTATGTGTATTGTGTTTCAAACTAAATATGAAAACCCAAGAACAGCTCTGCTGGATCAGACCAATGGCCCCTCTAGTCCAGCATCTTGTCTTACGCAGTGGTTAACCAGTTCCTCTGAAGGTCCAACCACAGGGCTTAGATGGCAGGGTATAACAGGTTATGATAAGAAGTATTCATAAATGATGACCGAATAAGGATTTCATGAATGCCAGAAAACATAATGCTCTAGGAAAACTGTTATGGAGAGTAGTAGAACTTTAAAAGTATATATAAATGCAAAGAGCCGTTAAGCTTGTCTTCTATATTCTTTACGGACAAGCAGGATTTGGTTCTGGTGGGTTTTCCCGGCTGTGTGGCCATGGTCTGGTGGATCCATGGCCACACAGCCCCAGAAAACCCACCAGAACCAGTTGAATCCAGCCGGGAAAGCCTTCAACAAAGCAGGATGTGTTTTTATAACATTATGATTCAAAGCTAGCCTTTCCATTTCAAAAGCTTATGAGAATCTCCCCCCTGCCCGAAATATTGCATTAAAAACTGATGTTGTATAACAAATTTTATTTGCAGAAATCATACTGCATTATTTTATCATTTTAACAAATAAAATATGAACTGCAAAAAAAAAATGATGTCAAACTCTGGTAATAAACCAAGAAACCTTTCTATTAGGCCTCCTGAGTTTTCTGTGGGGAAGCAAAACTTTGTTCACAATTAATGACAATACAAAATCTTTGCACATAATGAGAATTGAGTGTAATAAGGTCCCTCTGAGAAGAGACATTTGATGTACACAGCCCCACACTATTTCCTACTCCTCCTCAGAAAATACTTTACTGTTCCTTCGGTTTGTGACAACATCAAAAATTATATCAGCAAATATCAAAATCAGACTCTATTGCCTCATAGATCTGATTTTTAAATAGTCATTGATCACTAACTGTAGAACCCTAAGAATAGTTACACACTTCTGAATTTATTGAAGTCAATACTCTTAGGAGATAGTTTCATTTAGGATTACACTGTGAACTATTGTGTGTATGTGATTTTGCCATCAAGTTGCAGCTGATGTATGGAGACCTTATAGGGTTTTCTAGGCTAGAAACTGTTATGGTCCATGACACCCCCAGAATATTATTTCTGTATATTTCTGCTGTAAAATAATATTGGCAAAAGCCAGTTACCAAAAAGCACTCCTCTGGGTGTAGGTAGCCACATGATCACTTGGCCACAAGCTAAAGGTCAAAACTACTTTAACAAAAGATGAATTAAGATAATGAGTTACTCTTGGTAACCTGGAGGTCTCATCTGTGTCACTAGCATGCTTGATTACCACACCTTGCTATAGTAACTGTTAAAGACAAAGGATATGGAAAGTCACCCTGCCAGCAGATACTGTATTCTTTAGTTTGCATTGGAAACACAGGTCATCAGCAAATACTTACTGCTCTGCATTTCCCCTCCTTTTGTAATGGTTCTCCTAAAAGCCTTTACCTCTCCCAAGTCTAAAGGTCTCAGCCAAAATCTGAATATCTTGGGCAGTGACCCTACAGAGTTAATCTGAATGGGAGCATTGCAGCCCTCCCTCATTCAGCTTGATAATGTAATTTGGCTCTATTGTCACGGTGTTAGCAGCAGGTGAGCTGACTCATCGAAGCCAGCACCCCAAATCCAGCACAGATGCTACAGAAGTAAAACTTGCTCTGATTGGTTCCTTTTCCCGCCAAGGAACAATCTACCCTATAAAAGTTTAGTTCACCTGGAGCACATTGCTCATTGCCACTCGTTCCTCCCTTCGTCTTGTTGGTGTTGAGACACGATATCGTCTTCACTGGGTTTCTGTGCTGGCATGGAATCCCTGCCTTCTACTTCGTCTACTTCTAAGAATCGTTAGGTAACGTATTACCCTGCAAAAAACCCCATTCCCCTCTCTATCTTCCAAGTCTATTTTTCAAACCTGCTTATATACTAGGAACTTGAATGTATGCGCTCTTGTGCCTTACTGTGTGTATGTATTTTTGAACCAAATTTATATAAAACGTTTAAACTCAATTTCGACTCTTGTGCTCCTCTGTGGAATATTCTTTGCCAGAATTCCTTCCCCGTAGACATAGTCCCAAAGATCCCCTCGGCCAACCTCTTGCAGCCAAAAGTGAGTTGTTTTTTTATTCCCCTGTGCTACTTAAAACTTAAACATGTGCTGTTACACTCTTAGCAGCTGGTGGAGAATCCCTATCCTTAATCCCCTTCCCCTGTTAAGGCCGTAACAGAGCATTCAGAGGTGGTTTACCCACAGAATTCTGAAAGAATTGTAAGGTCCCCTACCTGGCTTCAAATGAATATCTGGGGAATCGAATCCACTTCTCCAGATTAGAGTCCCACACTCTTAAGCACCACCCAAATGATAGAAGCTGCACCTCTAACTTTAAGAAACAAATGCCCTCATTGGCCGTTGCTAGACAACCACAACACTATTGCCAGTCTCCTGGCCTTTGCTCTTGTCAGTAAAAGGCAGTAGGAAGGACAGGGCCCTTTTCAGGTCAGTTTTTGTCTTTGAGGGAAGACTCATCAGGGACAGTTGTGACAGGAACCACCAGGGAACCTGCTACTGTGTGACTGCATGATTTTCCCTAGCCCGGCTGCTTTCTACTCTTCAGAAGCCATTAGAAGCCACTAGCAGCTGTCAGTCAGCATCAGTTCTTAGATGGGTGTCTAGCACCTTTAAAATGTAAAGGGAAATGCTGAATAACAGCTCCTTGGCAAATACAGCTTCCTCTTTCTTGCCTGTTGTCTTGGGGAGGAGGATGTGGGGACTGGAAAATGGTTTTGAATTTTCAGGTCTCGAAAAATCCTGAAAATCTTAAAAACTTGTAAAACAGTGAAATCCTAAAACTGTAATCCTGAAACAGTAACGAGGGTTTTAAAAATACAGAAAAGCATTCTGTTCCCAGAATTCGGATCCAAAATTGACTCTTGTGCTCCTCTTATTGAAATGTAACTAAAACAAGAAAAAATGATCTTTTTTATATGCTAATTATTTTTGTTAACATTCTTGGTTTTATTTATTGTTCCAAAGCACCTGCTTTTTATTTATTTATTGTTCCAAACAAAATTATCAGGGAGTAAAGGACTTAAACTTGAGAACTGGTGAGTCATAATTGAGGCTGATCAGAGGTTTGGGACCAGGTCTCTGATATTTCCACACAGTCCATCACATGCATTTTCCCCATCCTAACTATCCAAGTCTTCAATTTAAAGAGATTTGTATGTACACAGATGGATGACTCTCCACTCTCATTCCCCCATCAGGAACACATCATAACCAGAATTGCAAGAACTTCACTTGCGTGCGCGCACATGCGCACACACAAACACAAACACACCTTGCTATGCAAAACTGTGACATTCTGGAGGGAAAAAAGTTCTTATTTGTGCAGAAATTCATGGCTATACCAAACACACAGTAGCATTCATTAAAAAGAGGGAATGCTTGTAATGCTGCCAACGTTGGCTAGTGCATTGATCTGAAAACTAAGGTGCAAGTCTGTTAATGTTTCCAGTTCCACTTTTCCTTCAATTATTAAAGCTACTCAATAAATATTTCTACAGCCGATAGGATTTTTTTGCCTTTACATTTGCTGATAACATTTAAGAGCTTTTTACAAGCCATTACCAAGGCTCCGCTGTCAGCCACAATTCTTTAATTTTATTCCCCCATATGCATTACTCAGAGTTGGATGGCATCTCGTATAGATAATGAGCTCAGCTTGGAATTGATGTGGAAAAGAATCCCCTGTAGTCAGGGGCAAAGGCAATGGAGGTGCTGACATTATTCCAGCTGGATTATTCACTCAGAACAATCACACTTAACATCTGTTGGCATCAAGGGAGAAGCCGCATTTCTACTTTGGTTTCGTTCTTCGTGGACTTTGCCAGCAATGCAAGGAAAGGAGGAGGCAGGTTCAGGGTGCAGGTTCAGACCCTAGGACAATGCAAATTAATATGACCCATGTCACTTCCTGATACAAGACAGCCGATAGGGCACGTTCCTATTGTTTAAGTCTCATTTCAAAGCCAATCCAAGCCACAGCACTAGTTTGGCAATAACTCGCATTCAGAAATGTGAGAGCGGTGCATGCAAAGTAGATCGGCATCTTCTCAGAATTCTTTGGAAACCTATCTGGAAGGGCTGTACATATGAACTAGGGTTGTGCACCAATTTTTTCCAGATTTTCTTTCAGGTTCAGGTTTAATAGACCTAAAAATTTTCAGAAGAAGAAGAGTTTGGATTTATATCCCCCCTTTCTCTCCTCAAAGGGGACTCAAAGGGGTTTACAATCTCCTTGCCCTTCCCCCCTCACAACAAACACCCTGTGAGGTGGGTGGGGCTGAGAGAGCTCTGTAGAGCTGTGACTAGCCCAAGGTCACCCAGCTGGTGTGTGTGGGAGTGTACAGGCTAATCTGAATTCCCCAGATAAGCCTCCACAACTCAAGCGGCAGAGCTCGGAATCAAACCCGGTTCCTCCAGATCAGAGTGCACCTGCTCTTAGCCACTGCTCTTAGCCACTATGCCAATTAAAAAAGGCTGAATGCCCATGCCAATATGGTTTTTTTTGGCTTTTTCCAAATATCCAAAGATTTGGGGACCCATTAAACCCTCTGGAAAATCTTCACAGAGTTCTGGGGTAGGGTCAAGCAACTTTAGACCAGAAAATCAAGCTAAGACAAATTTCCCCACCAGTCTAACAAGTTTTTTTCATCAGCATTGCACTCTTTGCAGGTCTCTAGAAGACTGTTTTTTGAGGTAGAGGCACCAGATTTAAGCATAGGTACAGGTGTCTCTTATTACAAGAGTCCCTGAATTTGGTTAAGTTTTTGTCCCTAACTCAATCTTCACAAACCTGGGGGTTCCCATAAGGTGATTCTCGAATAACCCATTTTCATGGGGTAGACTTGCATTATGGGCAGGAACCGTGCAAAGTTCCCCCAAAAAAACGGTTTTCATCCTGTTCTTACCCCAGGTGTTTTGGCCCATACAGAAGGGGCCAGAGAGCAACCTGGCTTCCTGTCCCACAAGATAAGGGATGTAACCCTTTTCTCATAGATACCAGGAGAAGCCTAGTTGTCTACAAAGCATGTGAAGCCATAAAATAGAGATCAAGGAAAGAATGCACAGATGGCAGTGGTTACATATAGCAAGCTGGTTACATATATCTTTCTAGCAGCATTGGTTTGTTACTTTAAGCAGTTACATTGAATTGGGAATGCATCTCAATCACATAGATAACATCCCTCTGACAAAAAAGCTAGTTGTAGTAGAAAATCAATTGGATAGCTGAACCTTTTGGTTTCAATAGACCACACAACTCCCAAGCAAGGATCCTTTGGTGAATCTCAGTAACAATTTTGTATTCAACCAATTTCCATGTCACTTGCTTACAAAAGTTACAGCTAGGGGGGAAAAGGCACATTCACACTCATGTATCAGCTTTTTCAATAGATTTCGCACATGAAGAAAGCTCCTAGTGCATCCATACTGATTGCATGATGGCATGCTCCTCTATGCCACTTGCTAATTTTTGCTTAGATCCATGTAGATAAAACAAAACACTTTGCACTCAAAATTCACTTTGAGTCAATAATGTTTAATTATTCTCTCTGAACAGGGGAAACCTCACCATGTTTACCATGTATCAGCAAAACAGCACATACCGGTAAGTATCTTTCATAGTATTTTCAAGCTTTGGGACAGAAGAGAATCTGAGCAAAAGGAAGCAGCTGAAAGGAGGAATTAAACCCATTTATAAAAGATTATACTTCAGCATTAGATTGCAGCAAGAGTCATACCTGGAGGGAATAGCATTCACAACTCTGTCTTCCAGCCTACTGTTTCTTCAGTCACTACAAAATAAAAGACTTGAATTTCCACTTATGGGATACTGTATCATCGCGTTTAATCTCTCATACGTAATACTGTAGTTTCCCAAGCTCTGCTCCTAAACTTCCGCCTCCAACTTTTCTTTCTCTCTTTTTTAAAAAGGCATTCAAGCTAAAACACTGTGCTGGAGTTACCTAAATCATGGCATGGTCTTTTCAACTATAGTCCTTTAAAAAAAAAAAGAATAGGAGCCCAGGACTTACCTTGTTTTTGAAGGAATGTTGCAGCAAAACCAACTTCTTTGTCTATAGTGTACACTTTAGGGTGTGTGTTAAGTCAGACAACGAATGGTTGGAAATGTAGAAATAATGGTTGGAAAAAAGAAATAATAATAGAGGGCTACTATTTGAATGGGATTGCCAAGTTTGCTGGGGCTAGTTCCAGTACATTGTTTCTTTGTTTTTTTTTAATTACAAATGAAATAATCAGTGTGTACGGTAATTAACTTATGAAATCCACAATCATAGTGAAGTGAAAATGCAACACCAGTCACTAGCTTAGATCGAATGGATGTAGATCTAACAATAACAGTTAGCTGTTCTAACTAAAGAGATGTTCCATGGAACAGAGAAAGTACATTATTGAATAGCAGATTTAGGGACAAACAAGAAATACCGGTAGATGAATGTTGACTTGGCCCCACAGGGAACCTTTCCTAACAGAAGTGCTTCTGTCAGTCAAAAGGAATTTATTTTTCTCTCTATTCCTGCTGAAGTCTAAAGCATTGCTCTTGGGGAACAGGAGACTACCAAGAAATCAGGAAGAGGGAATGACAGCTCTGCAGAATCTACAAAAATCACACACATACCTTTCCATTAACAGAAATTTAATTTACAATGGGATCCAAGCCAACTTCTAGAGATTATTAGTGTAAACTTTGCTTTGACATGTCTGCATTAAGTAATTTCACTCTGAAAATACAGTGGATTGTTTTGTGTGATTTTATTGTGCTTTATAGATTATTATGATTTATTGGACACCCCCTTGAGTGTCAAGTAAGATGACAAGTCAGTTATTCAGATGTAATTTTCAATTAGGCTTTCTATAGTTTTTTTTAAAGTTCTTAAAAGTATATTATATTTTTGACACCACTGATCTGTATCTATCTTACTTGATACACACACACTCTGTGGTGTTCTTGCAATTCTGTGTCAAGCTACTTTGGTATAATGGTTAGCTTTAACTTGGATCTGAGAGACCTAAATTCTATTTCCCACTCTGCCATAGAAGCTGGCTGGGTGATTTTGGGCCAACTATCAGCTAGTCTATATCACAGCATTGTTGCAGGATAAACTAGAGGAGAGAAGAATTGTGTAACTTTGGGTGCCATTGAGAATAAAGGTGAGGTATAAGTCAAGTAAATAAATAGCACTCAGGAGGATCTAATCAAAGAGGAGAATTTGGAAGTTTGGTATGATGCGAAACATTCAAGGGGAAGCAAAGAATTGCAAGAGTTAATGAGAGTTTTACTTATGATATTTTTGCTTCTTATTATAATATAAAGATGAAGGATCCCTTAATTAATACTCAGAGGCCCTGATTTCAGGGGGGAAAAATCTGGTTTGGGAAATAGAACCATAAGTGTCTTAAATTGTTAACTTTGAGGAAATGAGTTCCCTTATTGAGACAAATAAATGGAAGAAAAAAAAACATCTGCCCACCAGCCAGGAAGAGGCAAAGCTGATGACTATTTAGATATCCTCAATTTGGTCATAAACGATTTGAAACATGCTCCTTAATGTCATTGGAGAAAGAGCACAGAGTAGTACACATGAGACTCACTCAAACTTTCATGGTAGGTTAAATAAAACCCCACTCACCTGGGACAGAAAAGGTACCCTGTCAGAAGTGGGCAAGTCAGAGTCATATTACGTCTGAATCTTCTCCGTTCACATGGTTAAGCTATTTGACATATATCCACAAAGCATCTTATATATATATCAAATGGAACAATCAGCAATATTCTTTTTCAACTGCATCTCTTGCATCACAAGAAAGAGAGAGGCGTGATGGGTACAATAGAAATGGAGGACTTGAAAACTCACAGAGCACTGGGCCTTTACATAGCACCAAAAATAGCTGGGGGGTTTTGGGCAATGTGGCAAAGCTAACTGGTGGCCACCATACAGCTCAGATTTTCACAAAGTTGGATTGCCAAAGGAAGGTTGGGAAATTCCAACCTTGATTTGGAGATGCAACCGCAGAATGACAGGATGGGGGAGGACCTCTGGAGGGAATATGACACCATGAAGTTTCCCTCTGAAGCTGCCACTTTTTCCAATGCAACTGATTTCTGCTGTCAGTAGTAATCAGGGCTCTCTAGGTCCATGTGAAGATTGGCCAGCCTATTCTCAGGGAGATGATGCCAAGAATAGGGAAGGGCAGAAAGTTGAAGAGATGCTGACAGATAAATATAGGTTGGTTGGTGAGTGGGAAGGAGAGAAAGAAGCTGACCCAACACAGCAGTGGTGGTTGCCACTGCACCTCTGGACCTGGCCCATTGCTATCAGTGGTCACCATGGAACTGGACCATACCTAGCCTTGACACTGCACACTGCACAACTGAAGCTGGCTCAGCATGAGAGGCCCCTATATAATTTGGCCTGGCATTGTACTGATGGCCCCAGGTAACTCTGCCAGAATTTTTCCTGTGGAAATGCTCTGCATTTTGTGATACAATTTGTATAAATAAAATGCAAAGAAATGTTCATCAACCATCCTTATGTAAATATGAAATGTATGTGTGAGGAAAAGTGTTTAGTGTGCAATAAAATCGGATATATTTGCATAATGATATAGACTATCACTTTGTATACTATCAGTACATTCCTAAGAAAACTTTCCTAGGTATTAGCCCTCTGAACAGATTTAGCTAAGAACTTCCTGTAAGTAGATGAGGCCTTGTTTGTTTGTTTGTTTGTTTGTTTCAATCCCCCCCCCACACACACACACACAGACACCAAACAACCTTTCTGCTGTTTGGCAGGCTCTTACTGGCAATCCTAACAGACTACAGTAGACCAGCTCATAGTTTGGGATGGGAAAATGCTTGGTGCCTGAGAAGGGTGGGGCTTGGAAAGGGGAGGACTTCAATGGGGCATAATGCCAGAGACCACCTTCCAAAGCGGCCATCTTATCCAGGTGAACACATCTCTGTTGTTTGGAGATCAGTGGTAATGCCAGGGTATCTCCAGAAACAACCTGGAAGCTGGCAACCTTTCCTGCTTAAGCTTGCACTGTAACAGAACCAATATTTCTCAAAAGTTGACAGAGTCATAAATGAGAGCAAAAGTTTTAGTAAAGTTTTCTGCAGGCATCATACGTCCCTTTTTGGCCTCGGAAACTACACGTTGGAAGGAGCCGCTCTAATCTAGACTCGCATCCAGTTTGATAAATCTACACAATTTCGCTTCTGTTGCTGTTGATCCTTTTGGAACTTCATATTAGACGTGTAACAAGATGGAACTAAATTTCAACTTCTCAGCCTTCTTTGAAGAAAAAAAAAACCCCGCAAGGATAAAGCATGGAAAGTCAATCATTCACTCTATTGACTTCTGATAGTTTGCTTGTAAAACGTATTCCTGGTGACATTTGGCTTTGCCTAATCATATTTTTTTTTCAATTGGCAGAGAGCTACCGAGTGACTGTCCACGTGATTATCAAGGACTAGATTCTACTGTGCATATTATCAACTTGCAGGCAGAGATTTATAGGAGATGAGGCTTATCTTTGGCATTTGCTTTCACTGTAGGCAAGCAAGTGAAGACATGATTTGTCCACCTGATCCAAGACCTGATTGACAGGAAACCACACCTTACCCTAGCCACAGCAATTGACTGGCTCATATGAAAGTGAAATAGACTCCATCCAAACACTTATACTTCCACAGAGTAAAACAGAATTGTTTAGAAAGGCCTTTTAATAGAGAAATTGGGGTGGCAGGAATTAAGTGGAGGAATTATACTTTTAATTTTATGTTTTTAAACTTATATTGTACATTCTATTTGGTATAGATTGTTTGTAGGAGGCCATCTCTTTTAATATCTTTATCAAAAAAAAAGAATACATACAAAGAAGAAAGGGCGGGGGGAGAAATACATGAAGAATATTTGCATATCAGTAAACAGATTTCTGACAACCAAGGGATGAAATAGATATTTTATCAATGAACGAGAGTAGTCAAAAATGAAACAAAAAATTCTACAGCTGAAGTTCACCGTTTGTCATATGTGTTCTTTTTATTATGATATTTTTTTTAAAAAAAAAAAGATATGTGAGTTTATATATACAATGCAACTTTTGTTGGTTGACCTGAGCAGGATAGGAAAAGAAGATGGATAGCTAAGTTCAGGAACACATGATAGAACAAATGTGCAGCATGCTTTCTCTTTCCATTCTCCTAATCCCTTCAAAGTTTGCTTTTGTAAAGCCTGTCTGTAGAGCATTCCAGTGTTGGTCAAGGCAAGGCCACATTTTCTCTGTGAACACCGGCTTTATGCTTTATGAGTTCCTCCCTGACATTTGTGTGGCTTGGAACTGGAGTGATTATTCTGGCTGGAGAGAGCTGTTAGTTGCTCCGGTTAGCAGCTGTACTTTATTGCCATGTATTAAAATGAGTGTTTGGTTGTGTGCTTAGCAAAACAGGTACATAAATGCCAAGAATTATGCCGTGTAAATCTAGTGGCTCTTTGTTAACCAGAAGTTAATAAATTCAACAGGTTTCCAAAGATGGTAGAAACTGAATGCAGAAAGGAAGTGTTTACATGTGGATCAGGTCCACTACAGCAAACTACTGCTAAATATCCCATAACTAGTGCCTGCGTTTGTGCTTCTGTAAGCATATCATCTCCCATTAAAGTCAATAATAATCTCTCATAGGTTTTAACAGCTGTGGATATTTCCCTGGGCATGACCACAATCTAGTTGCCCTGATGCAACAAACATTTAAATACAGCCCCAATTTAGTTTTCCATTCACCTAGGGACTGCCAACATGTGAATACTTCTTTGCTCAAATCAGTAGTTTGGTCACAAATGTGGAGTGGCAAGAATGCTTGCATTTCAACATACATCCTAAATTGGAGCACATTTAGTTTGAACAGACACATTCTTGCACATTCTTTGGAGGTGAGATTAATCAATGGAAGTACACCATGCTTGTGCTCTCTATCCTCTGTCCATCCAATCCATACGTCAGAAAAATAATCACATGTGATTTTTTTTGTGATATTCAAATATTATGGGCATGGAAACAGCGTTGTTACTTTGTGTCATGACTTAAAATGTAGCCACAAAAGAGATGCTTTGCTGCTTCAGATGAGGGTATATGCCATGCACATTTTGCCTGCCAAAATCCCCATCTTGCCAGATGGAAGGAACTGTTCCAAACTGGATCACAACGGTTTTCTTCTTCTACATTCTTGCATTGATGCAGCACATTGTCTAGGCACCTGTGATACATCACGTGCTTTGCTTTATGACCCTGAACTCATCCCGATAGTAGCTCCTAGACACTTGTTTAGAGTTAAGATGAATGCCACAGACTTCAGATGCAAAACCAACACATACATTCAAAATATAGTTTATTTAAAATACACAAATTTTATCAGGAATGTTGGGTGACCACCTTAAAAACAATAGGCATTACAAGCAGGTAAGTTGCAGGGAACCTACTGTCATTAATAGGCAGGGGTCTGGTTTCTCTCTAGCGACACTCATGTTGTGAAGTCTCACTATGGTGGGTATCTGTGCTCACTTCGACAGCACGTGCAAGGAAATATTGAAATGTCAGAGATACCTCATGATATATATCCATTGGAGGATATGCATTTTTACCACGCTACAATCACGAACAGATCACATGGCGACCAGAGCTCTGATAACATCGCAGTCCATTACGTCTGAATCATTTTATTACCCAATCTACGAACAAAATATGCAGTTGTTCAAAATTAGCCCTTGTTATCATTGATAGGTGTTATCAAAATTTACCCTGACCCATTATTAGCAATTTGATTCTATGCTTTCATCAGTGGGGAAGCCATTACTGCTTGGTGAGGTCAAGTATCTTCCCTTTTATTAATCAAGACATGCTGTGTTTGCACTGAAAGGAAAAAAAAATACAAGATATAACAAAAGGAAAAATGCAAAATATAACAGTGTTCTACAGCAGGTCTCTCTGAGGGCTACTGTGACATTTTTACTAGTTCACAGGATATGAATCACAGGGTAACTGGGAAGAAAACCATGCTTTTCTTCCCCCTCTGACCCCTTTTCTCTGTTACTGATTTTCTTAACTCTATCCCATAACATCGATCTCTCTTTGCTCTCCTTTACTCAAAGCCAAAATCTATGTTTTAGGTAGGGGATGTGAACCGGGGTATTTCTGTTCAGAAATATACCCAAAAATACCGATAAGGTATAGGGGGGGAATGCGGCGGGGAGTATATTTTGATATGTCAAAATGGTATTTAGGATTCCAGGAACATTTCAGAAATATTCGGAAATATTTGGACACTGTTTTAAGGCTTCCATGGCAGTTTTTCTCCAATTCCTCAGGATTCTTTGGCAACAAGGTGGGGGAAGGAGACAGGTGTGCAGGGCAATTGGATCAGATGTTAGAGAGAACTTGGTTCCCACCCTGACACAACTTGGGTTCCCTGAAGCCACATAACAGCTTCAGGGAATGAATAGGTTTTTTTAAAAAAAATAGAGGAGAGCCCATGTGGCTTGGAATACTGTTACAGGAGATGAAATATTCCTGCCCCCCCCCCCCCCCAGGTGTTTTCCTGTGCCAAAACAAAGCTGGGAGGAATTGTTTCCCAATTCTTGCTGTCTACATGGAGTCTTCTGAGCATGGGGCAAAAGAGGATAAAAACACTTTGGCTCAGTTTCTGAGCTAGATTTTTTGGACTGTACTGCTGCTTGCTGCTGCTATGATCTACTTGGGTTTCTGCTGCCTGCTGCCCACCTGAGAAGGCATCCTTCTCTGTCTACAGGACATCTTCAGGACTGGTGGGATTTGTATTTCAAAATATTATGTTATGTCAAGTTTTTCTTTGTATGTATGTTTTCCCAGAGGGGGTTAGCCTTTTTCCCCTTTAGGGGTCTTTTGAAATAGTTTACCTTGGCTTTAGTTCATGGTTTCATGATTTTTTTTGGTCATTGCTGTTGATTTCTGAAAATTTAGTTGTTGCAGAAGTTCAGAAGAAAATTTCTGGTGATGTTTTAATAGAAGTTAACTGTAGGTGAGGGTTTAGATTTTTTTTTTTCCCCAAAAAAGGGTCGTTTTGGATTTGTTTTTCTGGTTTGATATTGGTTTTGTTAGATTGTTGGTTGGAGGAGAAACTCAATACCAAGGAACAGTACTACACAAATATTAAGAATTTTAATATTGGATTTTAATCTATCTTAAAATACTGAAAAGCAAGAGAAGCACTGAAAAATAATCTGAATGGATTAATTAATATTTTGAAAGAATAAAAATCAGCAAAGGAGAATTCTATAGCAGGCAAATCCCCACTGTCACTCTCTGTCCCCCACTTCACTCAGTAGAGCAATGAGGAAAATTGGGGTACAGCATTGCAGGACTTCTTCCAGTTGGAACCTAGAAGTAATACTGGCACCATGTGGCAACACTCTATAATTTTCCCAATTTCTATGTTTTTAACCATGGAGGTTGTGAAAATTTACACTATTCACCACATCCTATTGTCATAACTGCCAGGTTCCCAGCCAAAAGTCATTTTATGGCATCATGTGATGAGGTCTGCACCCCCATCACAAAAGCTGCTACTGTAGCTCAAAGCTGAACTGACAACCCTAATCTGCAGATCTCTGGGCTTGCAGTCATCTTGCTTAGATTGACCCCTTCCTCCTATGTGCAACACCTCACCAAAATCTCTGAATAGGGCAAGACATGGAGGGTCTAATCCATTCCAGGTATACTCTGAAACTTCAGGACCTCACTTATGCAAGGGTGGAATGCAAGGGAAGAGGAGTGAGGGAGAGGAGAGAGTGAGGGGTGGCATGCAAGGGAGGGGAGGGAGGGGCCCCGGTATCTGGACATGACCCACCCACCCTAGAGGAGGGAGAGGGAAGGGAGGGAGGGGTGGCATGCAAGGGGGGAGTGAGTGAGAAGTGGCATGCAATGGAGGGGATGGAAGGTGGCCCGGCATCTGGACGTGGCCCACCCACCTTAGAGGTGGGAGGGGAGGGTGGGGTAAGGTGGCATGCAAGGGAGGGGAGGGAGTGAGGGGTGGCAAGCAAGGGAGGAGAGGGGCCCCGGCATCTGGACCTGGCCCACCAACCCTAGTGGAGGGAGGGGAAGGGGAGGGTGG
The DNA here is from genome assembly GCF_021028975.2 of Sphaerodactylus townsendi. Taxonomy (NCBI): domain Eukaryota; kingdom Metazoa; phylum Chordata; class Lepidosauria; order Squamata; family Sphaerodactylidae; genus Sphaerodactylus; species Sphaerodactylus townsendi. The sequence continues at coordinate 94,333,775 of NC_059432.1, forward strand.
CAAGCAAGGGAGGGGAGGGGCCCCGGCATCTGGACATGGCCCACCCACCCTAGCTGAAGGAGGGGGAGGGAGGGGTGGCATTCAAGGGAGGGGCAGTCATTATTTCAATCAGCCCTTTAAGACTTCCAATGGAATATATTCATAAAATGCCTGATTGTCTGGATTTGCAACCCCCAGTTTAAAAACAGTAAGGCTGATTCTGCATGGTCCAAAAACAGCGGTGTGTAAACAGTGTGAAAACGGTATAAACCCTTTTACACTGTTTTAAACCCTTTTACACCATTTTCACACCGTTTTCACACCACTGTTTTTGGTCCATGCGGAATCAGCCTAAGAGGGAAGAGGGGGGTTTTTTTGGTGGTGGTGTTCAGGTTTCTTTAGAAGATTTATATCCTGCCTTTCTTTGTAATGATGTCCAAGGATTTAGGTTCATTTGTAGAAAATGCTTTGGCTGTCTTGATGTAAAGTCATAATTTCAGGTTTCTTTCATTCCACCTGATTCCTGGGAGAGATGGTTATGCTGTTTCCAGCCAAGGAAAGTGATTACAAGCAAGAATTAAGTAATAGGAACAGATTAACTACAGAACAACAAAAAGCCCTGACAGGAATCCTTGCAAATGCATGATAATGAGGAAGGGAATATTCATAGACAAAGATTTCTCTAAACATATCCAGGAGATAGGAACAGTGCACCAACCCCCCCTTCTCACTGAGGAGAAAACAGAGCCTTCTGGGGAAAAAAGGAGGGAAACTCTGTTTTCAGGCGATGGATTTTTAAAACGGACAGGCACTACCCTTTCTCTCAATCAGTCACACCTGGTACTTGGTAAAGTTTAAAACAAAACTAAATTTTATTTACAGACTGGTTTAGCTTCTCAGATGGAACAGAGAGGTTTCAAAGGGATTTAGGTTTCACAGGTAGTTATTTCTTTCTCAGATGTTACGACACAGTTTTCAGAACAGACTTATTCACCCACAGGTGCCTCTTGAGGGAAAACTTTCCGCCCGCAGTCAAGCACACTCCTAGTTCACCTGCCCTTTATCACCAAAAGGGAATGGTCACTGCCTTTAGGGCTCCTATTCCAGAGATCCAGGCTATCTAGCCTATAACAAACACTGTTCCTCCCTGACAGTCTGAGGTTAGAGGAATCTGGCCACCTAGCCTTCCTCTCCCTGGCTCTCACTGGCCTCACTGCCACTAGACACAATCTCCAGACTGAAGGAACTGGGAGCTGACACCATCTGTGTCTGACTCCTGAATCTGCGTGTCTCTCCACTCAGACTCAATTCCCCAACCAGCCACACTGACAGGCTTCTTTCTGCTTTTATAGCAGACAGCGCACCCTATCTGTGGCTACCAGCTATAGCATTACAGCCTAGCCAATCAGGTTGTGCTCTGTCTGTTACTGTGATGTTTTGCTCTGGCTAACTGCACCTTTGCAAATTAACCCCATAAAAGCGTAATCCATCACAAACAGCTATTCTCAGGCAGAACATAGTCCATCATACCTACAGCATGTTCAGGGTAGCAAAAGTGAGACATAGCCAGAATCAGTTCAAGCCAGTTTACACTGTACATGAGACACAAGAAAGAATAGAAAAAGTTCATTATTCAACCTAAAGGCCTTATTTGCAGTCCAGATCTGTATAAATAATCACTTATCCAAAAATAGGTGTCAGAAATGAGATTCATGTCACTCTGCTAGACTATAGTGCTTGTTAAAAAGGGCAAGACAAATGGGTGTATTTGCCTCAGTCAATACTTTAGAGCTATCCTAAGCAGGCCTATTTGGAATTAATCCTCATATAATTTGTGGGATTTATGTCCACAAAACTTTTCTTAGGTTCACATCCTTTGTACAAAAGATGATGGGTGGAAGGAAGGAGTTTTTAATTTTTAAAAGAAGCTTCCTTTACTTTTTATGCTTTTCTCATGTTATGGATCTGTTCTAAATTTCTAGATGTTTTAGAAGACAGAATGTCATTAAACAGATTGCAAATGAATTTTAGATGTTTCTATTATTATTCCATTCCATTCTATTATTGCATTATACTAAAGTTATTGGGTGAGAAAAACCATGGAGAAAAACCATGGTTGCTCATTTTCTGTAGTCATCCAGGGAGGCTATGCTGTGGGAACTCGTGACTGCAGAAATGCACCAGCTGAAAATCCACATGGAGGACTTCTTGAAAGTGGCCTCAGATCTGTAGCACTCCCTATCCCATGAATAGCATCTGCCATATCACTAGCTCGTTGCAATGTTTTACCTACTGCTCTTCGACAAGGAAGAAGATTGGAGCTCCCGCACCTCGAGAGGAAATGAATTTGTGATCTCGCCTGTGAAGAGACTGTTTGGCATGTCTTATTACAGTGTCCCTTGCATGCGTCTATCAGAGTCAAGTACCTAGCCCTCTTGTTGATGGACCAAGTTGAGGCAAGCAACGCACAAAAAGCTGTATTTCTCCTCAATAACGAGAACAATGCGACGTTGGAGGCCGCAGCAAAATTTCTGTGTATTGTTATTTCAATACGCTCTTAACCATTCCTTCCTACCAGAATTATTGTTCTGTTGCTTCTCATGCCAATAAAGGTTATGAAATGAATTGCATCTGCCCACATACTAAGGGCATTTAAAGACACACATATAATAGATTGCTCTGTGGTCCTTTCTGCACAGCACAAATAAAATGTCTTGAGGACATTTAGAATAAATGTCTTGAGGACATTTAGAATAAATGTTTTAGGGAGGAACTCTGGACATCTTTCCCCCAGAAAAAATCCTCAGGACATTTTATTTCAGCTCAACCTGGATTTTTTAGAAAACATTAAATTAGCAATCTTTGTTTCCCAAGACGGGGTTAAGACATTTCCTGCTTCCTGTGCAGAAAACAGGAAAAACATCATATTTTCCCCATCTGACTTCTAACAGCTCTTACTTTCATTTTTGCCATAGCTCATGCCTGCTGTCTCCTCTTGCTTGTGATTCTCTATGCTGCCTGCCATTTGGTGAAGGTTTCTTCTGCTTGCAACTCATCTGCACATCCTTTCTGTGCATAGCATTCATGAAATGATTTTAGTGTGTTTGTGTGTGACTTTAAATTGAGAGCTGAGTTGGAGAAAGAACATTCTGCAAATGGCAGCAGTATGGAGCCTCCTGAAGAGGGGAAAAAATGGTGGGTGTGAACTGTGGAAAAACCAAAAGTGAGAGCTTTAAACTCGGGCGGGAAAAATAAAATACTTTGTGTTCTGCGTAGCCAAGGGAAAATGTTTGGAAAGATCAGTAACTTAGCATTTTGGAAAAACCTGGGTTGAGCAAAAATAAAACATCCTGAAGTCATGTTGGAGAAAAAGCTGTGTTTAATTCTTCCCCAAAATGCTTTCTGCACCCCCCCTCCCCCTGTCCTCAACACATTTTATTTGTGCGGTGCAGAAAGGGCCTATGTGTAACAACCATTGAATTCCTTGGTGGCCTTCTCCCAGCCAAGGACTATCCATTACAATTATACATTAAATAATACATAATACAACACATCACCACGAAAATGAATTCTAATTTTGTTAAGTTTCTTTCTCCCCCCCCCCCACATCTGCAGGTGTTGTACCATTGCTCTTATGGGATTTAAAAAAATGAAAATGGATTCTGCTCCACTCAAAAATCCATATGCATGCTGAATTTTTCCCCATTTACAAGAGCTACTGGTATACCTATGAAATTGTATCAATCCAGACCAATTTCAATAAATGGTTAAAAAGCAATTAAAAGAAAGCACTCATATTTTCTAGGTAAATTGTGAATAGGAGAATATTTTTAGCAGCAAAGAAACTTGCCTCAGTTGGATAAATCAGTCATTCAATAACATTCAACATGATCAATAAAAGATTAGTTACCCATCAAATTAGATTGTGCTCAATTAATCAGACAGCAAAATGCAGAAAAGTTCTACTCAATTTGTGAAGTGTTCTGAATCATGAATATTGTCTATAAAATATTTTCAAGGAAAGAAATACCTTTTGACTACAAAAAGATTTCACCATCTCCCTGTGATGATATGTGTCGCCTACAGATACCCTTGTTGATCGGTTATTCTAGTCACGCTGTCATTATGCTGACAACCCTCGTCCTTTGGGGTTCCAGCTAGGGCTGTCCGTCCCCAGGGAGAGCCTGTAGTTGTCTCAGGAGTACAGCTCTTCTTCAGAACATAGAGATCAGTTCCCTGTAGGATGGCAGCTTTGGAGGGAAGATCGTATGGCGTAATATCCCTGCTGAGTTCCCTCCCCTCCTGACACTTCACCATGCCCAGGGGACACCTTCCTTTGATCTCCAGGAATTTCCCAACATGGAATTGGCAATCCTAGTTACAAGGTATTTTGCTGAGGGCATCAGATGTCAGGAAAAAGCAGTCACATTCCACTCTTTCAGTTATCAGTCTTGCTTTGCTGAACCTCCTCCACCATTTGCATATTTGAATTACATTGTGGTATGTGCATGGGATTTTGGTTTGGTCCCTGTCATATATATGCTTATATATGCTTAATTACTTCCAAAAAAAGCATATATGCTTAATTACTTCCAAAAAAAGCCACAATAAGTAATTGTGCTTATTTCATTGGTAAAGGTAGCCTGAAAAGTTACACAATGTTTAGGCAATCCCACCCTGGCTCCAAGATCCGAAGAGAGTTGCCAACCTTTAGGTGCCACCTGGAGATCTCCTGCTATTACAATTGATCTCCAGAACACAGACTTGGTCAATACCCTAGAAACTTGGTAAAGTTCGGATTCGGATTTATTTGGGCATAAAATAATCTATATGCCCGAATAAGACAAATAGCATATTCGGATATACCCGAAAAATTTGGATCCGTCTGATTTTTTTTGTATTTTGGTGCTTTTTGCATTTGTGCCTGCAGGGGGTGCATTTTTAAAGCTGACAGCATCAGAATTTCAGGGTATCATCCGGAGACTGTCCTGATGATACCAACCGAGTTTGGTGAAGTTTGGTTCAGTGGGTCCACAGTTATGGACCCCCAAAGGGGGTGCCCCGTCCCTCATTGTTTCCAATGGGAGCTTTATCCCCAATCCTATCACAATTCCTCAAAACTGATTTAAATTCCAATTTACTGTTTAGATTTTTTAAAAAAATAGCATGTGGAAAGTTTGAAGCATTTTGAGGCAAAAGTGCAAAGGCATGAGCTCTTGTTTTTTTAAAAAAAATACTGAGAATTAGATATTCTGATTAATAGATGAATAGATATTATTTCAGTCAGTCATTAAATTCAAACTCTATTTTCCACTGCATTTCAGTTCTTAATAATACTAAAGGTATAAACATACCGTAGCTGTACACCCAGGAATGCCAAAACTTTTTAAGTTTTTAGTACCATGCATGATCTTATCACACAGAGCAATCCTAAACAAGTCTACTCAGAAGTAAGTTCTATTTGGATCAATGGGGCTTGCTCCTACTTTTAGGGTTGCAGCAACCATAATTTAACATCCTCCCAAAAGTCCTCCATATTTTTCATCACTTTCAATAAGGTTCATTCTCAACCCAGCCAGGGTTTTTTTTCAACAGTTTAATCCAAACCCCAGGTATCACAGTTTGTATATGCAAATTCACCAGATCTACTGCAAAGTAAGACATCCCAAAACATCAATTTCTATTTTATCATAACTTAAGAACCATGTGTTGTTATTGCAACTTTTCCCAAAGCAGGTAGCAGATTTCACAGATCTGCAGGAAAGAAGGAAAACACCAGATCATCAGAGAAAAACAAATTAAATAGTTTCCATTTCCCATCACTTGATAGGGGAAATATCAAAGTTCTATAGTCATGCCATTTTCATATACAATTAAACCAGGGCGAAGCTCCCAGGGGGCGGAGGGGACGTGATGCACTGGGCGCACAGAGTTGGGGGTGCAAAATCCCCCTGGCCCCTCCCCTTTCCCCTGCCCCCCCCCCCGGCACCCGCCCACACACACTTACTTACTTTAGAAAACCGAGCAGGCTGGAGAACAGGAAGGCCTGTTCTGCAGCCTGCTCAGCTTCCAAAAATAAGTGTGTTTGGGGGGGCGCCGTGGGGGGGACACCGCGGGGGCCCAACTTGATTCCCCCCACAGCGCCCCCCATACTTACTGTAGGAAACAGAGCAGGCTGCAGAACAGGCCTTCCCAGGAGACCCTGGGAAATGTAGTTCCCACCAGAACAGGAAGGCCTGTTCTCCAGCCTGCTTGGTTTTCTAAAGTAAGTGGGATTGGGAGTGGGAGGGGGGCACCACCGCGAGGGGGGGGTGAAAAAGCCAGAGTGCACACCGGGCGCACTCTGGCCCAGCTACGCCTCGGAATTAAGCCCAATGATCAAGAATGCTATTTATTTATAAACTTTAAAAAGTGATTGGTGTCAGAGCACAATATCTCTAATCTATGTATTTCAATTATTGTACTTCACCCATGGTATAGTAACCAGGTTTGTGCAGCTCCAAGCAGAGTGGCGCCCGGCAGCACAGAGCGGTAAGCTGCAGTACTGCAGTCAAAGCTCTACTCACGACCTGAGTTCAGTCCCAATGCAAGTTGGTTTGGGTAGCTGGCTAAAGAATGACTCAACCTTCCATCCTTACGAGGTCACTAAAATGAGGGGGTAAAGTGTAGTCAATTGGGTAAGGCAATGGCAAACCACCCTGTAAACACAATCTGCCTAGTGAATGTTGTGATATCATGTCATCCTGTGGATCAGTTATATGACCTGGGGCTTGCTTACCTTTAAGCAGAGTAACAATATTCTAAATTCATTGATTTTGAAGGACTTAAAAAGACCTAATTCTGTTTAGGATTGAACTACTAATTTTTGAGAATGGAGTAGTTCTGCTTGGCTAGTCTTCCAGAAGGTATGTTCTTTGGATTTCTTTTTCTAATTGTAAAATAAAAGAGTACTATATAAACAGAGCATAACCTACCTCTTTATCATACCACACCCAGTCTGCAAAGCAGGCAATGTGCCTTTAGGAAGCTTATAACTTCCACAGTTCATTCGCAGCTGAAAAGAAACATTTGCCTCTGCACAGTAGGCAGAGCTCCAGATAATAAAGTAGTTAAAGAGTCAGAAAGTCCTTTCAAGGCACTAACAGTGTAATAATTAGTAGACAGTGGGAGTTAATTGGGATGACCCAGTTTAGCTGGAATTACAGCAAACTATTCTGGTTGGACAATGGCCTTATCATGCATAAATCTGTTGAGCTGTATACCCTCATTGCTCTTTCCCCCATTGCCAATGAAACTGACATGCTGTAACAAGAAGAAGAAGAAGAAGAGTTTGGATTTATATCCCCCCTTTCTCTCCTGCAGGAGACTCAAAGGGGCTGACAATCTCCTTGCCCTTCCCCCCTCACAACAAACACCCTGTGAGGTAGGTGGGGCTGAGAGAGCTCCGAGAAGCTGTGACTAGCCCAAGGTCACCCAGCTGGCGTGTGTGGGAGTGTACAGGCTAATCTGAATTCCCCAGATAAGCCTCCACAGCTCAGGCAGCAGAGCTGGGAATCAAACCCGGTTCCTCCAGATTAGATACACGAGCTCTTAACCTCCTACGCCACTGCTGCTCCTGAAGGCAACCTGAAATCCTGTAACAAGGCAACCAAAAATAATGATCATTCATGAATGCCAAAAACTGTTCAATTTAGATTTGGAGCATTATATCATGTGACAGATCTTGAACAGGTAGGTTTCATTCATTCATTCATTCATTCATTCATTCATTCATTCATTCATTCATTCATTCATTCATTCATTCGCCATAGCTGACCTATAGGATTTTCAAGGCAAGAGACTTTTGGATGTGATTAGCCATTGCCTGCCTCTGTGTCATGACCCTGGTATTCCTGGGAGGACGAGCCAGGGTCAGGACTGAAAGTGTATCTAGTCCAGGGTCACCCAGCCAGTTTTCATTGTGCAAGTGGAGAAGTGAACTTGGTTTTCCCATGTCCTAGTCTTCCACCTTAACCATGACACCATGCTGGCTCTCTAGGTTCCAATTACGCATCCCTAAGATGTGCAGACATAGAAGAGCTGTCAGAATGAATATAACATGGAAACATTCATTTTACCCTATAGGATTTCAAAACTGGTATTGAGTTGGCATCTGAAGACTTTCAATGATTTTTAAAATCATTGTTACCAATAATCACAATCTTTTTTGTCGACAGAAATGCATAACTGTATTATATTCCTTTGAAATAAATAAGAAAGAAATATTTTGATGTATTTTAACTTATAAAATCAGGTAACATGCTTTTAGCAGAATGACCCCTGCTGACTTATTGATCTGAACGCCAGTGTTAAGTTTTAATGAGTGTGATTGCGAGTGTGCAGTTAAACATTAATGGCACCATGTTGTTCTCCACATAAGACTGAGCCGTTGGCTGTGGAGCCCTAACACTTCAACAGTGAGTGTTTGTCAAAGATGGGCACTGATCCTAACTTTCCTAAGCATACTGTCTCCCAAGGGATAGCAGCCAAGAGGAGCAGCTGCTATATTTATTCCTTGCAAATCACAAGCAAAAAGATCAAGCTTACATTGTATTTTAATCCAGCATCTTGTTGGTTTTCTTTTCCCAATAAACATCACCAACCAGGCCTGCATATTTTTTGAGAACTTGGTCAGGATTCTTATTTTATCTATAAAGACAGGAAAAAAGTATTGTGGTTCATTTTCATGGATGTTATATTTCCCAGCCAGGAAGTGTATGTGTGTGTGTGTGTGTGTGTGTGTGTGTGTGTGTGTGTGTGTGTGTGTCTATCATCTATATATCTATCATCTATCTATCTGTCTTTCTGTATATATGTCTGTATATGTATGTGTGTGTGTGTGTGTGTGTGTGTAATCTCCTCAAGAATTCACAGTATTCACCTGAGGTGTCACAATGTCTAAGCAAAATTTATCAATCTATCTTCCTTTAAGCTATATACTTCAGGGGATCTACAAGTATTTTGAACTATTTTTGTCAAATGATAGAGTTTTTAAAAAATATAGAGAGAGATGACACTTTTCTAAAACATTTTTATCTTAATGTACATTGCTTTCGAAATTGGAAAGAAGAAATTCGCTGGATTAGAAATAATCCTCATAACTCTCTTCCTTTTAAACATGATTTTATTCTGTATTCTGATCAAGCTTATAGCAACTGGTCTCAAAGGTACATAAATCTACACATTTTGTTGAGCCAAAGCTAGAAAAAGGCTTCACGTGGCAGAAAACATTACCGTATATGAACGCCATGTTACGCAACATTTCCCCCCTCTGCGCATACTTATATGAGGCCATTTTCACACCTGACAGAACTACAGGTAGAATCTGCAGTCTCCACCTGTGTTAGTGGCAGGTTTTCTCAATCCCTGTGAATGCATTGCCCAATTTGGATTACAGCAGTTTCAGCCTTTCCCATCTACCATTTCTTTTGACATGCAACAGTCCTGGTGCCTGCTATTTGACCTTTTGAGGAAACCCAAATGTACACTTCAAGATTTCCCCAGCAGACAAGGCAATACTGTGTAACAAGCTTAATTCTGTAATTTTCATTGAATTGTTAGACAAGGGCTGGTTCATGAAGAAGAATTTGTACAGGTTACCCTACCCTAGAGTCCAATTGGATTTGCCAGGAAATCCCTGAATCAAATCTAATCTCATAACATCTGGAGGGCCGTGTGTTTGACACTTATGGTCTGGAACTATTCACAGGGCTGCCAACAGACCTGGAGAAAAATGTCCTGCCCCTTAAATGCAGGCTTAAAGTATGGGAACGGGAAGTTGCAGCTTCTCATGACATGGAGGTAGATTACATCACCTGGTAAATATCAAATCTTAAAGCCTCTGTTTAAAGGGTTTTCCAGAGTCTCTGGCAACCTCATGCATATTCAGTTTGTGTACACAAATAAAATTAGTGGGGAATCAATAGAGAGCCAGTGTGGTATAGTGGTTAAGAGCAGGTGGATTCTAATCTGGAAAACCGGGTTTGATTCCCCACCCCTCCACCTTATCTGGTGAACCAGATATATTTTCACATTCCTACATTCCTGCTGGTGTCTGTTGTGGGGAGAGGAAGGGAAAGGAACTTGAAAGCACCTCGAGTCTCTTTACAGGAGAGAAAGATGGGATATAAACAGAGGTGGGACTCCGGGAGTTTCGAAGGTTCCATAGAACCTGCTGTTAAAATTTAAAATATCACTTTTTGAAAACTTAAATATTTTTATTAAGTATTAATATATTTAATACTTAAAATAGAAAAGTGATATTAAAAATATTTTTAAATACTTTTTAACCATCATTATTTGAATCCCACCACCATCGGAACCTGTTAAAATGTTTGAATCCCACCACTGGATATAAATCCAAACTCCTCCTCCTCCTACTCCTCCTCTTGTTCTTCTTCTTGTTCTTCTTGTTCTTCTTCTTCTTCTTCAATAAGCAAAGTCAAGCAAAAGGCAAATTAATTGTTGGAGATGGAGATCAATGCTGGGAAAGTCTTGGATCAGAAAGGCTTGTGTTTGAATCCTCCCTTGAGACATGAGCTCACTGGATAACCTAGGGCAGTCATTCATTCAGTGTGGTTGTGTTGTGAGATTAAATAAAGGGAAAGGAGAGTTATGGATATCAATCAATAAATCTTTATTATGGTCATAGACCAGCATAAGGCAAACAAAATATGACTAAAATATGGAATGGCCTGAGTTTCTCGGAGGGAAAAAAAGGAAAATATGTACAAACATCATAGTTCCAAAATATTTTTTTTCTAACTAAATTATGAAGTTTTAATAAAAAAATCAGTTTTTCCATGAAGGTGAATGTGGGTTAGTGATCATGAGCATTCTCATTGGTCAATTCCACACAGCACAAATATAACATCTTTAGAATGTTATATATAGTGTTTGAGGGAAGAAATTTGCAGAGCTCTCTTCCCCAAAAAGAGAAATCATATTCCTCTCAACCTGGGTTTTTCCCCAAAACCTGGGTTGAGGACGATTCCTGCCTGCTGAGCAAACCCCAGCAGGCAGGAAACACTTTGTTTCTCTCACCCAAACAACTTACTTTCATTTTCACCGCTCGTGGCCACCATTTCGTGGGCTGCAGGAGATTCTCTTGGAGATTCTCCATGGAGATTTCCTTTGCTTGCAGCTCATCCATGTGCTATTTTGCTGTCAAAAGTAGATGAATAAAGTTTGTTTAGTCTAGCAATCCTGTGTATGTGTCATTTTTTTCCTTTTTAGTTGTTGTTGCAAAGGGCTGTCTGCGAAGCTATGGCAACATGACTGGAGATGCTGCAATATGCACATATTTGTGTTGCTGTAGCTTTGCAGACAGCCCCCTTGAAGTGAAATAGCACTCAGAGCTGCAAGCAGAAGAAACCTCCCTGGGGAATCTCCACAGAGACTCTCTTGTAGAATATGAAACCACAGGCTCCACTGTGAAGAACTCCTTGCAGCAGGTGGGGAAAAAATATCAATTTTGGTTGACAACATTTGTGTTCTCCCATGCTGTGGGAACGCAAAAACTCAAAACGGATCTCTTTATAATGTCCTGAAGATGTTATATCTCTGCTGTGTGGAATTCACCAGTGTCTTATTAGTTCACAATGAATTAGAAAACAAATCACACAATTTAAAGGATTGAATGCAATGTTTGGGTTGTCATTTATTGTTTAAAGTGGCAATAGTCAAGTTTTGGGACCTTGCTTGAACACCAGTTAAGAACATTAGAACATAAGAACTAGCCTGCTGGATCAGACCAGAGTCCATGTAGTCCAGCATTCTGCTACTCGCAGTGGCCCACCAGGTGCCTTTGGGAGCTCACATGCAGGATGTGAAAGCAATGGCCTTCTGCTGCTGCTGCTCCTTAGCACCTGGTCTGCTAAGGCATTTGCAATCTGAGATCAAGGAGGATCAAGATTGGTAGCCATAGATTGACTTTTCCTCCATAAATCTGTCCAAGCCCTTTTTAAAGCTATCCAGGTTAGTGGCCATCACCACCTCCTGTGGCAGCATATTCCAAACACCAATCACATGTTGCGTGAAGAAGTGTTTCCTTTTATTAGTCCTAATTCTTCCCCCCAGCATTTTCAATGAATGCCCCCTGGTTCTAGTATTGTGAGAAAGAGAGAAAAATTTCTGTCAACATTTTCTACCCCATGCATAATTTTATAGACTTCAATCATATCCCCCCTCAGACGTCTCCTCTCCAAACTAAAGAGTCCCAAACGCTGCAGCCTCTCCTCATAAGGAAGGTGCTCCAATCCTTCAATCATCCTCGTTGCCCTTCTCTGCACTTTTTCTATCTCTTCGATATCCTTTTTGAGATGTGGCGACCACAACTGAACACAGTACTCCAAGTGTGGTCGAGCCACGGCTTTATATAAGGGCATGACAATCCTTGCAATTTTATTATCAACTCCTTTCCTAATGATCCCCAGGATAGAGTTTGCCTTTTTCACAGCTGCCATGCATTGAGTTGACATTCCCATGGAACTATCAACTAAGACGCCCAAATCCCTTTCCTGGTCTGTGACTGATAGCACTGACCCCTGTAGCGTGTATGTGAAGTTTGGATTTTTTGCCCCTATGTGCATCACTTTACATTTTGCTACATTGAACTGCATTTGCCATTTCTTAGCACACTCACCTAATTTATCAAGGTCCGCTTGGAGCTCTTCGCAATCCTTTGTGGTTCTCACCACCCTACAGTTGTTGAAAGGATCAATGAATGAATAGAATGAAAATACTGTGTTCTCAGCTGATTAAGGGAAAACGGGAAAAATAAGTCCACCTTTCCTCTTCAAAAATGCTGCCCCTCTTACCTTGCACTAATATAGCTGCAGAAGTTTGAACTCTTTTTTTCAATACTATTTTCCCCTTAGTCACATAAAAGGTGAAATTCTAAAAGTTAAATCCTAAATAAGATGGTTAGCAAACACATTTATGTAAAGACCTTGTATTATCATATCCCCCCTCAGAACTAAAGCTCCCCAAAGAGTTTTATGATTTCACTTCCTGCTAGTCCTGAGCAGACCCACCTAAGTCCATCAACAGTGCTATCCTGAGGAGAGTTACACTCTCCTGAATCCATTGAAGCAAATAACCTTAGAAGAGTGTAAGTCTGCTCAGAATAGCACTGTACACAGAGTAAAATTGATTCATTTCCCAAATTTCCCAAAGTGCTGGAATTGCTGAGGTACGTTTAAATTGTATTTTTATTTATTATAAGCTGTTTTGGGCCCCATTAGGAAGGGGAACATCTGACAAATACCTAGCAGGATGTATATTCCTTTTTGTCCCTCAGCATGGATGCAGTGATGTGAAAATACCGCCTCAATCCTAGGTGATAATGTTTAAGGAGAAAAACATGAATTGCTCATCATGGGAAAATTCACCAGGCCAGTGCTGACGTGCCAAGGGGGCGGGGGGGGGGACCTGATGCACTCGGCACTCACCCCTGTGGGGGTGTGGCAAGGGCCTGGAGGGGGCATTCCAGGGCAGGTGGATGGGGCGTGGCGTGGCGGGGGCACAGGGTGCACACATGCCCCAGGCACAGTTCCCCCAAGCTCCACCCCTGCACAGAAAGGACTGATAGATAGCTCTCTATCTCAACTGTTTATGGGGGTGGGCGGTGGCTGTTCTTAACTCTGGCATACTAAGCAGTTGTGTGACTCCTGAGCTTGTTTGTTACTCTAACAGGTCTATAGAGAGGAAACAAACATTTTCTAAATAAATAATTCTTTTTTCTGTGTATTGTTGAAGGCTTTCACGGCTGGAATCAACTGGTTGCTGTCTGGGCTGTGTAGCTGTGGTCTGGTGGTTTCTGCAGAAGACCTTGGCCCCAGAGCCCGGAAAGCCACAGGACAGTATAATTTTAGCATGTATCCTGATGGAATGGTTTGTGAATGTCAAGTAGTCTAAGGCCCTTTCCGCATGGAGGCGGAAGGGCTTGGGTCGGCGTTTCTGACGCCGACCCGACGACGCTGGACGCCGTCGCCCAGTCGACTCACCTGCTCTCCGGCCCTCCGGCGCGTCGCCGGGGCCTGGGGACATGCCTCCCCTGCCCTGCGCACCTGCTTCCGTGTCGCAGAGCAGGGGGGCGTGTCCCCAGGCCCCGGAGACGCACCGGAGGGCCGGAGAGCAGGTGAGTGAAGGCAGGGAGTGGGGGGGGGGAGCACCGGGAAGCCACTGCCGTTCGCACGGCAGCGGCTTCCAGCCGTCGTTTCCAAGAAAGTGCGCTTCCCAGCGGCCTGGGGAAATTTACATAGGCATTCCAATAATTGCTGGTATATTTCAGGGGCATTCAGAATGATGCCACTTTAGTTCAGCACGAGAACCATTATCGTTCCTTTTCGCACAGAGAATCCCAGATAGAAACTAGCTTCAATTACAAATGTAGGTGAGTGGGTTAACTGGAATCTATTATCTCAACGGCCATCTAGTGTTGCACCAGGAGATTCATGGTTGGTTATAGAATCATAAAATCATACAGTTGGAAGAGACCACAAAGGCCATCAAGTCCAACCCCCTGCAATGCAGGAACGCATAATCAAAGCACTCCTGGCAGATGGCCATCTAGCCTCTGATTAAAAACCTTCAAAGAAGGAAACTCCACAATACTCCAGGGTAGTGCATTCCACTGTCAAACAGCCCTTACTGTCAGGAAGTTTTTCCTGATGTTTAAGTGGAATCTCTTTTCCTTCACCTTGAACACATTATCCTGGTCCTAGTCTCTGGAGCAGCAGAAAACAAGCTTGCTCCCTCACCAACATGACATCCCTTCAAATATCTAAACATGGCTATCATGTCACCTCTTAACCTTCTCTTCACTAAACTAGGCATACCCAGCTCCCTAAGTTTCTCCTTGTAGGGCATGGGTTCCAGACCTTTTACCATTTTGGTTGCCCTCCTCTGGGCCCGTTCCAGCTTGTCAATATCCTTCTTGAATTGCGGTGCCCAGAAATGTACACAGTATTCCAGGTGAGGTCTAACCATTGCAGAATGGAGAGGTATAATTACATCCCTCGATCTAGACACTATACTCCTATTGAAACAGCCAAGAATCGCATTGGCTTTCTTGGCTGCTGCATCACACTACTGATTGTGCTCCCAGTCTTCAAACTGGAAATCAAACTTTGGGATTCTCTGTTGAGTATCTAAATCCTTTAGGGACAAGGTAGGAAGAATAGAAATCCCCAAATGTATTCAATTTCACACCAAGTTAAAACTTACTTTATTAAGACCATGGTCAGAAGAACAAAAATTATTTTCAATTTACAATAATGGGATTAAATTGATAAAAATATGCTTTCAGTGGACAAGTTTAGAGACAGAAAATTTGCATGGATTCATTAGCTCCAGCTGCAGAGGGTTGCCTAATGAATACAGTGTTTAACTCCACAGCAGCCTAACATAATTAATTATATTCATTAAACATGTGGCATGTATACCATTGATCTAGAAATACATCATGAAGAGGGAAAACGTGTTATTAGATAAGTAGAAGTGAATTTCAGGATCCCCATTAACCTTGTTTTAATTGATTCATTTTTGCAAGTTACAGCTTCTAAAAGTACAAAAATCTCACACGAACGTGTTAACTCATTTGATGAATCTGAAAATCCATTTCAAGGGAAGGTTTGAGCTTGATGGGAACTCCTTTTTCAGTCTTCGGGGGATGCGTTGTCCTTCTCAGACGTTTCACTGGATGCCGAAAGGCTAATATTAAATACATGGAAAGACACATCTTGGCAATCATGACAGGAAACATAGGAAACTCTAGCAATAGGTACACTAAGTACGCTAAGCAATAAAGAGACAAAACTTTACAGCAGTGGTTACATTTTGAGATCCTGTACGGCATAGCAGTTTCAGACCAGGATCTGGGATACCCAGGTTTGGCCCCTTCCGCACACGCAAAATAATGCGTTTTCAAACCACTTTCACAACTGTTTGCAAGTGGATTTTGCTATTCCGCACAGCTTCAAAGAGCACTGAAAGCAGTTTGAAAGTGCATTATTTTGCATGTGCGGAATGAGCCTTTGATTTCCCATTGTGCTATGGAAGCTTGCTGACTGACCTTTGGCTGCTCAAACACTCTCAATCTAACTTAGCTCATAGGTCATTGTGAGGATAAAAAAATGGAGGAGAGGGGAATAAGGTAAGCCAATTTGGGTCACAACTGGGTAGACAGGTGGGATATAAGAGGAGTAAATGAATTTAAATACCTAGGATTGAATACCATCAAAACAATGATTTTTTTAAAACCCTTTTTTTAAAGAAAGAGGAAGTGTAGCTTACTCCTATCCTGAGACACTGTTCGCATCAACCAAAATTTGGTATTTATTCAACCACACACATATTTATTCAATCACGAACACATTTATTCATGTGCACAGGAGTCAAACTTGCACCTATGTAGGTACAAATACTGCAGAATATGAGAAGGGAAAATGCTGTTTCCTGATGTGGGGCATTCTAGCGGAAAGTCTGGAGCATGGAACCCCTGCAGTAATTGGGAAACTGTTGATTCCTTATCCAATAAACCAACAGACTGAAAAGGCCCCAAGAGATAAGTGGATGAAAAGAGATAAGTGGATGAACGAGAAAGAAAGTGTACCTTCTCCCAGAAGCAAAAAGAGGGGCAGAAACACACTGTTCCCTTTTGGAATCTCCATTAAAATGTCAAACAAAAGATGATTAATTACTCACCTCTTGGGAGCTGGCTTAGGTTTAGCTGTTGACTGCAGCCCAGAGAGTTGCAAGTTTCCAGCTGATGATGCTCAAACTGCCTGTGTTTTTCAGAGTTACATCTGCGGGCAGACACCTGCTTTGTGCAGCTAACAAAAGCAGGAAACAGACTACAGAGTCTAATGAAGAATTCATGAGAACAATAGTTAACTGCTGCAAACATACCATGGTTTTTATTATCAAGAAGTAAATAGCAGCAGAACTGTCCTTCAGAGGGTTCTTCCAGTTAGAAGTTTACTTTTATTTTTCAGCTTTTAACTGTCATTCTCCCTTTTATTGTCATCTTCTGCGTAATTGAAATTTATTGTAGTCTTCTGTTGTGCAAATATAGAGAAAAAATATGGCTGGAATATGACGATGGGCCTTTTTTTAAAGGCAACGTACATATTAGGACAGATGGTGCCAGCATGGTGTAATAGTTAAGAGCAGTGGACTCTAATCTAGAGAACCAGGTTTGATTCCCCACTCCTCCACATGAGGAGTGGACTCTAATCTGGTAAACCTGGTTTGTTTTTCCTTCTCCACAAGAAGCCTGCTGGGTGATCTTGGGCTAATCACAGTTCTGAGGGAAGGCAATTGTAAACTACTTTGAGGCTCCTTAAAGGTAAAGAAAAGTGAGGTATAAAAACCAACTCTTCTTCTTTGCCAGGGTGCCAACTTGTCCAAAGATTTAGGATATTTTTCAGTTTATTCAGTCTCAGGATGTGGATGGGGTCTTTGGAGGTTTGAAGCCTACCACCTGCTTGTTTGAACCTTCTTATCTACCAATACCTGTGTGCGTTTGATTGGGCCTGAAAGGTAGTTATTTCCTCCTTGAGAGAGAAGATGATCTCCCCAGCCTTCAAACAGATTGTAGTGCATCTGCTACTAAAGAAACCTATCCTGTTACCAGGAGATTCCAATAATGATAGACCAGTCTCAAATGGGTAACGGCTGGACAATTTCAGCCATTCCTGAATTAAGAAGTTGGTTTCAGGCCTTGTTGTGAGACTAAACATGCTGTGGTTGTTCTGGTGGAGGCCCTGTGCTGAGAGATTTTAGTTGACCTGGACCTCTCTCAGCGGGGAGATCATGGTTTCCTTGGACTTCTCAGCAGCTTTCATTGTAATCTATTATGTCCTTCTGAACCACCTTTTTGGGCTGCCAAATTCCAGTAGGGAAATTGCTGGAGATTTTAGGAGTGGAATCTGAGGAGAATGAGACATGGGAAGAGGAGGGACCTCAACAAATAAACAATACATAAATGTTAAAAGATAAATTGCTCCTCATGGTGTGAGCTAAATAGGTGTGACAGGTTTTGATGTCATTACCAAAACCTGCAAAATCTATTTGATCATAGTTGTCAGTGGGAGAAAAGAAACATATGTGTACAAAACCCCATCACAAGTCATATTCAGATTTCTTAAAAGCTACTGTTCATCTTCAGCCAGCACTGAACTATTTAAACCCCTGGAAACTGTACTTTGAAAAGACCTGTGCCCTGGTTTTTAAAATTATTTTGTAGCACAATATAAACATGCTGTGATCATCTAAACCTGGCTATAGGTCTGAGTATATGTTGCATTCTGATATACATTTAATCTCTATGATCCATCATACACATTGCTTCTTTGTATTCCTTTTCCATGTCTTTACAACACAGACAGAAAGCAAATATTGATGGCACTGTGGAAGTTTAAAAAGTAACTCAAATATATATGGTATGCTTGGGGACTTTGGAGTTACGTGCTTTATGTGGGGATGCTTGTTTGCATTTAAACCTAACAAAGGAGGGGAAAGAACAATGAATGAATGCAGTGGTTAGAGCAGCAGACTAGGAACTAATAATCACATTCAAAATGCTATCCTCTGTGTTTGGTAACTGTTAAGCAGTTGGATATTCAGCTTCTACCCAGCTATTTCAAGCCGAAGCAAGATTTCCAAACTTCTCCTAGGAACTTCCTGCAGCAAATTCTTCCAAGTTTTTGACACACAGATTTTCCAGGAGGATAAGGACAGCACAACAGTGTATGGAAACTTGGGGAAGAACAAACCATTCCATGCTCCTCATGGAAATGAATAAGATTCAACCGTAGAAGTCATTTTCCAGCATTAGTACTGGGAACTAACCAATGGGGAATGTCTGCTATCGACAATATTCCCAATACATGTGGTTTCTGTTTCATATGAATAGGGAAATGTATTCATTCTCCTTGCACATATTCTTTGTACATACATGGAAAATCCATAAAATTGATCCTGTTCACTTGAAATGATTACCACATGTATCAGGAAGCACTGTGGGTAGCCATCACTCTCATTGGTGGCCTTCTGGTATAAGCAGTCGTAACATCTGCATATACACAATATGAGGCCAAAGTGTGGCACATCCTGGCAGATCCCTGACAAGAACATAGGCAGATGGTGGAAGATTTCTTTATTCTACAATGTGATTCATGTGTTGCTGTCACTGGCGTAATGCCCATTGGGCAAGGTGGGCAGCTGCCCAGGGCATCACCTTGTGGGGGGCATCAAAATGCTGGGTTCGTTTTTGGGTATTTTAGTGGTTTTCCATTTTTGGCCTGCAGGGGGCACAGTTTTTAGGCTAGCATAAGGAGACTGTCCTTATGCTACCCCCCAAGTTTGGTGAGGTTTGGTTCAGGGAGTCCAAAGTTATGGACTCCCCCCAAAAAATTGGCCGTGGTGGAGTGGCCGCCCATGGGGGGGGGCATCCAACTCAGGTTTTGCCCAGGGCTACAGTTTGCCCAGGGCTACCTCGTTACGCCCCTGGTTGCTGTACAATAGGGGTGGAATTCTAACTGAAGGCTCAGGACAACAGACAAAAGTCCACCACTATCAGTTCATCATAAACTGTAATAAAATGTGCCACAAGCCAAAACAAGATTTAGACATCAGTGCAGAACCCGTAACTTTGCAGTTTATTTAAGGGTGTGTGTATGTGGTGTGTGTTTATACATACACACACGTACATATACACATACAATTTATCTTTAAAATAAACTGAAATTTAATTTCCCAAACATTATTGCTGTCTGATAACATAATTCAACTAAAAGGGGAAACACTGAGAATGTCAGACAAATAAAATAAAAATAGACCCCAAGATAATAATTAGACAGGGTGAGACCTCTCGGAATTCTACCCCACAGGTGGAACACGTAGGATTGTGTCTATATTTCACACTTTAACCATTCAGTACAGATCAGTACAAAGAGCAAAAATATCTGAAAGAAGATACAGACCTTAATTTCCAATTTATAGTCTGTTGGTAAACAGGCCCCATGAACTACTGTTTTCTGATACTTGTGTACACCCCGCCAACCTTTAACATCTTGAAACCCTCCCAGGATCTGTTTCAAGTTTTATTCTGTTTTGCACTTTTTAAACCATATTGCACTTTTAGTTTCCTGACCACAGCGATTTGTTACATAGGAGTCTACAGAGAATTGATGGAGTAAAGTCGGGTATGCCAATCATGAATTGCTGATTAAAAATAATGCAAAATTCATTTTCTACTTGTCACTGGAGCCTACCTTCCACTTTCATGCATGACCCTTTCTAATCTGTTGGGGATGTTGATAATCATATCTTCCTGATAATATTTATGCGTATTTCCCCTTTGAACAAAAGAAATACTTTGCTAAGGCATGTAAACACTTTCATCAACTGTGGCTGCACATGAACAAGCAAGAATGAGAATCTAAATCTAGCAGACTTTATCAACAGGGGCCTAAATGAAATATTAGAGGTCTCTATTAAATGTCAAACTAATTAATGCATAAATCTACCAGTCATGCATCTATATGCAGAGATAAACATATAGATATAGATAGTCTATCACTTTATATATATTTAAGGATAAATCTAAGGTTAATTTTGTCCAAGTTGATAATGTGAACTGTAAGTTTAAGAAGAATAAGAGTTGGATTTATATCCTATAAATCTCCTATAGGAGATTCAAAGGGACCTACAAACTCCTTTCCCTTCCCCACTCACAACAAACACCCTGTGAGAGGTAGGTGAGGCTGAGAGAGCTCCGAAAAGCTGTGACTAGCCCAAGATCACCCAGCTGGCATGTGTGGGAGTGCACAAGCTAATCTGAATTCCTCAGATAAACCTCCACAGCTCAAGCAGCAGAGCGGGGAATCAAACCCGTTTCCTTCAGATTAGAGTACACCTGCTCTTAACCACTATGCCACTGCTGATCCTTTAAGGGTAGTAATCTAGTCTAAAGCGTAGATTCTAATAGCTAAGATGTTGTTTATCATCCTTAAAATATCTGCATTTAATAGTGGACAGATCACTGTTATGCTTGTTTGATAGCTGACACTGAGAAAATATTATCTCCACCTCCCCCACCCCCCATTCCCATGTCCATCGCAGAGTCGATGTGGGAATAGAAATTGAGATAGGAGCTAGAAGCTGAAGTTTAAGCTCCTCCTTCCAAAAAAAAGATATCACGATGACACTGTTCAGAATAAAATACCTTTGTGCCTCTGAGGTAATTCCCATTCCAGTTAAAGCAGATTGTTGGTCTGGCAAGGGAACAGGGTTCAAATTGGATTTCAACAGAGTTTTCTAGGTCAGGCAATTCATGCAAAAAGAATGCAGGGTTGTCAAATTTCAGAATATCATTTTTGCAGGCCTACCAGAAACCAAGTGGGAAGGATGTCTTCTCTGGAGGATGAAGAACTCAAAATGAGAACAGGTGCTAAATTTTCTCACACCTGGGAGACTTCAGTTATTGCAAAGAATGGCTGCCAATGCCAAAAAAACTCAGTTTCATCAGAAAGTGAAAAGATGTTTTCTCACTCCGATTATAGGTGTTGCATTTGGGAAAAACCAATTCTATATGTAACATTAATTTAGGGGAATGCCTGTAATGATTTTTGCTTCCTGAAGTTCACTTTTCATCAATCTACTTTACTTCTTTATATATTAGGGTGGAAATTACATGAAATATTGCCACACAGCAGGTTACCATGGCAACAGGAGGGAGGAAATGAATTATACAACACATAATAAATGCTTTTTATCCAAGCTCTACATGCATAAAAATACACAGTTGGAAAGCATTTCAGTTTGCAAATTTACCAGTATCAACTAAATGAGTAAAACTTTTCATTAAATAATAAGAACAAACCACTTTATGGGAAAACTAGCACTAATGGCCATTTTAAATTAGAATAAAATGGACTAAGGGAGGGGAGGGTGACCCTCCTCCTCCTCCCCTTTAGAAGAGCAGTCTATATTGTTTGGGGAAAAGTGGGTAGGGAATGGGATGGAATGTCGTGAGTCCTGCTCACCTATTGACTAGGGCTTTGTCGTTGGACATTCCATCTCTTAGGCGATGATATATAAGGATGAACTTGTGACACATTGGTACTCATGGATGGTCAATTCTGACATGAGATGGATGCTAGCAGGAACCATGAACCAGTCAATGTTCAGTTTTGGGGGAGAGGATTCAGTTTGGAGGGAATTCTTCAATATCCAAAGTTCCTTATTTCATCATTCACTAAGTTATTTTTGAAAATTCAGATTGCTCTGTTACAATTTATCTGTATGACACTTTTTTGCACTTTTTGGAATCTCTTTTTTCCCAGTAGAGGTCCAGTTCAGAGTGGGTAGTGTCAAAGGCAGTTGTGGAGACCACGGGGCCCTACGCCAGCAGATTTGGCCTCCTCAGGGCCCTTACCCTGATAGAGGGCCAAATCTGCCAGTAGGTGGCCATCACAGTCTCCCAGGATGCCCTGATGTAACACAGAGCACCGCATCAAAGGCCCTGTACCCCCACTGGCTCTGCCAGCATAGTGGAGTGTTCCAGAGGTGGAGCTGACATTATTCCACAGTAGCAAAGCAAGAGTATAATTCTATTTGAGCCTTAGCCAGGCACCTATCATGGAAAATGCCTGCTCAAGATTCACCTTCTTAAGGAGCATTCCTAGTTGACCTGCTCAACAAAAACTGCTTGGCCATTAGGGGGCAACTAATGGGTACATATAACACAAAAATCATTTTTTGTCCAAACTGAATACCCGCTTGAAGTCTTAATTGGCTGGTTTCATTCTCTATGGTTTAGACTTCTGTTCTCTATTACAAACTAGATTATCTTCTTCTGTCATGCAATCTCTATCTCTTGGCACTAGTGGATATCATTCCTCTTGCACAAATCTAGTCATCCTTCCCCAAACAGAATTGATCCTTCCTTCCTTCCTTCCTTCCTGCCTTCCTGCCTGCCTGCCTGCCTGCCTGCTTGCTTGCGCAACCCAGCAATTTGCAGCTGCTTTGAAGTACTTATTGGCAGCATCCTGGGTGACCTTTATTATCCATTCAGGTGCCAAAGATTCTAAGTTGATCAACATGATCAATGTATTCATTTTAATCAGCTGTTACAGCTGCAAATTGATTCTGGCTTGCAGTGAAACCCACATGATTGGCAGACGGGGGCATTTCTCTTTCACGAAGAAATTTGGCATTGTAGAATGACAGTTCAAAAAACCAAACAGGATACTTTGTGTTTCAAAACACATCTTGGAAGGAGGGAATGGCAAGGCAGCTGATGTAAGAGCGGGTGCATAATCTTCGTTTCAACTTTGCCCTCAGCTTGCTTTTTGGATGTTCTGTGCAATGATATTTAAAACATGGATGAATCTAAAGACTTCACTAAGGACATAAATAGATGTTGAAGGCTGCCCTGACTTTGTTCCAGACCTGAACATCCCCTCAAAAGCCATCTCCCTGCCTTTTTAACCCCTCCCCCCAATACATACACGGTTTCCCTGCTTTACCAGTACACCAATTCCTTTTTCTGGCTTTCCAGCAATGTTGCCTCTCTTTCCCAACCCATTAACTGCTCAGCCACCAGTGCCGTAGGTATAGATTTTTTATGCGGTGGGTTCAGTGACTGAGCTGACTTTCCAGCTGTTCCATTCTATGATCGTTTCATGCAAGCGGGACATGTAATGGGTTTGAACCTGTGAACCCCTTCCTTACCTAAGTCCCTTTCAGCCACTTGCTTACTCACTTTCCAGACCCCTCACTCACCCATCAGGCTGCCAGCTGTCTCACTCACCATCCCTATTGCCTAGGTTGCCATCTCAACATTGGGAAATTTCAAGAGATTTTTGTGGTGGAGCTTGGGGAGGGTGCAGTTTGGGGAGGTGAGGGACCTCAGCCGGGTATGATACCATAGAGACCACTCTCCAATGCAGCATTTCCTCCAGGGGGAAAAGGGCAGGCTAAAAACCAAAATAAATCAACAATAGATAAATAAATTCTGAAGACAGCAGATACTGAGTACTGTGAAGGAACGGGTTGAGCTGGGCAGGAACCCACCATCATCCATGAGCCCATCCAATTCAAACACTCTCAGCACTCAGCATCTACTGGCTTCAGAATCCCTCCCTCCCTCCCTCCCTCCCTCCCTCCCTCCCTCTATCTATCTATCTATCTATCTATCTATCTATCTATCTATCTATCTATCTATCTATCTATCTATCTATCTATCTATCTATCTATCTATCTATCTATCTATCTATCTATCTATCTATCTATCTATCTATCTATCTATCATCTTAGTCAGAAAGAAAAGAGTGAAACCACTAAAGGATGACACCTTTAATACCAACTCAATTTTCAATCCAGTGGACAACAATGGAGTGGCCTACAATATCAAAGGCAGCTGAGAGGTCCAACAGTATCAACATGGAAAGTTGTTTCCTGTTCAACTTTCAATAAAGATCATCCACCAGTAGAATTAAAGGTATCTTGGTACCAAACCCAGGCCTGAAGCCAGATTAGAATGGGTCAAGGGTACATGTATCATTCAAGAAAGCCTGGCACTGCTCTGGAATCATTCACTTTAATCCTTCCCTAGAAAATCTAAATTAGAGACTGGCCTGTAATTGACCATCTCATCCCTAGCCAATTAAGGGATTTTTTCCCCTCCGAGCAAAAGTCTAATAATAGGGTTGCCAGCTCTGGGTTGGGAAATTTTTGTAGGTTTTATGGGCAGAACTTGGGGACGGTGAGGTTTGAGGAGGAGAAAAAACTCAGTGGGGCATGACGACATAGTCCACTCCCAAAACAGCCATTTTCTCCAAGGGAACTGATCTCTAACCTAGAGGCCACTTGTAATTCCAGGAGATCTCCAGGCATGACCTGGAGAATATAATATAGCTACTTTGCACCACATGGCTATCAGTATAAAAATACTGTATTCTTTTCAAAAAATACACTTTACTCAACCCTTATACAATAACCAAAAAATTACTCGTATAACTTAAATTTTGAACACATTCCAAAATAAATGTTTCTTAATATATGCAGAGTTTTAAGCATCTTTTGTTGGTACATTTGCTACATTCCCTTATACATACACATGTAATTATACAGGTGTATGTATAAGGGAATGCAGTAAACGTATCATGGTAGACCAACTGGAGACTAGTAACCCTATCTATTAATTGCATCCTTCAATTACCTAGGGGGAATCCTCTCAATCAGGGAGGAGTTAATGATTTTCACTAATGGCTCCAGTACCTTTTCCCAGCAAGATTTTAAAAGTCATGGTGGGCATGGGTTCAGAGCACCAGTGGTGGTCCTCCAACCTCCAAGGACCCTGTCAGCACCCATAGACAGGTTCAGTCTGAAACTATAACAAAAGGATAAGTAGGTGCTTCTGAGACCTCAGGTACCAGATCTATCCTTAACTTCTAGAACAGGATCAAGTGTATTTAATTATTTACTTCATTTATGCCCCAAATCTCTTCTCCAAGGGATCGAACATGGCTTATTGGAGAGCCAGAATGATGTAGTGGATAAGAGTAATGGACTATAATCTGGAAACTGGGTTTGATTCCCTACTTCTCCACATGAATGGTGAACTGCATTGGTTTCCCTGCTCCTATCCATGAAGTCTGCTAGAGGACTTTGGACTAGTCACAGTTCTCTCACAACTCTTTCAGCCTCACCTACCTCACAAGGTGTCTGATGTGGGGATAGAAAAGGAAAGGAGTTTGTAAGCCGCCTTGAGTCTCCTTACAGGAGAGAAAGGTAGAGTATAAATCCAAACTCTTCGTCGTCGTCTTCTTACAAAGTTTTCAGTTTCATTTTATCCTCACAACATCCCAGAGAAACAAATTAGGTTATTTGATTGGCCCGAGGTCATTCAGCAAACTTCCATGGCAGACTAGGGATTCAAACTTGGGTCTCCCTAATCCAACTCTCAAAATTACTACATAATGATTCATCACCATGAGGTGAAAAGGAAAGGTAAAGCTGAGGGAGGAACACATCCTGAAACCTGAGATACACAGGAATATAAAAATACCGATTTTTAAAACAGGTATGTATGTCATAAAAAGGCTTGCTTCCTTTTCTCTTGTTCAGCAGGAAAAGGTTCAGCAAAGAAAGTGAGAATAAATGTAAGGGACAGAGTTTTATTCATCAAAGTCTTGGAAGCTAATTAAATACAAAAAAAAAAAAAACCCACCACCCACACACACCCCTCTTCTGTACATAGGTACGAACCCTTAGTGGTTTCTGGTACATTTTTCAGTTCTAATCTGATGCTTCTTGTTCTGAAAATTATTTTTCTATCCTCTAGGCACTTCACTATCTTGTTACCTTTTTCATTTGATGAGGGAAACACAGCATGGAGCTGCTGGCAACCTTTAGGTAGCTTTGGATAATCCTTTGCTAATGTTACTGACAAAGGAGTAGAAAAGAATAGGGGTTCTTTCTTATCTGCATGTTTCTTTTCTATGAACAGGCACATTGTTTTGCGGAGAGATATCCCTTCTCTCTATAGCAGCATCAAAAGCATCTATGGGCCCACCTCTTTAATGGAAATCTTTCTTTCCCCCTAGTTTTTTAAGTACTTTATCTTCTCATGTGGACTTCTGGCTGCAATAATGAAAGCCTTTGGTTTTTCCTACTCCTGCAGTGTGCCAGAGCTTGTTTGTCCACTGACTCATCCCCAGTTGTATTTTTAACATGGCAGTTCTAAATTCTGTTATACCCTTCTGAGTCCATTGAAACCGGTGGGCTTAGAAGTGTGTAATTTTAAAGATTGCACTGTGAGCGTTCTTATTCTTGGTTTACTTGTAAACTAGGAATTGTGGAGGAGGCAAACACATATTTGGAAATATGCTTGTCATACAGAGTAGGGTTCAGCTACAATGCATCCTTTAGTTATGCCACCAAGTTTACCAACTGAAAACAGGATTCCTTCTTCTGAGCAATTTCAGAGAGACTAAAAAAATATGAAATCAAACCCCAGCCACCAGTACCTTATTTAGTAATGCCTCATGCTTTTGAGATCCCAGCAACCATCCCTTACATATTTTAGGCATCTCTCTTAGCAGCCATAAGAGTTAGAAACCTGCAGCACTCCCATGTGGTATGAACAGGGGAACGTGCTTATTTTGCATGGACTACATCTGAATTTCCCTCATAAGCCATTGGCAGTATTTCACTGTTACCTAATATCAAATTCTATGTTAACTCAAGCAACTCTGTTTGAAGTGGGGAAGAAGATACCAAACTAAATTCCCACTTCAAATGAGGCTGATACTTTTATTTCATCGTACTGACAAGGAGAACAATTAACAGGCCAAATTTCACAACTTGAGCCAGTTTGTTGTTTATCCTGATAGATTATTCTTGGTCTTCAGCTCTTTGCACTTAGTACTTTATTTTGCACACAGCACTCATTTTGGTGCAGAATGCAAAACCTATTTAAGCTGTATTTCTGAAGTGATAGCTCAAACGTTGCCTTGGGGGGAGTTTTTGAACCTCTCTCCCAATTTTTGACTGGCCCAGGAAAGGAACTCACAACTAGAGAGAAAGTCAATTGCTGAAGATGGTGAGACTCCCTCGCTCAATAAGTACACCACAAAGACAGGCTGGAAAGGAATGGGCCGCAGCCCGTTTATTAAACAACAAACATATAAACAAGAACTATATACATCAGAGCTGGGCGGCAAACGGGTCGCACATCACATCCCAATGAATGGGAAACTGGCGGGAAGGGAAGCCCAGAGATCATACTCCTGAATGCTTCCACACTTCCCGCCCCTGCTGAGGAGACGGGCACCGGCTGAGCCCCAAGGCCGCCCCCAGCCCGTCTTCCTCCCGTGCTCGCTGGGGTGTCGGGCACCGGCTAAGCCCATGGCCGCCTAACGGCCCAACCCAACCCCACTCCCTGGGGTGTCGGGCAGCGGCCCGGCCTGCCCGCCAGCCTGCCCGCCCCACCCCCCGGCCCTCATAGGGCGCAAGCCTGGGAGCCCCAGCCGGAAGGCTCGTTCTCTCCCCAGATGTGCGACACCGTTGCAAACCCGCCAGGACTGCGACAGTAAGGACCCAAAAATCCCACCAACCCCAAATTACAGGGAGGGTGGGTGGGCCACGCCTTGCTGGTTCTCGCCGCCGGGAAGGGCGCGGACCGGGGAAGGCGTCTAGATATACCCAGGCTCCTCCCGCCTTTTTCAGGGGGAGCCAATCATTGCACCCGGTTCTGCAGCTTGCCACCAGGCCATGCATGCCCCTTATCTTGCTGCGTTGCTCACCACGGCAGCAATGGCTGCCCCTGGTTATTCAGGTGCATCTTATTTGCTGAAGATGGTGAGACTCCCTCGCTCAATAAGTACACCACAACGACAGGCTGGAAAGGAATGGGCCGCATTCTGCTTATTAAAACAACAAACACATAAACAAGAACTATATACATCGAGCTGGGCGGTAAACGGTCGCATCACATCCCAATGAATGGGAAACTGGCGGAAGCGTAGCCCAGAGATCATACTTCCTGAATGCTTCCACACTTCCTGCTCCCTGCTGAGGAGACGGGCACCGCTGACTTCAAGGCCGCCTGTTCCGTTCCTCCCGCTGCTTGCTGGGTGTCGGGCACCGGGTTAAGCCCATGGTCGCCTTCGGCCCAACCTAACCCCACTCCCTGGGGTGTCGGGCAGCGTCAGCCTGCCGCCCGCCAGCCTGCCCGCCCCACCCCCCGGCCCTCATAGGGCGCAAGCCTGGGAGCCCCAGCCGGAAGGCTCATTCTCTCCCCAGATGTGCGACACCGTTGCAAACCCGCCACGAGCTGCCCACCCTTGCAGCTCACCGCCCAAGCTCCTCAAGCCTGAGCCTGTCTCAAATCTAACCACCGATGAAGGGTAAACTGAACTGACTGAAGCCACAAGTCCATGCCCCATTGGGACAGGCAGATGCCATCCGGCTGGAAAAGGTCCATGACGTCTCGGGTGATTTCGGAGTGTTCTGCCACCGCTCCCCCGAGGGAAAGCACCACCTTGGCGGCCACCTTATTAACTTTTCTGCAGGCCCTATCCACGGCCGAGGGATCCACCGCTCCGCTCCAATGAGCCCGCTGCACCATCTCGGACCAAACCAAGGTCATATTAGGCCGGTGCCTGGCAAAGCTCCTGAGCGTGGCGGCCACCGCAAAACGCAGGTCAAGGCCCGACCTGGCAGGGAGATCTTCCTCCCCGAGGTGGATGACCAGGAGGTACGGTGTAGCCAGCTGAAAAATGTATTCAATGACCTTGGGCTCTAGCTCATGCCAAAGCATGTGCCCCTGCCCCAACCAGGAAATTCTTACGCGGCGCTCGAAGTCCGGTGATGCGGCCCCATTCGGACTTGCAGGCGTAGTCCCCGACTCTGTTGACGAGGCTGTGCCCCACGACCCACACCTGCCGATAGACAGTCTGCGGCGTCCCTGGAGGCACTGAGGAGGGAAATCAACAAGTCAGGTGTGGGCGAATGTACACCCGAAAGGCCCCCCGACCGCCACCTGCCCAAACTGCGGATATCCTCCGGGGCCCTGCCTTCTGCTGCCGCGGCCGTGGCGGCCCCTATTCTGAACGAGTGCAGGCCGAACTCCGCGGCCGGTAGCCCGGCATGAGCCAAGCATGTCCTGAACACCACCAGCATTTGGAACCTGGTAAGGGGGGACCCATCCTCGTGCACCAAAAGCATGCCACCCACCCGAGGCCTGTGCCGTAGCCACTCAATAAGGGGAGGGAGGGGGCAGGTGGCATCGCCCGGTAGGGCCGGCATGGTGACCCAAGCCCCATGGCCCTCTTGGTCGGTTTTTGAATGAGCCAGCCAAGCGTGGACCATGTCCCCCGACAGGACGAGGTGTTCCCATTGCAGCGCGGTGCTGGAAGGTCGAACCCTGGTAGGGGCTTACCAGTTCCCCAGGCCTGAAAGCCCCGTGGTGAGCCAGGTGGAAGGCGGCGGCGAAAAGCAAGCGCTCATAGAGCAAAGCGCACACCTGCCCTAGAGCCCCAGTGACCGCCCTCAACACTTCCTTGGTGACCGGGCGCCTGAGGTCCCCCTGTCTGGTGCCCACCCGCCGCCATCCAGCTACTAGGCGGCGAACTACGAACGCCTTGGTGACGTCAGGAAAACCGAAACCTTGCAGTAGAAAGCGATGCCCACCAGGTGCACCCCCATAGTGCGCGCTGGTGCATCCCCTGCCCATGGAGCCGACCAAATACTCGAGGAGGAGGCCAGTGTCCACCCCACCGCAAACCGGGCGCTCGGAGGACGCAGCGGCTCAGGAAATCGCGCACGGCTCCGTCGTATTGCCTGCACGCGGCCGGTGCCAACGAAGTTCAAAACACCTGTGATGACGCCTCGCTGCCAAGGCTCCAGAGGAACGCCGCACTGTCGCTGAACGGCTCCGCCTCGGGGCCAGGCGCCGGAAACGCATCCACCTGCTGGCAAGATAAAGCATCAGCAATCTCATTCTGCAAACCTGGAACAAAAGCAGCTTTGAAAGAGATGTTATGAGTGAGGCAGGTAAGAACCAAATTCGCGTAACCAGGCGCATGACCCGAGCCGCATTTGCTCGACTGTCTGTTTACCACACGCACCACTGCCTGGGTTGTCGCATCTCAGAAAAGCACCCGTTTGTTTAGCCAGAGGTCGTGCCAAATGTGCACCGCCACCAGGATGGGGAACAGCTCCAGAAAAGTGAGATCCCTGGTGATGCCCTGCGCGTGCCACTCTAGCCAAAGGCCCTGCGCCCACTGACCCCGGAAGAACACACCAAAACCAAAGCCCCAGAGGCATCAGAATGCACCTGCAGCTCCAGGCCAGGTTCCAAAGCTGATTGCCACAGAGAGATGCCGTTGAAGTTTCGGATGAAGGACAACCAGACCAGTAGGTCTTCTTTCATGCCCCGGGAGACCCTGATGTGATGGTCAGGGGACTTGCAGCCCGACAAGGACCTCGCCAGCTGGGAGCAGAAAGCCCTGCCCGGGGCCACCACCCTGCAAGCGAAATTAAGGTGGCCGAGTAAGGACTGGACCAGGTGCACCCTGCATTTTTGGAGGAGAAGAACGGACTGGAGCAGGGCTGAAAGGGCTGTAAGCTTGTCAGCCGGGAGTGAGGACGTGCCTAAAACCGTGTCCAGGTGAATGCCCAGGTAGCTGAGGGCAGTGGCGGGCCCCTCCGTCTTGTTGGGAGCCAAGGGGACCCCCAGCTCGGTGGCCAGGACCTGGAAAGCCTGAAGGGCCAGCTCACACTCCCGGGTGCCCTGCCTGCCGATAAACAAGAAATCATCAAGGTAATGAGTCACCAAACTGGAGGGCACCCGCTGCCTGAAAGCCCATTCGAGGAAGGTGCTGAAAGTCTCAAAGGCGGCGCAAGCAAAGGAGCAGCCCATGGGCATGGCCTTGTCCACATACCAATTTCCTTGGAAGTGGATGCCCAGCAGCTCGAAGTCCAAGGGGGAAATGGGCAGGAGCCGGAAGGCGGACTGAATGTCACACTTTGCCAGGGATGCCCCCGGACCCGCCTGCCTGATGCAGAGGATGGCTTCGTCCAAGGTGGAGTAACGGACCGAACAAACCTCTGGGTCAATGAAAAAATTCACGGAGTCAGCTCTCCGGGGTAGTGAGAGGTGTTGAATTGCTTAAACTCCCCCCGGGCTTCTTCAGGGCACGCACGCCAATTGGGGAGACCCCTGAGGTTGGGGAGGGTGAGGGTGACAGAAAGCGGGCCAGCAATGCGGCTCGCCCTGGATTTCCTTCTTTGTTGAGCGATTATCAGCCAATCCGCCCAGTGGAGATCAAGCCATGACAGATTTTTTAGATTGCTGGCATGGTACAGCTCCTCCGCGGGCCTTGGTATGGAATGCGGAAACCAGAAGAGAAACCCTCCCCAGCAGGCATGCCAAGCAGCCCCCCTGGTCTGCAGAGCTGCAAACCACTCCGCGCAACAGCACCCCCCACTTGAACGGGAAGGGGCCAGGAGACTGCAGCTGAGCCGAAAGCACCTCAGGTGTTTTGGCGGGGGCGAAAGCACCGCCCCTCTGGCCACCGGTAAGTATCTTTGTGGGAGGGGCCCGGCGCCGGGCTTAATCGGCCTGCCGAAAGGGAGGGCGCCCCTACTTCGCTTGGGACAGCTGATCCTGCTGTGGCTGCCAGGAACAAAGGGAGCAAGAGTGCTCATATCTACATCTTTGCCGCTGGCAAGCACCTTTGTTGAATTCCCAACACAACCCCTTGGCCCCCACCCGCCCGGTAGGTTCTTCTTGCCGGGTTTTGTGGGAACGGGAGGATCCGCCTCACCTCCCATGGCGCGGGAAGGCTGGACCACGCACTCATCCAGGTTTGGTCGTGGATGAGGTCCCAACGAAAAAAGGCACTTTGCAGCTGCTGAAGCGCCTTCTATAAGCGGATGGTGGTATCTCGGCCGTAAGTGATGGCCGCAAGAAGTCTTCCCCAGCGCCAGCTTACCTGAGCCCGCATATTGGCATGGGCCATGTGAGCTGCGTAGATGCCAGGGCTCGCGAAGGGATAATGCCGCTGCCCCGATGAGGGCCAGGAATTCGGTGAAGCCCTGCTAGCCAGTTGTTGAAATTCCGCCTTCGGCCGCTGCCTGGACTTTCCTGGTCGCTTTTTTTGTCGGCCTTTCCCGCCTCGACAAATTCCGCTAACTCCCTCCCGGGCCAAGCAGGAACTTAAAGATATCCACATAATAATTCCTATCCAGCTCGGCTTCCGGAGCTTCCTGGGGAGGTGGGACTCCTGGGCGGGTTGCCGTGGTCGCCCTGAGCTGGCCGGGGATGGCGCTTCGCCGCCCCCGAAACGCCCCGCGCTTTGGTAAGCCACGGTGGGAGAGCAGGCACCCTCTCCCCCCCGCGACCCAAAAAAAATTCCCCAGTAACCTGCGCTGCCATCATCCCTCAGTAGACTCACCCGGTTTTATCGAAGAGCTGGGGATCGCCTGGAGGGAACGGGAACGCCTTCTGACGCACCGCTTCCTCCTTCCTGCACTTGGCCTCGGAGGGTCACCGACCGGACGCGATTCAACCGGGCATGTGGACGCCTGCTTAACCGGAGGTGCGGTAAAGTTGCAGCACATCCGCTGTTCGCCGAGGTCTCCCTCCGGGCGCCAAGACTGGCCTCCGCCGCCGCGCTGGTGGCTCAGGGGCCCCCGAATTTCCAGGTGGGGGGCCCGACTCTCGCCAGCCGCTTCCGCCGGCAGGACTTGAGAAAGATGCAACAGGGTGTCCGCCAGGGTTGCGGACCAAGGTGGCAGGATCGGGTGCCCATATGGTCGACATGCGTGTTCGGGCGTGGAAGATGCCGGGCCGCACCCCGGGACCGCTGGGGGGGCCCCTCCCGAGCTGGAGACTGGTCCCGGCCATGCCGACCGGCCGCCTTCCCCTGCCGGATGGGAGATGCCAAGCCCGGAGCCCGCCTGGCTGCCTCGCCGCTGCTCCGATATATCGCATTTCCAACGCACCGGGCCGCCGTTGCCGACGCCCCCTGGCCAGCGTTCTGGGCCCGACTCCTGTTCAGCAGAGCACGCCAGCTTCTGCCCGGATGGCTGCCGCCGCTTCTGCAGCAGGCTGCTCTGCTCTTTGTCCCTTTTCGCCCTACATGGCTGCTGCGTAGACCGCCCAGAAAAGTGAAAAAAGGCGAAGAAAAGGTTGAAAACGAGAGAAACAAGGAGAGGGCCAAGATGAAGAAGGAAAAACAGCTAAAAAAGGAAAGGAAAGAAAAGGCCAGTCTCCTTCCAGGCCTTACGCGAGACGCCAACGCGACCACGCCTTGCTGGTTCTCGCCGCCGGGAAGGGCGCGGACCGGGGAAGGCGTCTAGATATACCCAGGCTCCTCCCGCCTTTTTCAGGGGGAGCCAATCATTGCACCCAGTTCTGCAGCTTGCCACCAGGCCATGCATGCCCCTTATCTTGCTGCGTTGCTCACCACGGCAGCAATGGCTGCCCCTGGTTATTCAGGTGCATCTTATTAAATGGAGCAACCTGGGATACAGCTTGGTTTCATATGTTGGAGGTCTAGCTTCCAGTAACTCAGCTGGACAAATCTAATATCTTAGGAATAGGGGTGCATAAGTTGTGTAACTATTTTGCTTTAAGTCTACCAGCTTGCAGGTTGTTTCCACAATCTGTGCTTTCTAGAAAATATGTGCAGTTAATAAAGCTTTAACAAAAAAAGTTTAACTGTGATCTCTGGATTTTTAGGACTGGGCCCCTTGGCATAGGTCCAGAGGCAGAGCGAGGGGAAATTCCGCCTACTTGGGGCCCTCGTGGTGCGCTCTGTGCCTCTCTACCTACCACGCGCAACCACCCGCCTCCTCTGCCACACCCTGTAGAACACCCCACCACACCCTCCACGCCTTGGCCATGCTCTCCCGCCACTAAAGCTTCTTCAGCCTTCAAGGCATCACACCACGCTTCCCTGCCTCAAGTGGGAGCAAGACGCCACTGCATAGGTTTCACCTATGCAGGAGGAACCAGGTTTGATTCCCAGCTCTGCCGCCTGAGCTGTGGAGGCTTATCTGGGGAATTCAGATTAGCCTGGGCACTCCCACACATGCCAGCTGGGTGACCTTGGGCTAGTCACAGCTTCTCGGAGCTCTCTCAGCCCCACCTACCTCACAGGGTGTTTGTTGTGAGGGGGGAAGGGCAAGGAGATTGTAAGCCCCTTTGAGTCTCCTACAGGAGAGAAAGGGGGGATATAAATCCAAACTCTTCTTCTTCTTCACCCATAAGCCCTTGGCTGGTTTGATTTCATGCTTACCAAGGAGTCACTGCAGAGTCAGGCATCCACAGCATAGAGAAAGTGAAGGAAATAATGAAGCTGAACCTCATTCATTCCCACATGTTCATACAACACATTTTCAACTGAAAATTAGCAGAGAATGACCAGAGGCAGCCTGGGGAAATTGGTCCTAATAATCTTCTGGTAGCAGCAGACATCCCTGAGTTACCCCTGAAGGAAAAAGAAGAAGGGATGTGAACCAGACCTGGTTCCCAGAAGCCTCAGCATGGGGAGATGGTACCCCAAGATAATGGAGGGAATTAGCAGTTTAGAAAGCCTGGGGTTAGGTCCTGACATAGACAAGTACATGTTGTCCCCCAACTCTTTATTGATTTTCAGAATTGTTTGGTTCTCATTGATTCAGTGCTGGGCATATGATTTTTTTTTTTCCTGTACAAAATCCAAGTTTCTGTGGCAACGGGACCTTGGGAAAAGCCGAGGCTTCAAGGGAAGTGTAACACTTTTGAACTTTTGCTACCAGATAACGTGTGGCTTAATGATCTTATATGTGGAACTACAAGTGCTAGAGTTCACCTTAGAGCAGTAACATTTGCTGTCACATAACGGGAGCATTTTATCAGTGAGCTTCGAGGCAATGGATGACATTTTCCGACCATTGTTGGTTGATTGTTAGGAAATCAAGGGTGGGTCAGAGTGAATGATAGCCTTTGAACGCCAAAGCTATTAGAAGGACCAAAATGTCTAAAACTGACAAGATGGCTGAAGGGTGCTCTGATCCTAAGACCCATAATGCACACACAGCCTTCAGCCTGAAAGCTATCTTACAGCTGCTGAAACAACTTGAGTCTGGAAATGCTTGTATGAAGTAGCAGTGGAGGTTATCTCTGTACTTGGCTTCATGGGCACAAGCCCACGCAGTTGAGTTGGGTCCATGCTGTGTCAGCAGGTAGTATCAGTGCTTCCCAGGATCTCTTTGGGTAGGCCCTAAGGCATTAGCCTTGCACAAAAGGGCTGCCGAAATATGGCTTGGGGCTAGGTTTGTCTCCACCTCCAGTGAGCACTCATCTTCTCATGCTATGTTGGGGTGGTCCATGATGTAGTTCCCGGACTATAAAGACAGTTGCAGTCTTTATGTTGTAGTACTGTATACAAAGGGCCTTGCTTCTGTTTAATAAACAAATTGAATTTCCTGCTCCAGGTAACTCCCCCTGAACAACAATAAGAATTCTAAATTTAATTCTTGTGTGTGTGTGATTATTTTCACTTTTTTTACTTCAGTTTTTTTTTTTAAAAAAACCTCTTTCCAATTATTTTTTGTCTTGCAAAATACAAATGCACTTATACAAACTGGCTATTTTTATATGTCCATATATGTTAGAAGTGGGACCCAACTTTTCTCTCGAGGAGAATAATAATCTGCATTGGGAAATTATGTCTTCTCTTCCCATTTGATCCTCAGGTAATGTTGTGCCTTCATAGTAGGAGGCTACCTGTAATGCGCCACTGTGTTTGTAAATCTACAAAAGGTTAAAAAAACACATCAGAACCAGAAAGAGTCAGAAATATGTGGCACAAACAAATAACAGTATCCCCTTTGGTGGTTGCTGAGTGAGGAGAATTAACCTTTCTCTTGCATCCCTATTGCCCAGCCTGAGCTAGCAAGAAGGGCCATAGGGACTCAGCAAGTCTTAAGTGCTGCTTCAATAGAAGAGCCATAGTGTCAAACCTCGGATCTGGAAACCACAGAAACTGTAGATTTGTCCTAAAGCCTTTAATTCAAAGCATAGGTAACATCGTAAAAGAGGAATCTGGCGATTCCCGCACAAACCCCTTACCTATATCCCGTTGCCCCCTCCCACCGAGCCAAACGGCTCCTACTCTCCTCTATAAACTACAAAGCATTCACTACAAAGCATTGTGAGCATGGGAACAGTTCACACCTTCCTTTGATAAGATCTGTGTCCAGGATACCCTGGAGCACCAAGGGGAAGGTGCCGGGCTTTCGCCCCACATCAGAGGATGGTACACCACCTCCCCCTGCCCTACCTGCCATTTGGCACTGACAGGCTCAGTCCTGACACATAGGCCCCTTCCGCACACGCAAAATAATGTGTTTTCAAACCACTTTCATAACTGTTTGCAAGTGGATTTTGCCATTCCACACAGCTTCAAAGAGCACTGAAAGCAGTTTGAAAGTGCATTATTCTGCATGTGCGGAATGAGCCATAGATAGCTTCAAACTTTGCAGCAGTGGAGTTGCTAACTTCACGTTGGGAAATTAAAAGAGATTTGAGGGTAGAGTCTGGGGAAGGTGGAATTTTAGGCAGGATCTCAGTAGGGTATAATGCTGCGGATTCTCCCCTCCAACGTGGCTATTTTGTCCAGGGGAATTGATCCCTGTGATCAGGATATTAATCCTCATTCCATGCCCCACCAATCCTACTTGTGGGGACGCAATGATAAAATTAATGATAGGTTATATTATTAAGATTTTAGCTAATTAATTTTATGGTATTATTAGTATGAAAAAATAGCCTATATAGTTTTACTGCAAATAAACTTTTGTTTGCCACAAACACATGGATGTGGTGGGTAGGAGCAGTGGTGGGATCCAGAAATTTTAGTTACAGGTTCCCATGGTGGTGGGATTCAAACTGTGGTGTAGCACCAATGGGGCTGGGCGGGGCACGACGGGGGCGTGGCTGGGCATTCCAGAGGCGGGGCATTCCTTGGCGGGGCTGTGGCAAGGACACAGCCGCTGCGCCGGTCCTTGGGCGGGAAACGAATGCACGCAGGCGCAGGCTGCCACGCACGCCAGTGCACCTCCTGCTAGACTGCTTCAAGTTCTGCGCGCTACTGCTGAGAGGAGGGGCGTAACTAAGGCAAAAATCACATGGCAAAACCACCAATTAGTAACCCCCTCTCGGCACACACAAATAATTAGTAACCTACTCTCGGGAACCTGTGAGAACCTGCTGGATCCTACCTCTGGGTGGGAGAGTATAATTTAAAGCACAAAGGAGTTGCATGGGAAGAGAATCCTTAAAGTAATAAACAGTAAGCTGATCTTTTGTGGTTTTCTTTTATTTCAAATATCTGTGTTACATTTTGTGTGTGTGTGTGTGTGTGTGTGTGTGTGTGTGTGTGTGTGTGTGTGTGTGTGTAAACCGCCATCATGTCACAACTGACTTATGACTACCCCAGCAAGGGGCTTTCAAGAAAAGTGAGAGGTGGTTTGTCGACAGCTGATGGTATCCTATTGAAACGCCAGAACAATAACATAAGAGAACACATTTTAAACAGGTAAGCACACTGAAAACCAATTGAATTCATTGCTGAACAAAACGTGTACTCCATACAGCCAGGGATGTGGTGACAACTCCACCCTGCTGCCTCCCAAACTGCTAAATTTATATTCGGCACTTTTTTTAAAAAAAGGAAAACAAGCTGAAACACTCCACTAGTGCAGGAGACCCTGAAGTTAGGGATATTGTGTTAGACAAAAGTTTGCAGCATGATAAAAGAATCAAACTGGGTCAGAATGTACTTTTTTGCTACCTACACAGAGCTTTCTTCTATAAAGGGGTGAAGTAAGGAATGTAGCATTAGTTATTCTGCGCACAAGAGTATCAGAAATATACCCACTCTGTTGTGGATTGGAAATGTTCCATCTCATCTGTTCCCATTAACAGTGCTTAAAAGCAGGAACCAGATATGCAGAGAAATCCCCTTATATTTAAAGGTGTTCATATTGAGAGTGAGGAAAGGCAGCTTTAAGAAAGTGATTTTGAGTGGCAGCTGGGTCATGTTCAGTGATCTTTAGCAGATGTCTTGCAGTGTCTTTTTAAGCAGAGTTAAACACTTCAAGATCCATTGATTTCAATGGACTTAGATGGATATAACTCTGCTTAGGATTGTGGTGTTGGGATATTTTATATACATTTTCTTCCAGTGATGACTCCTTAGTAAGTAAGGCCCTTTACTTATAGAAGCCAGCACTCAAATGCAAATAAACATATACAGGCGATTCCCCTGTCAAAAATCAGTACTGCTGCAGGTTGATTCTGTATAGTGCACAAGGAAATGCTTTTAGGGTATCTCCGCTACTATTCTAAGCTTTTTTTATTAAAGCATATCTATTGTGTTTTTAATACAGACTAAATTTACAAAGCATTATATCCTCCATTCATCATTGTTACATAGGCTCCTTCCGCACATGCAGAATAATGCACTTTCAATCTGCTTTCACAACAATTTGCAAGTGGATTTTGCTATTCTGCACAGCTGCAAAGTGCATTGAAAGTGGACTGAAAGTGCATTATTCTGCATGTGCGGAAGAGTCCATAGATAATTAAAGCAAAGAAATTACATGAGTCCACAAAAGTTTCTTATGCTAAAAGTTAGCAGGTCACAGGCAAAGAGCTACTTCTGGGAAGAAGTTCTTGTTCAGTACAGCTTCCCATATTTATAGGATTTTGAAATAATCTAACAATAGCTAATAGCCCACTTGATAAGGGCGCACATTCTACGCTAACTCATTATCGCATAACTTCAAACCCTATACAAGGCTATCTCTACTTAAAATGTCCTCTTAGAATATGTTTAAAAAGTTAAGTCATCCTCGCTACTTTTTATCTTAATGAAATCTGTTTAAAATAATGATTAGAAGTTTCTCATACATATGAATATCTTTTTGGCCCACAACCAATTTTCCCATTGCCTGACAGGACCGGTCAGGCAAGCAAACCTTGGATTCCAGCATTGCAGTTGATCAGAACGGATCATGTAAATCAGTCCTTCTCATATCTAGATGTTGTCTCATCATGAAGGATAGAGGCAGTGGTGGGATTCAGCAGGTTTGCACCACTTTGGCAGAAAATGGTGTTAAAATGGTGCTCGTAAACAACCAATTGTTAAATTATTTAAATCCCACCACGGGAAGCAGTTGTTAAATTATTTGAATCCCACCACTGGATAGGGGTAAGTTTACCTATGAAATCACCCTTCATTCCTGTTCAGTAGCCTGTCCATAAGAGACTGGAACCTTCAGTAACAAGTCTCTTCATTGTTTGCCACAGGGAGTAACCACTTACAGCTGGAGAATATTAAAACATGTACTAGCAGACAGCAGTTAACACAGAGACAGAAGAAGTTAGCGTTTTCAACATCCAAATGGTTGCTGGAGATCTTCCAAAATTTGTTTCAACCCTTGAGAACTGGAATTTTGAACTTCTCACATGTTGTTGAATGGATATATATAAAATGGTAGCATGGGTGTGATTCTTTCCATTGTTGAAGCATTGGATCTTTTACTGACAAAAAAGGACTTTTTAAAAATAATGGTTAAACTAATTAATTTGCTGAGTTTCCCTGAGACTAGATATTCCAGGAAGCTATTAGTATTACCTGAAGGGAATTTCCTCAGGCGTCTCCCTATGAATTCATTTGCACTTTGAATGTGATTGATTCCCGCAGCAATATGCCACACTCATGCTAACAATTAAAAAAAGTTTATTTCCTCAGGTATAATTGCTTGTATCATCTCCTGTGAGTATGGATTTTTTTTTAAAAAAAACAACATCTCATTTACACATGATAGTAGAATTATTGCAAGTCTGTGGTACAGGAAATCCTTTCTACTGTGACTCTTAATGTGAAAATGAAAAATTGTCCTATATATTTCTGCGAATAATATGGAAAGAGGATTTATAAATATGGGATTGGGAAAATGGATCCTATGAATGTATGTAAATGGATGATTATAAAAACTCAGAAGGCCTTCTGGTGACACGACTAGAAAAAAATATGGAGAAAATTGTGGCTTAAAGCCTGCATTTTTAATTTTACAAAATCCTATCCATTTGTGTTTATTTAAGTTGTTGTTGTTAGTTAATGGATGCCATTTTGTTTGAACTGAAAGCATTTTGACGAATACTCAGATTTGGGGAGGGGGAAGCAAATCTGCTTGTTAGGTCTTTGTGGCTATTTGGCACCAACTGAACAGAACAGATGAACAGTTCAGCATGTGTTTCTTAAAGCTCTATGTAAAAGACAAAAATCTGTTTGCAAGAAAATATGCTGTTGCCAAGCCAACTGTATTTTTTTATAATTATATGCCTTCATTTGGAAAAAAAACACATACATTACCCTTGTTAAGTCATGTTACCTTGACAAATGTTCCGAAGCTTGACTGTGTTGATTTAATATCATTAGGATGAATCTGAAGGGATGGAATAGTGTTTTAACAACTGTACCATTGTTAAGGTTGCCAGATGGTTTCAATAAAAATACTGGACACTTGATAAAAACATTATCAACGCCTCCCTCCCCATGCGCAGCATATCCTCAGCAGAGGCCAGAGGCCTCTCAGCATATCCTCTCAGCATATCCTCTCAGCAGAGGCCAATCTGCCAGCCCCTCAATGATACGGCTGGCCTCCACGCGGTTAACTCAGGGCTTTTACTGCAGGCTGGCCCCAGCCCTGGTGGGAGACACTCTTCCTCCGAAGCTGTCCGGACTCTCGCGGGACCTTGAGTGAATTCCGGCAGGCCGCCTGCAACGAGACAGAGTTGTTCCAACCGGGCCTCTTTGGAGTAAATCTCAGCCGCTGATGGTGCCCCCCCTCCCATCTTTGTTTGTTTACATCTTTTATTGATGGAGTCAGCAGTCTTCCCATTTATAGGGAGTGAGTTTTTAAAAAAAAATGGAGTTTGCTGGGTTACCCGATCTCGATTTTAAGAAACTTGTATTAGCTTGCAGCTGTTTTAAATGGGGAGCTAGTAATTTATTTATATTGGATCTTAATTGTTTAGTTTTGATTGTACTTAGCCGACTTGTGATTTAACTTTGTTGTACGCCGCCCAGAGCCCTTCGGGGATAGGGCGGGTTATAAAACTAAACAATAAATAAATAAATAAATAAATAAATAAATAAATAAATCCTGGATGGCTCAGGCTAGCCTGATCTCATGTGCAGAGTGCATTTCTCTAACCACTAAACAATGTCTGCTCATAGTTTTAGGCCCAACCTAAACATACAGTTAGGATTTCCCGTAGGTCTTTAAAGTTGAGAAGGTGTGGGGAGGGGGATTTGGATTAGGGCCATGATATTGGGGGAAGTTATTTTAACCCTGTCCCTGGCCTGTTTTCCTGTGCCCCTCTCATCTTTCACCTCACACATGTAGGTAGTAACTGACAGCCCCTTAATGGTTCTGTTTGTGAGGCACTGAGATTGAGAGACTGGTGTTCTTTTCTGCACTTGTTATTTCATTAGTGGTGCGAGTAACTGCATTTTTTTTCAAGGCACATGTTTTGGTCCCTCTAGTGGTCACTTCAATCTTTCCTAGCTGTTTTTTCCCCCCAGGTTTATTATACTATAGCACCTTTAAACTATTCAGAGGAAACACAGAAAAAAGCAATTGCAAAACTGAAATGACTCCTAGAGCAAGCAAAACACAGGTTGGCAGGCAGAGAGGTGGGGAACCCTGACACAGTACAGGCAAGCAACAGTCAGAAATAACATGTTTGTGGAAAAATCCTGATGATCAAAGGAGGGAGATTTTTTTAAAAAGCTTTTCTCAGTCCACTGGTCCTGACCAAATCACCTCCCTGCAGATTTTTGCCTTTAAAAACCCCGCAAGGGGTTGTCATCACAGATTTCCCAGATCACTTAGTTGAGCCCCATAAAAAGTTTTAGCCTGACGGTCATTTACCTGAATACTAGACTTCCAGAGCCCTTTTACCACCATTCTTTATCCTGAGGAGAAATTTGAATGCAGGTACCTGTCTGTCCACCCACCCATCCAAACAGCTCCAGTGGGGTAGCTAGACATGTGGTATCAGCTTAGTGACGCTTTGGGAGAAGAAATTCTGAAGAAACAATTCTGAGCTGATATAGCATCAAGATGAAGTAGATGAGCTGTGCTCAGATGATCTCCAGTTCTAATGAATTTTGTTAGCGTGATGTTAGATTGTTAAAGAACATAAGAACATAAGAACTAGCCTGCTGGTTCAGACCAGAGTCCATCTAGTCCAGCACTCTGCTACTCGCAGTGGCCCACCAGGTGCCTTTGGGAGCTCACATGCAGGATGTGAAAGCAATGGCCTTCTGCTGCTGCTGCTGCTGTTCCTGAGCACCTGGTCTGCTAAGGCATTTGCAATCTCAGATCAAGGAGGATCAAGATTGGTAGTCAAAGAATGACTTCTCCTCCATAAATCTGTCCAAGCCCTTTTTAAAGCTATCCAGGTTAGTGGCCATCCCCACCTCCTGTGGCAGCATATTCCAAACACCAATCACATGTTGTGTGAAGAAGTGTTTCCTTTTATTAGTCCTAATTCTTCCCCCCAGCATTTTCAATGAATGCCCCCTGGTTCTAGTATTGTGAGAAAGAGAGAAAAATTCCTCTCTGTCAACATTTTCTACCCCATGCATAATTTTATAGACTTCAATCATATCCCCCCTCAGACGTCTCCTCTCCAAACTAAAGAGCCCCAAACATTTAAAAGGGGATTAGAAAGATCCATCAATGGCTACTGGCCATGGTGACTAAAGGAAACTTCCATATTTATCAGAAGCAGTATGCTTCTGAATACTTATGCCAGGAGGCAACATTGGGGAAAGCCTCGTCCTCCATATCCTGTTTGTTGACCCTGCAGGGCAACTGGTTGACCTCTGTGTGAAAGATAGTATGAGACCAGACAGACTATAGTTCTGATTCATCAGGGTTCTGCTTAAGTGGCGGTGGCTACTAGAAATGCTGTTTGTATTATTATCTAACCAGTCAGGGAATCCTACTCCCCTGAAACATTGATCGCCCTACTGCAAGATCACTGGTCCAATTTGGATCGACTGCAACAATCCCCCACAACTGTAAGTCGACAAATATGGTATGTGTTCTATTTTTAATCCCCTGAGGAAAAAGCTTCTCTGTTGGTTTTATGTGTAATAATGATCAGACATGCAAATAAAAAATTTAAAACTTTCAGCCAACCAAAAACAAACAAGTTTTTGTTTCCTCTCTTGGAGCAATGAAATTGCCTGGAATATTAATTATGAAATCCTAACTCTGCTAGGGCGTAAATAGTGCACAAATAAAGATATATTTTGGAAACAGGCAGAACAGCTGTAGAAGGACGTCATGGTCTGCATCATTGCATTGGCATGCATGAACTCATTCTAGATGCCACAGGGGCGCAGCACCTGTACGAACATGACCTATCATCATTAGACTGGGCACAGACTCTTTATGCAAATCCAGAAGTATGTTGCCTGGGAGGAGGAAAGGACTATTTTGTAGACATCTCTCATGAACCAATTGCAACTGAAGGTTGAAATACACAGTGTCTTGGATCCAGAGCAAAGTTTCCACATGTGCTGTGCCCAAAGAGTGTGATTTGTTTGTCTCCCCCTCTCATTCTAGGCTCAAATGTCTCTCCAGAGAGGGGCTCCTGCTGTATGGGGGACTCCCAGGAAAGCATTTCGGGGGTGGGGGGGGGATTTGGGGTTGCTATGGGAGAAAGGAGGAGAGAAATCTTTGTATCCATGGAATTGCTTCTCTGGGTCCAAGCTAATGTTGTCAGCTCCAGGTTGGGAAATTTCTGGAGATTTGATGGGTGTAGCCTAAAGAGTTTGGGGAAAGAGTTTGGGGTTTGGGGAAAGACAAGACTTTAGTGGAGTATAATGCCATAAAGTCTACCCTAAAAAAGAGTCATTTTCTCCAGGGGAATTGATCTAAGTCAGTGATGGCGAACCTTTTTGAGACCGAGTGCCCAAACTGCAACCCAAAACCCACTTATTTATCGCAAAGTGCCAACACGGCAATTTAACCTGAATACTGAGGTTTTAGTATAGAAAAAACGGTTGGCTCTGAGCCGTGCGTTACTCAGGAGTAAGCTTGGTGGTAGTCGGTGTCTTTGCTTCGAAGCAACTGTGCAATGCTTCGAACGGGTGAATCATGACCCTAGGAGGGTTTACTCAGAAGCAAGCCCCATTGCCAGCAACTGAGCTTACTCTCAGGTAAAGGATCCCGCTTTAGTTCTTCCCATGAAAATCAGTAGGGTTTAATAGTTTTTAACAGGGTTACCTACACTGCTTCCCCAAAACTAGGTCCTAGGTTTAGTGCTAATAGTCTCCCTGAAATAATTGCACTATTATCACATG
Organism: Sphaerodactylus townsendi; assembly: GCF_021028975.2. Taxonomy (NCBI): domain Eukaryota; kingdom Metazoa; phylum Chordata; class Lepidosauria; order Squamata; family Sphaerodactylidae; genus Sphaerodactylus; species Sphaerodactylus townsendi. The sequence goes on from NC_059432.1 coordinate 94,378,756, forward strand.
ACGAGCTCTGTTCACGCGTGCCCACAGAGAGGGCTCTGAGTGCCACCTCTGGCACGCGTGCCATAGGTTCGCCACCACTGATCTAAGTCATTTGGAGATCAATTGAAATAGCAGGAGATCACCTGGTGTCACCTGGGAGTTGGACACTCTAATAAAGGCCTATTTGTAGTTCCATGGTGATGTCCCTCACCATTCTTTTTCATAATGTATTTTTTTCCCATGGTAACAAGTGAAAATGTCTTTTTAAATTTTGAAAACAAGAACGTAGGATGTAGGGGGAAATAAATAGTTTCGTATCTTCCTTGCCTAGGTATCTGGACTGTTGCAGGGGAAAGTGGTAAGATCTCAGTCTGGTTCTGAGAACAATCCAAGACATCCTATAAAGAAGATAACATAATTCATACCCGCTTTATTTCCTTAAAGATAATGGTAACTTGAGGTGAACACATAAGAAATGGCCTTGTAATGTCAGGCCATTGAATTATTAAGGGCTTCTCTGACTGGCAGCAGATTTTTTTGGGTTTCAGGCTATGGCCTTTCATATCACTTCCTTCCTGATTCATTTAACTGGGGACTGGACCTGAGACCTTCTGCATGCAAAACATGTTCTTGGCCACTGAGTCACAGGAAACGGCAACAATAGGAAACAAATGATCCTTTCCCCCATCATGTGGATATGCCCAATAAAATGGCAGCCCCCCAGTGGCTGCTTGTGTCCAGGCACGGCCCTGTCCCCAGCGCCCGGACTCAGCACAGCAGGCAGGGCAAGGGCTGGCAAAGGGAGAGACAGCAGGATAACAGCTGACAGAGTAAAAGCCAGCAGAGTGAGAGTTGGCAGGGAGGGGCCTCTCACAGCTGAACTGGCTGTGAGAGAGAGTGATGAGCTGCAGCTGGGCCAAGAGGAGGAGTAGATAAAAGGAGAAGGGAAATGGGCCTCTGGAGCTGCCGCTGCAGCAGGGACTGGGGAGGGCATTGGCAGGGGAAGGGAGTGGTAGAGAGGCAAGGAGCTGAGAAGGGGCTGCTGCCCGGGCTTCACACCGGCTGCACACCCACCCCACCCTTGTGAAGCATAACAGGGTGGGGCAAGGAAGCAGGAGAAAGGGAGAAACAATCAGAGGGCTCTCTTCTGTGAGGCAACAGAATAAGAGGAAGAGGTGTCAGGCAAGCCGGTAGCTCTGACAAACAGCACCGGGACCCCAGGCCAGGGTACAGGAGGAGGGTACAAGGCATGTCCTAACGCAAGGCGCCCTGTGGGCAAGACTGTTCCTTGGCCCTCAGGGCCAAGCTAATGTAACATCGTCTGGGGAGTCCAACCCCCAGGTCAGGGAAGGTGGGTCAGTACAGCCACCTGCGGGGCCAGGGCAACTAGGGGAAATGCCACAGCTTTATCTTAAAAATATCTGGAGAAATAATCACAGAACTATTGAATAGCCTGTGTTCTATCCAGGACAGTTTTAAGCCCTGTAGCCATGCTACTGAATTTTTTGTTACAATATACTCCTTGTGCTCCATTATAGAACAGTCTCTAAAACTCATGTGATTAATGTACACTTCAATATAGTTACATATGTTACATACTGCCTAAATATTGTTATATTAAGAGCAAATTAATTGTATCAGCAACAATACAAATGCCTTTTTCCCCATCCCAAATTCTCAGTATCCTCATCTATCAATATCACTACCTGGCTATTTTTTTAACACATTTTTTCCCTCTGATAACTGGCCAATCCTTCTTTTATAGTGTGGATTCCCAATTACCTGGTTTCATTTTCAGTGACATGTTCATTCAGATTTCCGCTATTCTGCCCTCACAGGCTGTGCACAGATGTGACAAAAGAGAACATGGTCAAATTCCAATAGCAGATGAACTGGCACATTTGGGGGAAGGTTTGAAAGGGATGCGTTTCCTGGAGTTGTGCAGGGCTTTTGCAATAGATGTCACTGTTAGTTTTGGTTTCTTAATTGTAACTTCAGACTGATCAAAAAAAATGATCTATTAAGGGATTCAAGTTGATGGACGTTTTTGCACTCATCTTGTTGGAATGAGTAATACACACAAGTGCACTCAAGCACACTGCTCTACCTGGGTGCAGGTATGAATCCATCAATGGCTATTAGCCATTCAGTTTGACAGCACTTTACACACCGAGACACACACACATATTTGTACCATCATCAGTAAACAGAGGGAGAAGAGAATTCGTGATCTTAACAATGGGCCTTTCCCCACTTCCCTTAAGCCCCGCGCTACTCGAGGAGAGTAGCGCGGGGTCCCTTGGCACTCCCCACTGAGAGGGGCGGCGACAGCGCAGCCGCCCCGAAGCTGCTGCTGTCGCGCCCCTCAGCGCGCGGCATCCCAGACGCTCTTCTGAACGGCGCCTTTTGACGACCCCGCACAGAGCACGGGGTCGTGGGGACGCCTTGGCTAAAGCTTGATATTAGGCCGCCGCCAAGTACTTTGAGCAGCGTATGCATAAGGGATGGAAGCGAGTGGGGAAAGGCCCAAAGAAATACCAAAAACACAAGGAGGCACTTACATGGTAGATCTCATCTCCAATGGACTGTTTTTTTGGTGAACTATGTGTATGTGCAAAGAGCTGTCATGTCACAGCCAATTTATGGTGACCCAGTAGGGTTTTCAAGGCAAGAGATGTCATTGCCTGCATCGGCATAGCAACCCTGTACTTCCTTGGTGGTCTCCCATCCAAGTACTAATGAAGGCCGACCTTGCTAAGCTTCTGAGGTCTGATGAGATTAGGTTAGCCTGGGCCATCCAGGCCAGAGCTTCTGTGAACTTTTAAAAATTTGAGGCCATGGCAGACAGTTGGCAAAGAGAACTACAACTGCTGAGAGAAAGTACTCTATTTGTTGACTTAATAGTGCTTCTCTCTCCGTTTACCTACATAGGTGAAATATGCCTCTATGTTCTTTTTTCAAGTTTGAGCCAATTAGCACTATTACTCCATGCCACAGGCATTACTGCCTAATGCTAGGAATATCATAGTAATATAATAGCATACTAATATGACAATTTCAATTTCTTTTTTTACAAATAAGAATGATGACAACTGCAAGCAAGTCAAATTGGGACGACAATGCTTTCCAACAATGCAAGAAAGATTGTGCAAGATAGATTGTGAAAGATAGATGTATCTGAATTTGTGTGGAAATATCTGAAAGAAAGATTGCTCAAGATAGATATATCCGAATTTGCGTGGAAACTTCCAAACAGCTTGCCAAATCATTGGCTCCCTGATCATGACTGGTGAGCAGTGTGGAAGTTAACTGTTGGGTTTCTCATTTTTCTATCTTGCTACTGTTTAGCTGTAATACACTTGGGGGCAACATCAAATTGTAGTTTGTTTCTACTTACCTGATGTAATTTCATTAATTTTCATTGCTTAGAATGGTTGCTGACCCAGATGTAGGTATTCATAGCCTCCAACAGTAATATTGCCCTGCCAAGTTTACAGTCAGAATCTGTCCCACCAACCCAGCCACCAGGCTTCTGAGTTTGATGGATGGCCTGCAAGAGCTTGGTTGTGACCTGGGCCTGCCTCCATTATTGCAACTTTTTTGTGAGGAAGGATACCCTGGGATACAGTGAGTAGTCTCAAGTCATATAGTTGCAATGTAATATTCAGCAGTTTTTTCCTGTCCTTGGTGATTAACCAAGATTATCTCTGCATGAGATTCTGTAAAATGGACCAGTGGTCTCTGACCTTCGGCAAAAAAAATATGGGAATTAATGTACAAAAGCTAAACTGGGTGTCCACATGAGGATAGTTTTCCCAGTGCTAGATTATATTCATTGGGATGCCAGATGTGAAACAACCAAATCCTTGAAAACAGAATCTCATCCTTCCTTCCCAAGAGCATTTATTTTGTATTCAAATTTAAATGATCTTATGCATTAGTTGCTGACCTCCTTTGTGAATCAAAATGGCTTGCTGTGTGTACACACACACACACACACACAGAGAGAGAGAGAGAGAGAGAGTTTAATATAGATATTTAATTACACTGCTACCAAATGGTTTCTTATTTTAATGTATTCAGATGCAGCATGTTGAGTTTACAAGGCATATACCTCTGATAAGACATATCCCAAGGCCATCTTGAGGCAGGGCTCTGTACTGGAAATTATTCCACCAACTGTAATGGAGAATACTCTGTCATTCATCGATGACACAGAGCGTTTTCAGTGTTTTGATAGGCTATTAAGGCAGTAATGACCCTCCAGAAATTAAAGGAGAAAATAACCTCTTGATCCAAGCTTGGTCTGTGATGGACTACTTTAATTTAAAAAGCTTGCATTGTTTGGCTAGTATTCCACGTAGAATATGCAGAATGATTGTTTTAAATTAAGTGTTTTGTATGCTCATTCTTAAATTAATAACCCTAGCAGTTCAAACAGGGAAATGTTAAAGCGAGGCATGAAAATGGTCAAGGTTTCCCCTTATTTCTTCAGCCTCAACAAAAAAGTTCCTCATTAAGTTGTATCCCATTTTAGATCTGATCTAATGATAATACATCAAGGTGGGTTCATTTCCAATTCAATGAGCAAGAAATAAACAGTGGCTCCCCCCCCCCTCCAGCAATGGTCCGTAATGACCTTGTAGCCCTTGGAAAGTTGGGCATTACCTTGAAGAAAGAACAGATTAAAGCTGGTGATTTTTTTTAAAAAAACGAGCATATATTTTATCAGGCACCATTTCAGTCTTGCTCTGTCAATCAAGTCATTCACAAAACTGCTGATGGGACAAGATTCTATTATGAGCCAAATCCAAGTATGATTTCAATATTGTCAGCGGACAATAAGTTAGCAGGAGGCTAATATTACGTTTGGCGCTGAAATCGAAGGATAAAGCAAAAACAAGGGAAATTGTCCCTTTTCTTTTCAAAAAGACACTTTGGTAGAGAGAAAATTACTAAGATCAGCGTTACCATTTCTGAATACATGTTTTATATTTGAAAAAGTTCAGGAGATCTTTTCAAAACATAATAATTTAAAGAGAAAAATATTTCAGGCCCACACTTATATCATGTGATGATAAACTGTAATATTCGAGAATTGGTGTAATGTAGCTCCCAGCTGCTGCAAAAACTCAGTGGAATTCACTTCATTCACTATAATCTTGTCCTGTACAAACCTCACTACACTTGCTATGCTACCAGAGATGAATAGTCAGAATAAGGATGAGATTCGTGACGTTCCACATGGTAATATACCAGTCGCTTCCATCAAAAACTCCCTGCATACGGAATCGTAGTGCATCAGGGAAAAAAAAATAGGCCAGAGCTATTTCTCTTGTCATGCTAGATTTCTATATGTGTGGAGAATTCAAACATGTACTATCAACCCACTAAAGTTGCCTGAGAAAATATATAGGCCTACATTTTGCAATCAAAATGAAATTTGAATAATAATTAAAAAAAACACTGTCATGTATACTAATATAGATAATTATGCATATTTATGCAGATAATTAATATAGATAATTATGCCTAGATAAATATCAGATGACTATTTCCTTTCAAACTGTTGGACGTCTTTTTAGGTCATGATCTATCCCCTAAGACATAGGTGTCGAACTCGCGCCCCTCCAGATGTTATGGACTATAGTTCCCTTCATCCCCTGCCAGCATGATGGGAATGATGGGAACTGTAGTCCATAACATCTGGAGGGCCGCGAGTTTGACACCTATGCCCTAAGATGAGCAGAGCCACACACTTCTGAAGTGATCAACATAGTATCCTATACCTCAGGGTTCAGGCCACACTGGGCTTCTTTGCTCCACGGGAACAAGGAACATGGGTAGGGAGTGGCTGCATTGTGATGTCACTTCCAGTTCGTAGGTGGAAAAAATGGAAAGCAAGGTGCAAGGAAGAGTAGTTTATTTGGCATTTTATATTCCAAGGCTTCTTCTTGAGCGTCTTCAAGGGATTTAATAAAATTAAGTTAAAATAGATAGACCCTCATCAATATAAATAGTACATAATCTGTAAATGTTAATACAAATATTTTGTCATGTGAAGAATTATGTAAAATAAGCTTACAGACTGATTTTTAAAATATGTAATATTTAAAATTTAAAATTTGGTATAGGGGACCTAACATACATGCCAATGTAATACAGTAAGTATAAATAGTTTGTAACCTAGAACCTTTGTAAATAGACTTAAAAAAAGAAAGTACTCCTAGAGAGGAACATGCATGCAAGCTCTCTGTGTGTGTGTGTGTGTGTGTGTGTGTGGCTATTTCCGCAGGGGTGGAAAACAGTGCCCTAGGGACGGTAAAAACACTGTCCCCATGGCGCTGTTCGCACAGCTGGCACTGCTGCATTGCAACAGCGCTGTGCTCGCCCCCCTCAAGTCGCGCAAAAACGCTGCTTCTAAAACTCGCTCAATGAGCGAGAACGGCAGCGGGTGGAAGGCAGCGTTTTACGTTGCCTCTTTCCCCCCCTCTTACCTCCTCTCGGCTGCCGTTGCTGTAGAAAAGCACACCTCCTGGCCCTAGAGGCATCACTATGGCTACGTGGGGGTGTCCCCTGGCCTCTACAGTGACAGCAGCTGAGAGGAGGTGGGGGGGGGGGGGGAAGTAGCATGCCTATTCTTTTCCTAACCAGCTTGATGTTAATTCTAACACATGGGCACCCATTAGCGTACATTACACACTTTGGCTTACTGGATATCGAACTTCTTAATTATTCTTTTTTCCCCTCAGTTCAATTCTTAATTAAATGATCTCAAGAATTAATCCACATACTTTGGTAGTTAGACAGAGCGCCATCTAATTTGTGGTCAAGTCAAATGTTGAAAGTCCAGACTCTCATTCAACCCATAAGGAGCTAAATGTCACAGCCCAAGAACCCACTCTGCCTTCTTTCTCATTAATACTTTATCATTGTGGTCTGATATTGTTTGGATGACCCAGAAGACAATATCTGTGAAAGTATGATTATTTTCAAGGAAATGTGAAAATACAGTTGTTCCTATTTGTCTCTGATAGAGGTTATTTTTTGTGTTCAGAGCTATGTGTTTTTACACACCTTGAGGTTTTCCTACATACATCTTAGCACATGGGCATATATCACTCCTTTGGAATTATAATTTGTAAAGTTCCTTAATTCATACTGTTTTCTATTGGTAGGATTCATGAATAATTTGACATTGCATGTAAATTTGCAAAGTCAGCAATTTCCACAACATTCTAAGAATCACTCATCTCTGTGGTTAAAAAACTACAGAGATTGATGGATTCCTAGAGCATCATGAGGTCATTTTCATATACACACTGGGAGTGATGTCATGACATGGCACATCTCTCCCTATGAGAACTGGCCCATTGGATTGCAGAACACTCCCAGGTTACAGCTGGCTCTTTATAAATTTTATTTCTCATATGGCACCTAATTGCATTTTTAATTATTGTAAATTGCCTTAGGTGCCATTAGGGAGAAAAACAGCTAATATATTAACTAACTTGAATTGCATAAATTCCTTGCCAGAGCCCAAAGCTGGATGGAGAAACAGATTTAGAGAGCCGGTGTGGTATAGTGGTTAAGAGCAGTGGACTCTACTCTGGTGAACTGGGTTTGTTTCTTCACTCCTCCACATGAAGCCTGCTAGGTGACCTTGGAGCAGTCACAGTTCTCTCAGAACTCTCTCAGTTCCACCTATTTGTTGTGGGGAGGGGAAGAGAATGTGATTTTAAGCTGCTTATAGACTCCTTTTAGTAGAGAAAGGCAGGATGTTAAAGCATTTTTTTTCTTTTTTTGGTGTGCTGACATCATGTTCATGTGCCAAAAAGGGGGAAGACCATGAATTAGTCCCATACGAATGTCCCCATATACACATAAATGGAGTTATGCAGCAGATGTATTGTACCATGAATCAGTTACCGGTATACACTTGCAGAAAAGAAAAGTTTTTGATAAGGCTTAACTCAGAATAAGGAATCCTGGAAGTCTTATTGTTTATTTTGCAAGAAATAATTGCCATGCATTAGTCCAGTTTAATTACTATGGTAATTTAAGTGACTTGTGCATTTTACTATAATTATAATGTCATTTAGACCATAAATCTTGTCGAAGAAAAAAAAAGAGTTTGTGAAGAGCTATTTAGTCAATTGTGTTAGAAATCGTACTAGAGAAAAACAGAAGTTCATCAATCCAGTCCTACTTTAGGCAAATTATCTTGGATTATTTCTATGTTGAATAATTTGCAGAAAATCATCCAAGTAGAATTTACTGAAGACTGCTTTCCATATTCTTTTTTCCCATCCAAATCCTTGCATCCAGCTTTTCAGCCAATAATGTATCTAAGAATGACTTATGTCATTCTTGTTAACAATCAGGTTTGCCCTTAAATTTATTAATTCACACACACATGCACACACAGAATGGAAAATTAATGAAAGGAAGAGATAGAAAATGGATATCGGTTTGCTGGTACCAGCATTTATACATTATAATGTGTGAACAAGTAGCCCTTAAGAATGATTAGAGACAGTTCTATTTTCTGCACAATTCATACTGCTGGTTTGTTATGTCCTCTAGTCCAATTGTGAAAGTAATTGAGGTAGCATTACATCTGATAATCTATTATAGGTTATAGTTCAGCATAATCCGCCTTGTCTCTATGGTCTCAGTTTATGACATAAAAATGATTCTTGTTGTTCTGTCCCTAAAATACAAATTATAGGCTTATGTAGCCTCAATTTGCCTTGAGTTCATGAAAGAATGTTAGGCCGCTTCTGCACGGCCACACTGGGGGGCACGTCGGCATATATGATGCACGCACACACACACCCGGGATCGTTCACACGAACGGTCCCGGTAAAGGCAGGGAAGACGGCACAGCGCTGCACCGTCGCCCGATCGATGTATCTTCCCTGCAACCTTTCGGCATGTTGCCCAGGCCAGGGGACATGCCCCTATGCCCTGCACAACCGCTCTGGTGTTGCAGGGCGAGGGGGCATGTCCCCAGGCCCGGGCGACGCGCCAGAAGGTCACAGAGAAGGTACGTTGATCGGGAAAGGGTGGATGGTGCCTTCCAGCCACTGCCATTTGTGCAGCTGCTGTTTTCCAGCTGCTGTTCTCCAAAATCCCCGCTCGGGAAGCGAGGTGGGAAAATGGCGGCTTCGCGCCGCTGGGGGGGAGTGAGGGCAGCGCGGCTGCGATGCAGCTGCACCCCCCATGTGAACAGCTCCCTAGGGACGGCGTGGAAAGGGCCTTAGAGAGGTTTTAGTCCTTCATCCTCCCCTTATTTTCAATATTCAAAAGCCATTTCCTTACTCTGTCACAATCATTTTAAAGAATGCAAATTATTATAAAGGACTAATCTTTTCTTCTTTAAAATGTAAATATTATAGCAGCAGAACCAGTTTTGAACAGCAACATTGAATGAAACTAAGGGATTAAATTCCTTTCTCTGTTCTGCACAGTCTGGAGGCAAATTGAGGCTGTATGAAACACACCATCTTCATTTTGCTTGAGTCCTGCATTTGCAGCCTTAGCACAGTGGGGAACCTATAGCACAAATGGGTTGGCACAATGGGGAACCTATTGAACCAATGGGTTGGATGGACCGCACACGCAACTCCATTTGAAAAAAGCTGGTCAGGCCAGCAGCTCTTGCAGTGAAGGAGTTCCAGCACAGCAGCTGCAATGGTGCCTGGACACTGCAGAGCCATGCAGCACCCTAACACTGGTGTTAGTGCCTCTCTCAATACCATTGATGCCACTTACAACATCTAGACTGTCAATGATGCTGCCAACAGGGTCACACTGGCTCCACAGCCCTTTCAGCTCCCCTTTGCCACCCATGGACTGCACTGTTAGTGTACCTATCCAAGAACACTATTTTTCTACATAACAAGAACTGCCAAGAACCAACATGGACTCAAGATGATTTGGGGACCTCTCTCAAATTGTGTGTATCTTATCTATCCTTCAGGAAATTCAGGGTGGTATGCATTTGTGATGAACTGGACAGAAAAATAGAGGTTTAAAAGTACAAGTCAGTCTGTGGAACAAGATGCTATCACAACAAAGCGGGGGGAAACTTCCTAAGAATGAGAAAATGCCCTGATTGTTGAAATGAGCGACTTCTGCATGCCTGGACAAGGGGGGACGGCATTGTGTCTCTCTGAGTATATTGTTGCCTCTCTTGCCTGCCCTCCTTGTCTGGACCAGAAAACCACCCACTGACTTCCTTTCTTCTCCATGCTGCCTCCACTTTTTTCCTGCCTTTTTCCTGAGCGCATGGTTTGTGGCTCCCTGCATCTGTGGGCCTTCCCACAGACCAGATCATACCCGCACATATGTGATGGCTCTTTAGCGTGCCCACTTGTCATAGGGAAAGTATCTCTTTAGACCAGGATTTCTTTCTACCTACCTTTTACCTGAAACAAAGCTGTGAACGGAAGCTACCTCAATAAATGTAAGTTTTCCTTTCACACTCATCTCTCTGGGAGAGTTTCTTTTACTGCACTCACACACAGGACTGGGCTGATCCACAATTAACTAAACTCCAACACTGATTGGGTAAGGTGACCTGTGTTCTAATTGGTGGAGCAACCAGATGACCCAGAGAGGGAGGAGGTAGGTTCCTGTGAGTTAACATCAAGTCCCTTAACTGCATGTGTTAAAAATCTACTCTCAGGGGATTTTTAGACAGGGAGTGGATTTGACTTGAAATATACTGAGGGTAATGTGAGCTGAAAATGGAAAAATACACAGACAGGAGAAATGGGAGTTTTATTTAGTGGTCAGAGTTGAAGTTGGAATAGTAGTGAGACCTTCCACGGGTGACCATAAATAAAAGGAAGGGAATATATCTTCTGGATATAGAAGAATTCCTAAGCCATTTTTCTAGAACAGGAATTACAAACACAAGTGAACTCCCAGTCTAGTGTTCTGCTAAAGTTATCTCAGGAATGAGATTTATATGATATCGGTAGCTAACAGTATCAAGGCTGTGTGTGTACATGTGAAAGGGTACCAACCTGTTAGAACCTAAAGTCAACGTGAATCCATTGGCCAGTAACATCTAACTGAACTATTTGAAAAAACCTCTCATAGCATCAAAGCAACTGAAGAAACATATAAAGCTTGAATTAAAAACTGTGCCTGTTGCCAAATATTAAACTTTGTATATAGATAATTCCTGCCTGATTTCCATCTGTTAGAAATAGGCTCCCTTCACCTTTCTGGAGTTCCTAAGGTTGAGCAGACAAGCATAAACATCTCAAATGCTACCATCTAAGCGGCTCAGTCATAGAAAAGGTGGAAAAACCTGTCCAGTACAGTTAGGAAGCTGTCTGAGCCTGCCACAGATAGGGTGGTGAAGGGACCTGCCAGAACATTGTTCACGCTTTCTCAGTTTATCCTCAGATTAAAGTACACCAAGTGAAGTTCACAGCTAGGTTTGGACTAGAATTCTGGCTTCCTCTTTCTCGTTTTGACACATTAACTACTTCACTGCAATGATCCTCATGGCTGTTTCTTAAAGATATTTAGTCGTTATTACGACAAAGACACTTTGAATCAAATGTAATTTTAAGATGGAAAGCAATTCAAAGGATTTGTTTCAGAGAACTGATACCATCTTCTCACTGTTATCAAACATTCTCTATGTCTTTTATTGCTCAGATTTTCATTGTTGCTTTCAAGTGAAATCCAATGCACTGGTCTGCTCTTTTCTAAATCTTCTCAACAGTCAGTAAATATATCATTATATATAATCTTATCTTTACTAATAAGCTTCAGTGAGAAACTTTATTTTCCTGTCAAGGACCTTGAAACTGTCTACCAAGATAAAGCCATACCAAAAGTCACCCTGACCTTCCAAGGATTCAGAAGAATACAAATAAGATTCTTGATGTAACTAGACACAGTGGTATTTTAACTCAAGATGACCCCATTTTATTTTCTCATTCCTCTTCTCACCAGCCCTAACAATGATCCATAATATGGAAGGATTTATGCATAAAAATAAGTACTTCATGGCACAATGAAAAATGCTTTCCCAAGCCCCCATTATTATTGTTATTATTTTGTAAATTAGAAAATCACTCATGGAGTAGCCCTAACTATGTACACTAATCCAAGTTCACAAACGTTTACTAAAGCAGGGGGAGTTGAGAGAGCATCTTATGTGTCTATTACCTCTGTGCTTTAATATTTCAGAATATCACAGCTCAAGCTACATGAACCGCATTTCTGGATTTTTTTCAGCTTTGGTTTTATTTCAGTATTAGAACTCTATACAGTATCATTGGTGAACCCTTATTGACCATTCCTCTTTCAGCATATCCATTTAGTTACAAAAGGACAAGGTATTGACTAGGAGAATTACATGCTCTGTCAGCTTTCCCCAGAGGAATTGTACACTACTACGGGTAAGTCTTACGTAAAGAAACTGAGTTCCTGCTATTTTGTACTTATATAAGAAACAGGCTTGACTTAATATTGAGATTTCAGAGGCTACTTAATTCATTTTGCAACTGCCTGCATAACTGATGGCCATAGAAAATGCTTTCATAGGCATATCAGCATAGTACAGTTAGTGACACAGACAGATATTGGGTATTCAGAGAGAAAAGCAGTATAACATGCAAATCAAGAGTACTTAATCCTGAACCTGGAAGGGTTATTTACTTATGAACTGTCTTGCATGAGCTGTCTAGATATCTTTTAAGAAAGTGCTGTCATTAGCAAAACAAATCTTTAGAATGCAAAACTAATCAAACCAACTCCCCCTTTCTCCTGTCCTTTTTCATCTAACAAAAATGAATGGGTCTTACGGGTGGTTTTGATAATCATGGGTTTGCACAAGAGCTGCTTCAAAGAAATGTTGAAACAACTATTTGGAAATGTGTACGTGCAATATTTTCTCCACTGTGAACTCATTTAATTTCAGAATGCCGATAAACCAAAATCGTTCCTTATCATACACAGATACAACGTGTTTCGTTTTAGTTTTATATTTGTGATTTTATCCTAGAATTGCTGTGCCAAAATAAGTTGCGTGTTTTTTTCAGCCATATTATATAGTTGAAATCTTTTCTCCCCTTTATTGGTGATGGTTGTCTCATTTATACAACAATATAATTAGAATAGGCTGTCTTGGTGTGAGATTATTATCAAGTTCCAAATCAGTCCTCGACCATATAGCTTTAATGCCATACTCCATCAACAAGAACAGGCTTCCAAGGTGGATTCTGAAGAAACTTGCAACATGCCGTTTGTTTTTATCCACCCTGCTGTTCTAATTATCTCTCTTTAAGGGGTGACTTCATACATCACTACATTAGCGGTACTTCCTGATACTGCAGAAAATGTTTCCAAAATACAGTGGCTCATCCCTATACAGGAAGCGCTGCTGTCATAGAAACTCAGAAACTCTTGGACTCCTTCTTCTTCTTCTTCTTCTTCTTCTTCTTCTTCTTCTTCTTCTTCTTCTTCTTCTTCTTCTTCTTCTTCTTCGTTTAAGGTGCCCTCTAAATCTCTGTCTGCACAACTGCTGCTGAAAAAAAATTAAAGAGGCAGTACTCCCAGATCTGCACCGCCATCTGTAGGCCTCTCCCTCAGGCTTCAAAGAACAAATTTGAAAGTAATTTTTATTCCCTCAACAGCTAAGATTTCCATGAGCCACAATGGCTTCCCAAGACAACAATACATTTTAGGGTGTCCTCACATTCAGAATAACACATACAAGATGTTTGACCAGATAAGGTCTCTTGCTACTAATCCCCAACAGTACCTGGCTTCAGGGTCCCTGTGGTGCCCCCCTCCCCCCTCCAGTCCCTGGAATTTTGTGGCCTTAGTTTCCTTTGTCTGAAGATCCTGCCTTCTCCTGGCTCTTTTCTCAATAATAGAAACAGCAGTCAAACTAATTTGATTCTAATTAATCCTTCTCTAGCAGTATCTTAGTCCCTAGTATCTCCACATTGCACATGGGAGCTAACCTTGTAGTTGTGCTGCTGATTGATTCTGAGCATCTGAATGATTTTTGTTTGATTGAGGGTTAGCAAAACTCTAAGAAATAGAAAGGAATCACTGAACCAGATCACTCCTGCTCTTTAGTCTCAGTCTTCTTGGATATTTAGATTCCAGAGTTTTTATGTAATGAACCACTCAGTTGGAATACAAGGTATAATTTTTTTCATGTTTGTTCTCTCAAATGAATGCAGTTACACTGGTGTTTTGTTCTGCATGCCATTGATTGAGAAGCCGAGCTATTAGCATGGTAAAAATTATCAGCTCAGTTCTGTCCTTTTTAAAAGATATTAAAATAAGGAGCATGATAACATGTTTCTTGGCACAATTGCTTCATATTTAATTCGACTTGTCAAGCCATTAATTGCTAAACAGGAAATTTATTTAATATGATTTACTGGTCTTGGGACAAGGATATCATTCATTCCTTGCTCAGTAGCCGACAAAAATCCATTAAGGAAAAAGGCCATTAATTAAAACACCAAATCTTTTGAATTGAGTATTGAAATCAGTGGCTACTGTGCCTGCAAAAATAATATTCATGATTTTCATTTCTGGGTGTGAACATTGTGCATTTTCAGGGAGGGGCTGTGGCTCATTAGTGCAGCATCTGCTTTGCATGATGAACACCCAAGATTCAATCCCCAGCATCTCGAGTTAAAAGGATCAGTAGTACGTGATGGGAAAGACGTTGATCATAGACTCTTCAGAGTAAACAGTGTTGGCACTGATAAAGCAATGGTCTGATCAAGCAGCTTGGTGTGCCCCTGTGAAATTTCCCCTTGTGCAAGAAAAAAATCTATCTATCTATCTATCTATCTATCTATCTATCTATCTATCTATCTATCTATCTATCTATCTATCTATCTATCTATCTATCTATCTATCTATCTATCTATCTATCTATCTATCTATCTGCCTGCCTGCCTGCCTGCCTGCCTGCCTGCCTGCCTGCCTGCCTGCCTGCCTGCCTGCCTGCCTGTCTGTCTGTCTGTCTGTCTGTCTGTCTATCTATCATCTATCATCTATCATCTATCTATCTATCTATCTATCTATCTATCTATCTATCTATCTATCTATCTATCTATCTATCTATAGGAGCCCCTTGACACAGAGTGATAAGCTGCTGTCCTGCTTTCAAAACTCTACTCATGACCTGAGTTTGATCCCAATGGAAGTCAGTTTGATCCCAGTGGAAGTCAGGTAGCCAGCTCATGGTTGACTCAGCCTATTCTGAGGTCGGTAAAATGAGTATCCAGCTTGCTGGGGGTAAAGTGGAGAGATAATTGGGGGACACAATACCCCATAAACATGGTCGGCTTAATAAAAATTGTGATATTCCATGGGTCAGTAATGACCCGGTGCCTACACAGGGATCACCTTTATCTATCCATCCCTCCATCTATCCCACCTCCCTCCCTCTATCCCTCCCTCCCTCCCTCCCTCCCTCCATCATCTATCTATCTATCTATCTATCTATCTATCTATCTATCTATCTATCTATCTATCTATCTATCTATCTATCTATCTATCTATCTATCTATCTATCTATCTATCTATCTATCTATCTATCTATCTATCTATCATCTATCTATCTATCTATCTATCTATCTATCTATCTATCTATCTATCTATCTATCTATCTATCTATCTATCTATCTATCTATCTATCTATCTATCTATCTATCTATCTATCTATCTATCTATCTTTCTATCTTTCTATCTAAAAGAGCTTTTCTAAAACAGTGGTGACTCTTGCTGTAATAATACTAAGGGAACAGTGTAGAGTGAGGAAGGATTTTGTTAAAAGCAAGCTGGCTGGCAGTTGAGCAGGGAGACGAAAGTGGTGTGAGGTGCTTGAGTGGCTGGTACTGGCTCAACTAAAAATATTTATGCATGATGCTGATTATCAAAGATACCATGCTGACACCATCTGCAGAAAAAGAACCAGACGGGGTTACAGATATCCGTTCTACAGGACCTGTTCCCAAACTAGCTTTCAAGTCAGAATAGATCTAAGGAATGTTATCAGTAAGGAACTGAGCAAAAACCTCCAAGTAAATGGTAGAATCCCTTTCAGTCACTGGGCATGGGCAATCATCTAAACAGCAGTTCCGAACATGATTCAGCTGAGACCATGGTGACAGAGAAATATTGCTTCTTTGGCATTGTCACTGTCACTTCCTAGGCCTTCTAATGAGCTCTGTAATGTAAAGTTAGGGATGATTTCTCCTTGAATGTCGCTATAGACATTCATACTTTTGTTCTTCCAGGCATTTAGTGAACCAGAAGGAGGAAGCAGGTGCCGGAAAGCAACACTGTCATATTCCCTAAAGAGTCTGGCATTCCGGGATCCCATCAAGGCTTCTGCAGAATTGCCTCCTGAACTCTCGAAATCTGCCAGAGCATTCTAGAAATCAATGGGTCCATCAGAACATCCTAAGAATTCAACGACCCTGCATGGCATCAGTAATTTCATCCATTTAGACATCAATTATGTTAATGGTTTCCTCTTAAAATGCATTACACATTACAGAGATTAAATTGTCTAGTTTAGCAAGACTAACACTGATTTCTACTGTTAAGGATGGTCATTTCAGCCAAAATCTCACTGGGCATCCATGGATGGATTGCTCTCCCTAAACCTAATGTCCATCATCATCTGCAAAATGAAGGTATGGTGAAATCATGAATTTACTACATTTAATATCCTATAGGTCCCCTGGATTTACAGTGGGGAAACTGAAATGCAGTCATTTCTGTGATTTTTCTATAACTTTAGCTGGCTTTGAAAAGAAGTTTATGCCATAAGAACATAAGAAAGAGCCTGCTGGATCAGACCAGAGCCCATATAGTCCAGCACTGTGCTACTCGCAGTGGCCCACCAGGTGCCTTTGGGATCTCACATGCAGGATGTGAAAGCAATGGCCTTCTGCTGCTGAGCACCTGGTCTGCTAAGGCATTTGCAATCTCAGATCAAGTAGGATCAAAATTGGTAGCCATAGATCAACTTCTGCTCCATAAATCTGTCCAAACTCCTTTTAAAGCTATGCAGGTTAGTGATCATCACCACCTCCTGTGGCAGCATATTCCAAACATCAATCACACGCTGCATGAAGAAATGTTTCCTTTTATTAGTCCTAATTCTTCCCCCCAGCCATGCAAACATAAACAATCTTGTATCAAGAAGTGGCTTGGGTTGTAGCAATCTGCATTGGTCCAGGCTGTGTGACAGCACCCTGAACCTGTTTTCTTCTCTGGCACTGCTGGCAATGTTCATGAGGAACAAACTTAAGGAGGAGAAGAAATATGCTATGGCTTCTTCCTTGGTGCCAACCGATTTTAAGTCTACTTAACAGATGGCTTCTGAGCTAATCACTCATGCCTGGGAATAATGTCAACACCTCCATTGCCTTTGCCTTTAACTACATGGGATTATTCTCCACAAACTCATTATCTACATGGGATAATGCATGTGGAGGGAAATTAAAGAACTGTTGCTGATACTGGAGACATGAAAATGGCTTATAAGAAACTTTTAAATGTCATCAACAACTGTAAAAGTGAAAATCCTATCAGCAGTAGAAACATTTACGAAATGGCCTTAATAGCTGAAGTAAAATAGGAATTTGGTACATTTACCATGTCAGACTTTGCTCCCTTGTTCTTAGACCTATTTGTTAGCCAAAAACTGGCAGGTGCCTGCAAGTAGCCATTCTTCTAATCTTGTGCATTCTCTGTAGCCAGACATTTCTGCTTAAAGTTCTAGTAGGAGTTAAAATGAAGTGTCATCTTCATAATGCCATGATTTTGCATAGGTGTGAGTGTGTGTGCGATGTTTTTGCAATTTTGTTTCCCTGAGTTGTCTTTCTGATTTAATGAGTGGAGCCATTTGCACATATGAAAATCTCTCCAGAAACAGAACTCCAGTGGTTAAGACTGGGAGTAGTCAAGAGACTCAAAGAGACTCCATGTACTGCACAGAGGTAATTTATCTGCAGCACAATGGAATCAAAAGGAGAACAGGATTGGTAGTGTATGGGATGGTTCATTGTAGACATCAAGAGACCTCTGTTCAAATCTTGTCTCAACTTCAATGAATGAAGCAATCCCTGACAGGTCACTATCTATCTGTGTCAATCCTCTGTAAAATGGAAATAGCATTCATCTAACATCAAGAGTGTTCTGAGTGAAAATATGGCTTACAACAAATCTTGTTATTCATAATAATGCATTTATATGCATATGCTACATAAGCATAATAGCTGGTATCGTCAAAGATAGTTTTCTCTTTTGAAATAACATCTAAACAATTCCAGTCATCAAATTAATGCATTCAGTTGATGTACTGTTGTTGTTTTTTAAGGATTTGTTTCATGTTTATTCACACAGAATTGTGTCAATTGAAGTCAATGTCTAGGATGATTGTTTAGGATTGCGATATAAGTGTTAGGCAACCTCCTTCCAGCTTAGAAGTGCTCTGATAATGTGTATAAATGATGAGGTGTTTTATTATCATTTTGTGTGTTTGTAAAGTGCCATCAAGTTGCAGCTTGCTCATGGTAACCCCATAGGGCAGTGGTGGCGAACCTTTGGCACTCCAGCTTGTTTTGGCACTCCCAGCAGGGGTTGATGGGAATTGTAGTCCATAACATCTGGAGTGCCAAAGACTCGCCACCACAGCCATAGGGGTTTCAAGGCAAGAGTCTAACAAAGGTGGTTTGCCACTGTTTGCCACTGCATTAGCAACCCCATACTTCCTTGGTGGTCTCCCATCCAGGTGCTAACCAGGTCCAACCCTGTTTAGTTTTTGAAATGGGATGAGACTGGGCTAGTCTTGGCCATCTAGGTCAGGACACTACTACTGTATTTACTTTAAATTAATATACTTTTAAAAATGACTCTTTCAGGCTTGGACCCAAAATGTTCCTCCTGCTAAGTGAGGAATCTTCAGATGGAAAAGGCTTTCAGGCCCCAGACAGAAGGCAGTTCTAAACAGAGTTACACCCTTCAGTCCTAGTGAAGTCCAAAGAACCCTGTTGCAATTTTTCCTTCAATAGACAAAGGCTCCTTCTGGAATTGAAGCACAGTTCCTTCCATCTGCAGAAAAGAGTCTTGGGTCCAATCCACTATAGGTGAAATGTTTGGGGTTTTTTAACCCTATATTTAAGGTTGACAAAACCACATTTTGTTCTTACAGCACTTATTCTTATCCATCCTTCCTCTAAGTTTCCTAACTACATACCCTGTTTCCCCGAAAATAAGACAGTGTCTTATATTAATTTTTGCTCCCAAAGATCCGTTATGTCTTATTTTCAAGGGATGTCTTATTTTTCTGTGTTCTGTTCGACGGGCATGCTTCCAAACAAAAATTTTGCTACGTCTTACTTTTGGGGATGCTTTATATTTAGCACTTCAGCAAAACCTCTACTACATCTTATTTTCAGGGGATGTCTTATTTTCGGGGAAACAGGGTACTAAATATGAGACATCGTGCTCAAGGTTAATAAAAGCAACATGTTCATAGTAATTTCTCTAAAAAATGCTGAAAACAAATGTCCTCGGAACTGCATGTGGTGTCTAGTTTCAGCACATTCTCTACCAGGAAAAAATATGACATTTCTAAGAAAAATGACCTATTTTTAAAGAACAAGCCTGCTAAATATCACATTTATGCGAGAACAGGGTGGGGAGACAGAGGCAGTTCTGTCGAAGTGGAGAAATTAGCTCCTAGCAGAAGACAGTTTTGGAACCTCCCAGCAGCCCTTTTTGGCGCATTCTGTCCACATCCCCCATCACAGTTTGATATTGGCTTGACATTTGCCATTGCTGTTCATACACACGAAAAAAGAGGATTTAGTTTGTTAAATAAATCCAAAGCTTTAGAAGATCTTCTGCTGAAATTTCACTGGTTGGGTTTTATACAGCTCTTGCCCAGAAAATGACATCAAATGTTCAATTCAAAGACTGACCATCGCCATCCCCACCCACCCCACCCTCAAAACCCCACACACAGAACATGACCATGGATCAAACAAAAAACAACAAAAGAGAAGTAATTATCCATCTTGATCACAGCATGTCGAGATGCCATCTATAAGGTAACTCAGGATGGTTAAAATAGAGGGGCAAATCTGGAAGGTACTTTCCTTGGCTAAGAAATTATTTTTAAGATGAATAAATAAACCATATTGATAAAACTAGCAGAATTTCTCATCTGGAGGAAGACCAGGAGAGAAGTGTGAGCCACTCTGAGCCACAGAGTCTGGTTGTTATTTAGACAAAAACGTAGGCCTAGACTGAAACATTTATAGCCAAAGGATGTTAGGAGGAATCAATGAATGTTTAAAGACTGGACTCTTTGCCCCAAGAAAAACTAACAATTTATCTTCTTCTAACACTGTTCAGTCTGGATTGTATTACCAAAAGAGGCATCTGATCAGAAGACTCCACTTTGATCCTTAGCTTGACCTGACATGTAGCAGAAAAATTCTTCCTTTTTCTAAGGCTGATTCCGCATGGGCCAAAAACAGCGGTTTGAAAACGGTGTGAAAACAGTATAAACCCTTTTACACCGTTTTAAACCCTTTTACACCATTTTCACACTGTTTTCACACTGCTGTTTTTGGCCCATGCGGAATCAGCCTAAGTATATGAACTGATGATGGATCACCAGATGGAACTAATACAAGCTGTAAATGGTTGGTCCAAATGGACTCCCTGAATACATCAGCAAAAAACAACCGTTCTGCTCTGCTCATGATATAAAAGTGGCTGCTGCATATACCATCCGGAGTATTGGTTAGGATGTCCACTGCATGACCAAGAATTCCAATGAAGGCAATACCTGTATGACTTGAAAGCCTCAAATCCATGTATTGGCACCCCAAAAGCAATAGCAGATATGGTGAACATCACAGATCTCCATCACAGTTTTTTTTATCAGAACTGGGTAGGGAATGAGTTCAGCCTTTCAACTTTCTTCATTAATGAAACTGGCTCTGCTGTCCTATTACTAGGAGTTTAGATGAAAACATGATGTGGTGTACTGGTTCTGAGTGGTGGACTCTAATCTGGAGAAGTGGGTTTGACTCACCGTTCCTCCATATGAGAAGAGGATGCTAATTTGAAGAAACAGATTAGATTCCTCACTCCTCAACATTCAGCCTGCTCTGTGACCTTGGACTAGTCACAGTTCTGCAGGACTCTCTCAGCCTTACCTCACAAGGTGTTTGTTGAGGGGTAGGAGTGATGGCACTCCTTTTGGTAGAGAAAAGCGCAGTATGAAAAAACAACAACTCTTCTTCTTTCTCACTTTAAATTGCTAATAAAGAAGTGGGGGGCATGTTTCTGTTTGACAAAACTGAACAGATCCCGAAGAGTTAACCTTCTGCTTCATTCCACACACTGCCCTGATACAAACTGGGCTCCAGTTTACATTTTACAGATGGATGAAGCTCTTTATCTTATCTTGGTTTTGTCCTAACAGCCACGCTGATTTATGGTACATAATGCAAATCTGCTCAAAGAGCTACATTCTGATCAGGCTGAGAAAGAAAAATTGTGACATGCTTCTTCATGTCTTACTTCCCAGATAAACTAATAGACCCACATCAAAAAAGAAGAAAGATTTCATTCAACCACCTACATTTTTAAAAATCCCATGTATATAATCTCAGTAAATTCATGCCAACTGCTGACTTGTTTTCTTTCCACCTGGAAAAGGATTTCAGGAGAAAATAATTCACTGTCCCTCTGCCTCCCTGCCTCATCTCTCCTTAATAATGTTAGCATTTGCAAATGATGATAGATTGGTGGCCACATGAGAGTTTCACGATGCTCTGGCAACCATGAAATGGAAGAGCTGTTTCCCAAAACACCAGGAAGCTTATTTCGTCCTGGTGGCACCTGCCTGCAGAAATTGCTTTGCATGCCACAGCGTGTGGCCAGATTGTGACATGGACTCTCACTTCAGGGGAGTGGAGCTTGAATAGCTAATCCACATTGCAATGACCTACTTTTAATCTGACATAAAGCATGTGGAAATTTAGTGATCGGGAATCATTTCAAGTGTGCGGCGCTGACAGCGGCTTACGGAAGTCTGCGGCCCTTTCCTTTGAACTGTTGCTTATTCCGAAATCCTTGTTCCTTCCTTCCTCTGCCCCACATTGCTAGAGTTTTGTTTTATTTCCAAAATCTCCACATACCTCTGCTTCAAACACTTTCATGGTTCAGTTGGCTTCAAGATAAAAAAAAAAGATCAGCGTGCTGTCACCTCTCGGTGCCGTGCACGCTCCCAAAACCTAAGCCTATTATTGGATACCATTTAGGTCAAGTGTAAAATGCTCTCTGGTGTCAAACAAAACGGCTTCTATGGCCTGGCTTGTTCACAGATGTCCATGCACAGATGACCCATCTGAACTCTGCCATGCGCATGGCTTTTCAACAAAATGCAATTGCATGTTCCACTGCCAGTCGTGATCTACAGGAAATGAGAGATATCAAATGATAATTTTGCAGTTGTGAATCAGGCCTTTATTATTTCTAGTAGGGAATTCTCTTGGTGGTCTCTTGCTTAGCTTTGGGTATTGGCCATGATAACTAAACAGAACCTCCAAGCTCAGAATCAGTGTGCCAGTACATTACAGATCCTGGGGAGGGCCACAGCTGCACAGGGACTTGTGTCCTCATATTTAGTTAGTGGCATTCCCAGAAGCGAATTCTGGACTATGTGAACCTTTATTGTGATCCTTATTGTCACAGGACCTGTATTCCTGGGCACTGATATTGTATACCAATTCTGAATGAAAGAAGAAGAAGAAGAGTTTGGATTTATATCCCCCCTTTCTCTCCTGCAGGAGACTCAAAGGGGCTTACAATCTCCTTGCCCTTCCCCCCTGACAACAAACACCCTGTGAGGTGGGTGGAGGCTGAGAGAGCTCCGAAAAGCTGTGACTAGCCCAAGGTCACCCAGCTGGTGTGTGTGGGAGTGTACAGGCTAATCTGAATTCCCCAGATAAGCCTCCACAACTCAAGCGGCAGAGCGGAGAATCAAACCCGGTTCCTCCAGATCAGAGTGCACCTGCTCTTAGCCACTACGCCACTGCTGCTCTTAGCCACTATGCCACTGTCATTGGTCAGTGCACTGGGAAGTCACACGCACACATGGAATGCCACACATGCAGATAGAGACAATCTGTTTTTTAATCGATGGAGTTTAGAGAGGAATTTCCAACTCAGATTTGAAGAAAAAGAAAAAGAGAAGATGTATGTCACTAGGGTAGTGCATATAAATAGGATACTTTTAAAAAGCAAATTAAAAGAAATGGAGCATTAGACAGCCTCTCCCACTTAACCTTCATAGTATAACTCCCAGGGGTCCGTGTAAGCAATTCAGAACGCTCACAGAAACGAAAGCTTCTTTTCTCAAGTGTTTTCATACACTGCTTGCAATGTCACGTCAAATGTGACTTGAGCCAAAAAGTCTGACCAATCCAGAGGTCTGGATGGGCAGGGATACCACTGTTGCTATGCTGTGCTGCGCCACCAGCCCCAGTGGGCTTTCCGGCAGTGCTGAGAAGGTAAAAATAAAACAAAACCCACCACCGCCAGAAAGCTCTCCATAAAACTTAAAGGACTTATGCTGCCCAACTGCTTCAAACCCAGGGTGGGAGCCAACTAAAGTCGGCTCCACCTCCAGGAATACCCACACCATCTGCTGTGCTGGTGTGGGAGGGCTGATATGTTGCTCAGTGCTGCGTCTGGCTATCCCAAATGACCAGGGAAGCCGCATGCCGGCATATTTGCCTCTCTGCTGAGGTAAGTGCCCCAGGGAGGGCAAATCTGCCAGTGTAGGTCCATGCCACCTTTACAAGTCTCTTCACCCACCCACCCCGAGTGTAAGGTAAGGAGATCTGCAGTTTTTAAAAATTCTCACAAAATCAAAAGGGTTAGGAAAAACCTTGGAAAAATAATAGCTTTTAGAGGCCAAGGTAGTCCAGATATCACTGGTGTTCTTTCCCAACTGACTGTCAGGACTGCAACTCCCAACATGCACTGGTTCCTGCCTTTTCCCAAAAAGTGCGGGAAAACAAACTGAGAATCTACATTCCACCAGAGCTTCAGAACCAATGGGAGACCAGGAGCTGGGAGGAGGGGAAGAGTTGATTGGTTGCTGTCTGTCTTTGTAAATAGTTTAAATACTGGAACTGAGGACAAGAATCCTCAGTTCCAGCATCCTGTAGTTAGGGCGACATAAATCAATAAAGTTCCTTTTCTAAAGTTAGCTTTGTCTGAGTGTGTTCAGCCTTACACTGACACACATATTCTGTAAAGAAACTAAATCTTTATTGCTCTCTGAATAAGATACATTTGTATAAAGTTGGTCTGAAACATCCCATTTCCTTTTCCCTCACTTTTTCTCTTCTTTTGCCTTAAATTTCTTTTCTCTTTTTTGGTATTAAGGACAGGCAAAGTTATAACTAGGTTTTACCAAGGCAGGGGAGAAAGTACCTCAGACGATCCGTCACAAATGACAGTAACTAGTGGTCAATGGTGCCAGGCACTGGCAGATCAGTAGACAACATTGTCTTTTCCACAGTTGTGTTTGGTGGTGTGACAAGGAAGTGTGGTGGGGACAGAAGTTTTCAGATAAACCCCAAATCAATATATACTACCATCATGAGGACAATGGAACTGGGCTGAGTGGGGGTTTTCCCATTAAAAAAAAGGATTTTAGTGCCCACTCCAAACCTACATGAAGGTAGTAGAAGAAGAAGAAGAAGAGTTTGGATTTATATCCCCCCTTTCTCTTCTGCAGGAGACTCAAAGGGGCTGACAATCTCCTTGCCCTTCCCCCCTCACAACAAACACCCTGTGAGGTGGGTGGGGCTGAGAGAGCTCTGAGAAGCTGTGACTAGCCCAAGGTCACCCAGCTGGCGTGTGTGGGAGTGCACAGGCTAATCTGAATTCCCCAGATAAGCCTCCACAGCTCAGGCGGCAGAGCTGGGAATCAAACCCTGTTCCTCCAGATTAGATACATGAGCTCTTAACCTCCTACGCCACTGCTGCTCTTATGGTAATGGTTACGACGGAAGATAGACTTGTCAATGGCTATATAGCTGACTGTTACATGAGTTCCCATGTCTACAAGAAGTATCACTGTACACACGCTGCTTGAGAAAAGCAGCACAGTGCTGCCTTTAAGATAACTTTCATCTGGTTCAGCAAAGTAATATTTTTCTGTTCTGACAACTGCAGTGTACATCCACTTCAATATCTGCATTGCCTTAGCAGCCCGCTGTTGAGGTAAGTGAGCAGCATTCGCTGTGTTACTAAATGGATGTCGGTCCCTTGACTGGTGATTATCCGAGACATACAGAAACTTGAGATCTGGTTTAATGGCATAGAGGCAAAGTGTACCTGAATGGTAAAGCATTTTGTGCAATTCCCACTAGTTCTCTAATGCAAGCAAGCCCCAGATTACACCAACCCTCCTTGCATCTGACATTTGCAAAGCATTAGAGTACTCTGTTTGTGTGACAAAATATCCTAGGGTTTGTTTGTTTTTGTTCCCTCCTGAACTAAGATGAATCTGCCCAGTTTTTCGCTGATTGCACATAGAGAATTTTGAATTTGGCCTGGCCAAAGGCCTCCATTTTGACATCAGTTAGTCCTACAAAGGCTCAAACATACGATTGAGAAACTGTTATTTTTTTCACCCAACAAGACACCACAGCACTAGTTCTGTACCCTTTTCAGTGTTCTTTGCAAATTGGCAAATCTACCACATGTAATATCTCAGAAAACAGGCAGCAGAAGAAGGCAACTGCTCCTCTACATCTAGATCTATTTTAAACTCAGCCCCCCTTCCGCACATGCAGAATAATGCACTTTCAATCCACTTTCACAATTGTTTGCAAGTGGATTTTGCTATTCTGCACAGCTGCAAAGTGCATTGAAAGTGCATTATTCTGAATGTGCAGAAGGGGCCTCAGAGTGCAATTTGTGGGGTGAAGGGAGAATTATCTTGGATATTGTGCAAGGGTGCACTGACACAAGTACCCATTACACTGGTGCAAGGGACAAGTGGGCGGGGGGGGATACATTAGCAGAGGGGCTCTGCATGGCTCCTCGTGCCGAAACACAGAAGCTGCCATTGCACCAGTGCTCCTCCCCTGCAGGAGCGTGCACTGGCATGGGCGGGGGTGTTCCAGGGGCTTCCCCCAAAATGGACCTAACTTTGATCAGCTTCCACAGGGCTTTCAGCCCAGGAATACCCCATGTCTCAACACTACTGATTTATATTCACAACGTTACAGGAGTTCCTAGATTTCACTTAACAGAAGGAATTGTATCCAACCTCTTGGGTTTCATTTCCAGCATTCTTGAGACTGAAATAGCAAATTTCTCTTCTGTTAAATATTATGGAAAAGAATTAGCTGTGCTTGAACATCGGCCAGATCAGCTCACTCTTGGAACTGATTTTTCAGCAAGTGTGGATGCTTTGGAAATCTGTTCTCCACAATGTCACTGTTTTCTC
The DNA here is from genome assembly GCF_021028975.2 of Sphaerodactylus townsendi. Lineage (NCBI taxonomy): Eukaryota > Metazoa > Chordata > Lepidosauria > Squamata > Sphaerodactylidae > Sphaerodactylus > Sphaerodactylus townsendi. The sequence continues at coordinate 94,405,307 of NC_059432.1, forward strand.
ACAGGATTAGACAGGGTTTTTCCCCCCACTTCTTGCCCTATTACCACTTGCCTGGAACGGCCACCTTGAATTTTAAAAGCACGTTGTAATTTTTAAACAATATTTTTGAATTGAGACTTACTGCTTACTTGCCCCAGTATGCCTTATAGATAAAAGTAGTCCACTGTGAAAGCACTGGGTCATTACTGACCCACGGGGTGATGTCATATCATGGCATTTACTAGGCACACTGTGTTTACAGGGTGGTTTGCAATTGCCATTCCCAGTCATCTACACATTGCCCCCACCAAGCCTTAAGTGTCTGCAAACGGACTCAACTAATCTTGTGACGAGTCCTTGTGATCATTCCTTGAACTGACACAGCTGAATGAGTGGGCACAAAAGGAACAGAAGCTGGCAATGAGTTCTACCTAACCTCTAAAATTGAATGGATGGAACCCAACTGGTCACATGCAAAGAGGGGACAAACGGCAAGTGATTCTGTGCATTATATCAGCTGCTGAATAATGATGACACCATCGAGTTGTAACAACCAGGTTTCTACTGCGCAGGTTCAAAACTGTTCCGCATGATGCTGTGCTAAAGATGAACTTCACCAAGGAATGCCGAGACAATCAACTCAGGAGCTCAACTCGCAGGTAATCCAGGATGCCCAAGCAAAGCATGTTTACCTGCTGAGCATTCTGCCACAAATTTCTCCACATGCCAAGGAAGAATAGATTGTGCTCAGTGCGTCTGTTTCTGAGAAAGAGTATGAACAATTTATTTCACCCTGGCATAATCTGTGTCTCCTGTACTGACATTTTATGTTTCCGTGGGAGAAATATGCATCACCAGTCCTAAGCACGAAATTTGGAAAATTTTCCCACTTTAACAATGTTCAAAATTTCATGTCACCTCTGAAAATTAGACTGTTAACATGAGCAAATTTTGCCACAAATCCATTACAAGTGATTATAAGTGAAAGGAGTCTGTACATACCAGACTTTGGTGCCTGATTGTAATGCCTTCTTTCAGATGTCAGCAGACATTGTAGGGTTAACAACAAACACAAACGTCATTCAATCCCCGTCTGTAATGCAGAAAGGTTTTGAGAACATACATGCTGTATTCAGAAGTGCTGCTGATGAACAGAACTTCTTCGGTACATACCCCCCTAAGAGCTTCACTTCAGTCCAGAGTCACACATGACATTGTCACACATGATCACAGGAGTTTCTAATATACGAAATCTTAGGAGAGCACATCTGCAGGTTCCCTGTTGTGTTTCATTTTTTTAAAAAATCAAGGAAAAAAATTGACTCTTGTAAAGTTGCTCCTGAGCTCACGAGATCTTAAGCATACAGACCTAAAGGGAGAAGATCAACTTCCTTTTAAGCAACAAAGCAAAAATGAAAGATGATAATCCCAAGGGCAAACACCTATGCAGAGAAGCCAATCCTTAGAATAGGGGGTTACCAACAGCTATGATTTAGAGTTCTACAAATGTAGGAAACCAGTGGGGAGACAAACCTAACATTAAAAGAGATCTACTTTTGAGATCCCTCGCCTTATTTGTAGCACTGGCTGGACTTGCATAACACCCCACCCTGATACTCAAAAGAGTTCAAGCAATATTTTTGCAAAATAACGTGTAAACCCTAGTGGTGAACAGAAGCTGAGGAAGTTAGTATTGGGGGAAAGCAGGACATTGGGAAAGGGAGAGTGGAGCTCCTATGGGTCCCACACCCTACTCTGAGGGGGGATATGATTGAAGTCTATAAAATTATGCATGGGATAGAAAATGTTGACAGAGAGAAATTTTTCTCTCTTTCTCACAATACTAGAACCAGGGGGCATTCGTTGAAAATGCTGGGGGGAAGAATTAGGACTCATAAATGGAAACACTTCTTCACGCAACGTGTGATTGGTGTTTGGAATGTGCTGCCACAGGAGGTGGTGATGGCCACTCACCTGGATAGCTTTAAAAAGGGCTTGGACAAATCTTGATCCTCCTTGATCTGAGATTGCAAATGCCTTAGCAGACCAGGTGCTCAGGAGCAGCAGAAGGCCATTGCTTTTACCTCCTGCATGTGAGCTCCCAAAGGCACCTGATGGGCCACTGCGAGTAGCAGAGTGCTGGACTAGATGGACTCTGGTCTGATCCAGCAGGCTAGTTCTTATGTTCTACCTTACAGATAAAGACTGGCTGCTGTGTGACCTCACACAGCTTTTACCCGTGTTCTCTCCTCACATTGAGCATATATTTGAAAAGAGATTTATGAGAACCATTTCAGTCATGTTGTGAATGAGGAAAAATGTCTACATATGGTTCACTGGCAAAAACATACCATGAATTAAATTTTATCTCCCTTAGGTCTGAACAACTCAAGGTGCTTTGTATGGGTCTTCCCTCCCTTTTATCTTCACAGCAACCCTGAGAGGTTGCCTAGACTAAGAGACTAATTGGCCAGATGTCACCCAGTGAACCTCATGACTGAATAGCATTTGACTCTGGATCTTGCTCTAAATCCTGCGTTCTTGCCTCTATGTCACACCAGCATAGCGGACCAGAAATACATTGGGACAGGAAAGCAGATTCACAGCTGTGGTGAGAGCTCTTCCGAGTCCAACCAGAAGAGGACTGGGCCCAGCCAGCTTTGCTGATGGTGGAAAAGGAAGGAGAAATTTTATGCTGGTGTCATGGGACCTGTGGATAACAAAGTCCTATGGGTAAAACTGAGCAGAAAATCTGGCTGGATCCAACCAATATATTGCATCTGAATTATGGAAAAAAATATTGCTTTCGTTTCCAAATTTAAATGGCATATTGTATGTTCCATAAGAGCCTTCCTGTCTGAGGGTTCTTAACTGTGCGTATTTCATATAGATAGTAAAGAATTTCTTTCTTTGCCAATGATGGATTTTCTCTAAATAAAAGTACTTCTGTTTGTTTGTTTTTCTGTTTTGGTGAGCAGGTCTGAAAATACTGAAAATACTGAGCCTTGCTTGCTCAGTTATTCTCCAACTAAAATTGCCTTTCCTTGGGTGCAAAGTCCTTTCCAATCAAGGGGTGGGACAGACTGCTGATTGAGTCAGGGTCTTTTGAGCTGGGGCGCTGTATGATCAGCTGCCACATGCAACCTAACCTTGAATAATGGAAACATGTTTCTTAAATTTAATTTTAAATGTAGCTTAAGGACACATGAGGAGAGTAGACTCTATGGGTCATGGACAGCTCACAGCAACTCTGAAAGGGGTGATGGTGGTTGTCTCTGGCACACAGTGGATGCCAGTAAGGAAGAAAGAGTGAAGAGCTGGAGGGTACAGAAATATTTTAAACCGGGGGGGGGGGGGGGTTGTCCCTAAGTTGCTTGCGTTTGAAATCTGCTGATCTGATATGTTTCTTTATCACACCCTTCCTTCAAGAACCTCAAAGAAGCATACAGAACGTATCTCTCCCCATGCAATCCTTAAGAGTCCATTTGAGATAGGTCAGTCAGAGAAAGACTGCTTGGCTTAATATCACTTCCTGAATTTCCATGGCAAAGTGGAAATCTGCACTCAGACTTCCCAGAACCTAGTTCAGCACACTGGCTTTTGCAATATGTCACTGATGCATTGACTGCTGCCTGATCCAAGTATCTAAACAACACCTAAAGAAGCACATAGACTTGGATCTGATGGACCATTTCTGTCCACATATGATGACCGTCTCACCCCTGCCCCACTGCAGCCCCAAATGCCTCTCAAATGTGGCTTTCAGGGGGAAGTTCTACAGATCCAACCCAAATCACACAATCAAAAAGACGCTCCCTCCATAAAATTTAGAAGCTAGACTGCATTGTAAAATACATATCACAAAAAGGGATTCTTCCCTCCAACTCGCATTTGAAAATATTTTGCAGATTCAAAATATAGCCCTCAAACCAATAATTTTAACTCTAGAACCGTACAGAAAAAAAGCATTTCTTTTAAAAAGGCAACAAGTTCCATCTATCAGGACAAAGAATCACACTGGACTATTTCTTGCACACTGGCGTAACCTTGACCTTGAAACTTTCAGCAGAATAGCTCTTGCACACAGCTTTCATAAGGCATTATTTGAAGACTTTTATACCTCCGAAGAGACATTTTTTTGCCAAATCTCCAAAAATAATCAGTTTATGACTCCTGTAGTGCTTTTCTGGCACTTGGCGCTTGCAGAAAATGCAGAAAAGAAATTCCTGTTGGTTTCAGTCAGACTTACATTAACATATAAACAGGTCTGATATATATACTGAATATGCATATAATAGCAGTACAACCATGGAAGTATACTTTTAGAAAAAAATACATAATACAGCCTTCCTGGGACCATACCACTCCACACAGCCAGTGGAAGAACTCATATTTGAAAACTGTGTTTTTAAAAAACCCTCAAGGTAGAAAATGTTAAGCCAAGGAAGAGCCTAGAAATGTTATCTCTGACATTCTAGCTTTTTTCAGTAGGAATTTTTTGAGATACACAGAGCACAATTTAGGAAGTTCTGTGCCTCATGAGGTTTCTTAATGTAAACATATGAAGCTGCTAAGTTTAGACTGGATCAGCACACTGGGTCATATAAACAGTCTTGTCTATTGTGACTTTCAGCAGCTTTCTGACATTTAACTTCTTCAGTCTGGCAACATGAGCTTCTTTTGCTGGATATGCTAGTGGATATACATATAAGTATCTGCAACTGGGAATGAAAGTTCATGGTGACATAGGAGGGAAAGAGGTAAAACTCCTGGAAAATTTCCTTTTTGGAAAAAGGAAATGAATGCCTCAATTTTTTTCCAGACAACAGTGTGTTGCTCTACAGTTTAATATACAAAGTTCTTTGCCTCTGTGGGTAAAAGAATTAGTATAAATGTAGGTCAGATCAAGAAAAAAAATCAAACAAATCCTGTTTATAGGAAAGAAAATGCCATATTCCTTTACAAAATAGAACATATGAATAAAAGAAAATGTCCATAATCATATTGTCGCATGATTACCAAGCCCAACATCATGTCTTGTGCCCACAACATGCAACGAGTTGACATTTAACACAGCTTTTTTTGTGTAAACATTCATTAAGAGCAACCAAGATCACATAACGCACATTTGCCAAGTGTCTGAACAATGACCTTGAGACTTATCATCCAAGTAAGAACGTCAGATCTCTGGTATAATTGGTACACCTGTGGCCAAATCACTTTATTCAGGTGAATGAATTTTTAAAAATCAACCATATTACATTGATTCATAAAATCCCTGAGTTCCATATGAATGTTTTAATAATCAGCATTTAAGAACATCTCAATAATGCTCAAATCACTTACAGCCCAATCCTTACATTATTTTTTAAAGCATTTCTGGATCACCCAGAATTGTGTCACTTGAATATGCATGTTGTTACACTAATGAACAACATGGGTCTTGGGGGGATTCATACAGATGCAGGTGGTGCTATGACAACACGTTTGAGAGCTCACCTTCAGCACTACCCAAATATGTTTGATAATCCACATTTTGGGACACGTATAGAAAGCAATTCTGGAAAGGTACAGATGATCCTAAAAGTATTTAAATTGTGCCCACTAACTTGGTCAACCAAGTTTCAGTAGGTAGCTGTAGTGGTCTGCAGTAGAACAGCTAGTTAGATGTCCAGTAGCACCTTAGAGACTGCCGAGAATGTCAAGGTATGAACTTTCTCATACTCACAGGAAACTCTTCAGATGGTCAAGTGAGGAACCGGAAAGAAGGGGGTTCTGATTCTCTGACTGGTTCCACTAACACCAAGCAAGAAAACTGGGAAGAAGCCTTTGACTATGGCATGCAGTCTTGACCAGGTAGCTTCTGATAATGCATCTTCCCTATTTTTTGAACTAAGAAAAACATTGACTTCCCTCAAAGGCAGAGTTGGGTGCCTACTGGTGTTCAATTGACTTGTAAGGGCCTGTCAGAACAATCTGCAATAATTGTGTTTCCAGTTCCATTTTAAATCTAAGTATATACAGAGCCAGCAAGGTGTAGCAGTTAAGAGCAAGTGGACTTTAATCTGGAGAACTGGGTTTGATTCCCTTCTCCTCCACATGCGTGGCAGACTCGTCTGGTGAACCATATTTGTTTGCTTCCCAACTCCTACATTCCTGCTGGGTGACCTTGGGCCAGTCACAGTTTCCTCAGAACTCTCTCAGCTCACTCAGAAAGGGTCTGTTGTTGGGAGAGGAAGGGAAAGGTGCTTGTAAGCCACCTTGAGTCTCCTTACAGGAGAGAAAGGTGGGGTATAAATCCAAATTCTTCTTCTACTACGACTCCTGCAAAATGTCTCCTAACCTTTTTCTTGATTCCATTAAATTGCTAGAATCATTAACAGAACCTGGTATGTGACACCCATGTGACATAGAGAACCCATATTCAACTCCAGCTGATTCACTAGAATTCACACTATATTTTTCCTCATTAATTTACAGTGCAATACCAAGCAAAGTTACATTGACTTCAATGAACACGGAAGAACGTAACTCTATTTAAGATTGCAATTGTAACTCATTTGCCCTGGATCCTGGATGCCTGAATATAATCATCCTTTATAAGATATATACTTTAAATACTAGATTTGATATCAATGAATATCCAATACAGTGTCCTTGTCTGCTTTGCTATAATCCAAAATATCCATTATTTAACTCACTGAATTAAAACAAGGGGTTTTTTTATACCTGTGAAAATAAATTTTTGTGTATCCGCACCCCACCCGAGTTTGTGATCAAAACAGAGTGCCATCTCTTTTACACTGCCATTTTTTCTTCCAAGTGGAAAATTAAGTTGACCCACTGGCCTCTCCCTCCATGCCTACAAGAAGATATCCAGTTGGAATACGCAATTCAGATACAGAGTTAGATCGATTGCAACATTTCTGTTTGCCCTAGAGCTCTTGCACAAGCTGAAATGCACCAACATAAAAAGATTCTGGCAGGCACTTGCACTAAGTGAAACAGAGTGTCTTGCGGTTCTGCTTGCACAAGACCTTGTGCAACGAAACTTCTGGGCACTAAAATGTATAGGGAGCAAAGTGCTACGTGTTTCACAAGACATTGCACAAGTTAAACTGTGCTGAGACCATTTAGGCTTCTGCTTGCACATCACTGGATCCATGCCATCAATTTCTGTCCCAGTTTTATGGGTGTCATAGGAAAGGGCTCATATGTACCAGAAGCTGACCAGAATTCTCAAATGCACCACCAATGCCATAGCGTTTGCCTTTTACGGCATTTAATTTCCCAACGTTGCTCTTCAAAAGCATTCTTTCAGGCGAGATGAGATTTCCTCCCCTTTTAATTTCTGTGATTTCTGAGCTTGGCTCTTCCATACTTATGCGTGAAGAGGATGCCGGAATGCCAGGGTTGCTAGGCAGCTGACACTGCTTCACTGCCCCCATCTGCTCATCAAGCTGTACCTTTTTCTCCTCCCCCAGCAAGGATTATCACACATCCCAAAGGGATCAAAGCATCACTTACAGGAGAATTCTACAATAGAATGCCTAGCAAAACACCAACAGACCCAAATAGACATTGCTTGTCTATCAACTACACTGAAATGGCAGTAAACAAACAAAGGGTTTTTGTTTTTCATTTGAACCATGTTCACATACACATAACTCTCCTGTGGATGTTGGCAATCCCATTTTACCCCATCGAGCACCACTATATCTTCCATCAATGCTGCTAACAGTAATCGACAAAGTCCATTCATTAGCCATTGCTCAGATTAACAAATGCAAATTGTCACCAATACAATGACCCACTTTTGATAAATGAGCATCAACAGTTCTGCCCATTAGAAATGAATCTAGGATCATGATTTTTTTTTAAAAAAAAAACACTATTTGCAGAAAAACGTCATAGGGCTATATGCAGAATCTGTACCTGCTGCTGATTTAGTGGACTTTAACATACAAGAAAAACAAAGTTGCAAGTGCAAGGGAAGAAATATAATTCAGGTTTTAGTTTGGGGGGGGGGTTTTAGCCAACATTTTTATCTCTTTCAATACAAAATGCCATTCTCTTAAAGTTGTTTCCAGTGAATAAATAAGACAGCCCCACCATTTCCAGGTGAAAATTGCTCCTTATGTTTGAGATGCTCTTGCAATGGAGAGTACAAATAAAACATAAACATCATTTATAAGCATTTGTTCCCACTCTGCTTTGTTGTGCAATTTCTGTTTTTCAAATGAATTGAGCACCCTCATGGTCAGCTCTGGACTTTAAGCTGCTCTGTACAATAACGAATATCGATCAGGCATGCAGCATTCTCAATGAAAGCATAATGACTGTCCTTCAAAGTATCTTTCCTTTTTGAACAAAACAAACATATATATGCTTAAGAAAACAATAAGAAAACCTTAGAAGTACAAACTGGAAAAATGATGTGTACACCGTAACTTAATTGATAAGATGGAAGCAACTGAAAGGCGTATAGATTTTTTGTTTTCTGTGAAACATCTCCAATATTCACAGAATGGTTCCAGGTTTGCAGGAATTGCTTCGAGCAATCTAGGGTCACATTCAGGGGTGGATTAAGACAACAGCATCTTTCCCTAGACCACATCCTGATTTTTGTTTGGTGCATTTTTGATCTATGAACCTCAACACAGAGTCCAAATGCAACCTTTCACATGCCTCAAGCCTTTGTTACTCCCATCCATCACATCCTGCTGTGCTCTTGATGTGACTTGAAATACAGGTGTTATCCTGGCCATCATGCCAGCCACAGTCTAGGCTAAATTTCTCTCTACGTGTGGGGACATGGTTGCTTTTCCTTTCCACCTGGACAAGATAATAGTTACTCTATTCTGAGCCACCAAATAATTGACAGAATTTGGTTTCTTTCATTCTACAATCACCTCATATACCCAAAAGATCCCTTATTCTAGACTGCACAGAACAACTTCGCAAAGGGATCACTCCCCATGGTTAGAGCGAGGGGTGTATTTTTTTTGGGTTTAGGTTTATTTATTTTCTTGCATGTGTAAAGCCCAAGGTTCAATCCATGGCATCACCAATTAAACCAACTCAGATATCAGAAAAACCCATAGAAAGCTGTGGCAATAAGAATGTGCAATATTGGTTCAGTACCAGACAGCTTAATACATCGGCCCTTTCTCCATACATTCTACAATTCCCATGCTTATTTCCAACACAGGTGTGCCTGGTAGATATTTTGGGACTAAGCTAGCATAACAATCCAGTCCAGATCACAAATTTAAGACAGCCCATTAGTCTCAAAGGACCTCGTGCCCAAACTTGGTTCAGTGCATCCCATATGAAAGTAGGGTTGGGTAAAACAGACATGGCTGCCACACTTCAGGCCTGCTATAGGATGTCTGCTTCAAGGAAAACCATTTAACGTATTCTTCATATAACTAAGATGAAACTAAAGGATAAAGTTGTCTAAATATGCCAAGCCCTGACTTGATTGGTTCAGGTTAGCCTGATCTCAGAAGCTCAGCAGGATCAACTGAAGTTAGTATTTGGATGGGAGACCACCAAGGAAGTGCAGGGTTGCTAAGTATATGCAGGATATGGCAAACCACCTCTGTTAGATTTTTGCCTTGAAAACGCTACTGGGTTTTCATAAGTCTAGTGTGACTTGACAGCAGTTTACACACAAATGTGCCAGTCTTGAATCCACGGTCTGGAATACATCAAGAAACTAAGGAAGGTCCCATTTTAATTCTGCTGTAATAACAGGGATGTATGGGGACCGTAATCCAGTGAATATAAGATATCTGGACATAAACTGTATTAGGTACACTAACCAACGACGTGAAAAAGACTTAAATTAAAATGTCCTCTCTCTCTTTTAACTGCATTGTAAATCAAACTAAGATAATAACAGTAATAAAAAGGAGCAGATCCTTTTCAGTAGAAATGATTAGCACGTATATGACATTATGGCATGGATGAAGTCTGACCTTATTCCCAACTCACAGTCCAAAAAGTTGCAGTTTTATGTGATAATTCCGTAACAAAACCATAACAAATGTGATATGTTACAAGAGCATTAAAGGCTGCTAGAATTGTTTTTCTTCGCAGTAGGAAGCATATTTTCATTTCCCTGGATAAACATTTTGTTTTTGTTTTTTTAAGTAAGACAAATAAATATATCTTGAGATTTATTTTATTTCAAATATATTTCCCTCTCTGCAGGTGGGTCTTATACACACGCACACACACAATTATGTATGTGTGTGTGTGTATATATATATATATATGTATATAAATATAAAAATCATTGCTTGATATCTGCAGGACAAGGGTGCAACTGTACACGCCAAAGTAACCAATATCCACATTTCCCCTTTAATTTGATCTCTATCTTGATGTAAGGCATTAGTGACGTCTGGTGAAGTACATTCAACGTGATGATTTTCTATTAAGGACAGATTCGGGAGTCCAAGCGGAAAGCACCGGATGGGCTGTGCACAATTCAAAAGTAACCTCTGGTCTCCGTAGCGGCAATGGCTGGAGCGCGGGCGCCATCTACTGGCCATATCGGTTGATTTTTTCCTCCACCAAACAAAGCTTTCCTTCGGCTTTATTCATGTGTCAACCCAGTTCTACAAGAGACAAGATACCAGCTAGATACCTTGAAAAGAAATGAAACAAAAACACACAACCCTCTCATCTTTGCTTTGGTTTCACTCTAATAGAAAGTTTTTTAAAAAGAATAATATGCTCTAACAAGTCAATTTGGCAGCGTCATATCAATGCAAAGCAGAAAAAAAAATCCACATAACAGACAGGAAATATCACCTCATCCCCAGCTATTATTTCAGCAAACAGGTGGGGAATAAAAGGCCAAAACTCAATTCCTGCTATGAGACCTAATTTGCTCAGTTGTTTTAGGTTTTATCCACATGGGAAAAAGATGAGCGAAACAATTTGCTATTTAAAGAAAAAAAGACCCATTTACTCTTGATTTTCTGCATGCCCCCATCATTCAACATATTTCCTCTTCTCTGCGTTAAGAAAACCCTTTACCTAACCTCAACTGAAAATCTCACTTTCTCCCCTCATATTCCTTCAAACAGAACATAAATACCCCTTACAAAAAATTTCTTTTTTTAAAAAAAAATCTATTGCATATTTTCAATTGGGACCCACTAAGTTAGAGGCAGAACACATTGAAATGGAAGGAGAGGGAAAGAGGGAGAGAGAGAAAAGGGGAAACTCTAAAGCACATTTTTAAAGTCTAAAATAGTGTTTTGACAGTAGAAATATACCAATTGTTATTTCTATTCTCTGTTTTGTGAACGTCTCAGTGAACTGCATTGTTTACATGGGCTTAAAACAAACAAAAAAAGTAGTATCAGTATGAAAAGGGCATAGCTGAAGTTTAAAATTCAAGCTGTTGTATCCTCTAATATAGCTCTCTTATTTTTTTCAAAACTTTTTATTAGGAAAGCTATACCAGACGCATCACTGTACAATGATTAAACATTACCTTTACAATTTTATATTCACTTGAAAGTACAGAATAAATATATGCACATTGGTATTTGTGTGTGTGTGTGTGCGTGTGGTGTGAGAAAGAGAACACTGAAAGTGCTTCAGCAAAGATGTCTATGGTAGGTACCAGGACGTCTTTTCTTTTTTTAAAAAAAGAAAATTATTTTCCCCTGTATATTTATTATATTGGAGTCTCTTCAATTAGAAGTGCTGCTGGCCTCCCAAAAAAAATTTAATAATGAAATGGTAATGACGGTTTCTTAAGTTTAAGAAAGCCACACAGGGGAATGAATGCAGGGCTTTTTCACTTGAGATGATGGCCGTGGGTGCAGGGGGGCAGGGGGGCACTAGCAATACGTCTCTGGTCCTCTTCTACAGAAGGAAGGGAAATGGTGGGGGGGGGATAGGAAGGGGTATAGGAGAACAAAACAGGTTCAGGCAAACAGGAATGGCTCGGACGCTAATTGGGGAGGTCTGGAGATCATGTATTGACACTCGTTTCATTTGCATGTACGTGAAAGAGAAGAAAAGAGAGAGAACGCTCAAACAAGACCCTCCCTTCCCTTCTTGCAGTTTCCGGACATGCAGCAAACTGCATTTCTGTTGGGGTTTTTTTTTGTTTGGCTCCCCGTCCCCGTTTTAAATAAAAGTACATAATCTGTGCCATGGTGTAGGAAAGAAGAAAACAAAGCCATAAACGATGCTGTCTTCAACTTTACCTCCCTCCCCTCGACATAAAGAAAAAAAGACAGAATGGAAAGAAGTTTAAACTACAACAGAAAAAAAGAGAGAGAGAGGAAAAGAAAGTGAGCGAGAGAGCAACGCACACCGGATTTACTTTGTCAGGATCGAGACCTGGATCCTCCATAATAATTATAATAATACTCTTATACCTTAGACAACATGGCACAGTCAAAGTCTCAGTTTGTTTAGTTGTTTTTTTTTCAGTATAAAAAAATAATGATTGATTAACATCTGCTGGCAAAAGTCTGCAAAAGGCACTTTATCGATTAATGATCATCTGAGTTGGGCCCTTCCTCCAAACCAACATCTGGCAGGGGGAAAGTGCAGAGCTGTATCCACTAGTATCAGCATGCGGTGGTTCGGGAGAGGGAGGGGAGAAAGAGAGAGGAGAGGGCAGGGGGTGCTGTGAGGGGAAGGATTTGGCTGTAAAAGCTAGACATTTTATTTTAGTTTTTTTTTCTCTCAAAACCTATACGTGGTCTTTTCCAGGACTTCGAGGTAATCCGGCTTAGTTTGGAGTTTGGCCCTTAACTCGAGGTATTCACTTTGGGGGGTTTGGTGGTGGTCTGGGAAGCCCTTACCAGCCGAGAAGAGAAGGGTTTCTTTCAGCCTGGCGTCCTGCTGCAGGTCTGGGTATTGCATGCCAGGGGGGTGCACGTGCAGTTCCTTTAATTTGGGCACAGTGCCATAGAGGCAGTCCACAAAGCCCACTGTGCACGGAGGGGCTAATGGCGGCCTCTCCCTGCTGTCTAGAACAGCACCACTAGGGGGGAACAGCACCACCCCACCGTTCTTCTCGATGCGGGAAAGACAGGGCGCACCGGAGCCCGGCCCCCCATTAGAGGTTTGCCCCACCGATTCCGGCCTCCCGGTGGATGATGCGTGGCAGTGATGGTTGGCTGGTCACTAAAGCGTCACCGGCTGCGCGATGGACACAGCCAGGCTCCACTCCTTCTCCTTCTCCAGCAAGGTCCTGTAGCAACTGCTGCTCCCACTTTCCTTAGTGGGGTCGGAGAACTGTTCCCCCACACAGCTGCTACCTCCTCCTCCCAGCGCGGCGTCCCCGGTGTCGCCCGGGCTCCCCGTTCACCACTCCGCCCTGCTCTCAGCGATGGGCGCCGCATCCAGTCACTGCATGTGGGATGTAGTCGCGCCACGTGGCCCACAGGGGGTGCCTTCTCCGGGGAGGCACTGATCCCCCCACCTCCTCCTTCCTCGAATAGATGATGACACTGCATTTGGATGCCTGTTAAGTCAAGGGCCTCTTGCCGCTGCTTGTTCCGGAAGGGTAGTTTTCAGCCGGCTGGCGGGGACGGTTGGCAAAAAGGCCCAGAGGCGATGAGGCAACGCAGAGAAGCACAGTGGAGCAGTAGATTGCCGGTGAGCACAGAGAGCAGTACAACCTCCGCCGGTCATGGGAGCAGCTCATAGGGAGAGGGACTGGTGGAGCTCGGGGGGCCCCAGGCTGGTGGGGCGGGTGAGGCAGCAGCGGCATGCAACAGCTCCGGACACAGCAACCTGTTCCATGGAGCGGCTTTATCCCTGCCGGGTGAGACCGGGGTGGCGCAAAGCACCTCTCCCACCATGCGACATCATTACGGCCAATCACTCTGCCGAAAGCACCAGGTCGCACGTGCAATCCCAGGGGTTGAGCTTCAACCCATCGCATGAACCATGCCCGAGGTGCCTGCAGCACCGGCCCAGCCGCCGGGCGCGGCTGGAACCGTTGGTTCTCGGTGTTTAGCCTCGGCAGGGAGGTTCCCCGCCGCATCTGTGGGCAGGTATCCTCCTCGGCAGGCTGTCACGCCGAGTAGCAGCATTCTGCCGGGCACAGGCTGCCGGCAGCAGGCCGGACATCTCCCTGATCTGGTCGTACCGCCAGCTCCTGGTAATGCAAGCTTTGCAAGCCCCTGAACATGCCCGGGGTCAGCCGCTCAATGTCATTGCCATTCAGATACAGCCTGTTCAGGTTGGGCAGGTTAATAAACGCCCCATCCTGCACGTAGGAGATTCGATTGTTTCCAAGGTGCAGGAGGTCCAAGGACGAAAAGTTCCAGAAATCGGAACGGTAAATTTTCTGTATCAAATTCCCACTCAGATACAACTTCTTGGCATTAACGGGCCTGGGCAGGAGCTCAGAGATGTTGTGGAACCCTCGTTCCTTGCAGTTGACCGTCAGGCCCAAGTCATTGATGTGCAAACTGCAAGAGCAGCCGGTTGGGCATATGATGGGGATGGGAGGCCTCGTCTGTCAAGGGCCGGGAGGCTGGAATGGGCGCTAGGCATGGGGCCCTCGCTGCAGTGGGGCAAGTTTTGAAGCGCCCAATGCTGTTTTGTGGGCCTGGGCTGCTTAATCGAGGTTTTGTACTCGACAGAGGAAGCGGTGAAATGGAAGGAGGACAACATGGAGGAAGGCTTCGTAGGCCACGCATGCTCCTTGCTCGAGGGCAACTGAGGGACACCTGACCAGCTCCGAGTCAGACAGCATCGGGCACAGTTTATTTCTTTTGATTTCCCTCAAGTCTTTCCCGTGGAAATGGAAAGGGGTCTCACAAGTTATGTCTCCCACAAGGGCGGCCCCACCCACGCGCTCCAGCCAACCCCGGCTGCACCATCTCACACGTACTGCCCCAAGGGTGCTCCTCCACCTGAGGTTCACCCAAGCTCCGGCCAATATGGTCGAGCATCCCTCTGTAGCTCAGCACTTTTAGTCTGTTTCCACGCAAGTCCAGGTGAGTTAAGGACACAGACTTAAACAAATTGGTGGGGAGAAGGGGAATAAGGTTGTCGTTTAAGATCAGGACCCGGAGTTTGCTCAGGTTGCGAAACGCCCCGCTTTCTATCCGCTTAATGACATTGTAATCTGCCTGCAGATATTCCAGACTTTCCAAACCCAGGAAAGTATCATTTCTGAAAATGTCCAATTTGTTCTCGTGCAGGTACAACCTCTTCAGAATCTTGAGCCCGTTAAAGGCCCCCGTCTGAATGTCTTGCAGAGCGTTGTTCCCAAGGTTAATAGAAACAGCATTGTTCAAGTGGAGAAAACTGTTGGTGTATAACCTCCTCATGGAGTTTCTCTGCAGGTAAAGTTTGAAAGGTCTCGACCAGGATTCCGTGATCTGACTAATATTTATAAATCCCTTGTTGTCGCAGTGTATATGAAAAAGACTCTCTTTGACTTCACAGTAACAAGGTTCAAAACAAGGTTCCTCAATTTCTTCCGAGTCCTCGATTAAGGGAATGGGAGTAGTCCATGCTACGGCAATTGTGCTTAGAAGAATAATCCACAGCATCCTTCGTTTGCGAGGTGGGCTCGCCTTTGGAGACTTCATGGTTGTGAGGGATGGCAAAACTGCAACAGAAATCAAAACAGAAATAGATTATAGCTGATCATCCGTTTTCTCAGGCGGCTGAAAGGCACAATAAGTCCTATTCAACAAGGTTTTCTTAAGTTGCCCTGAAGTTCAGCAATTGCTGGGCAAAAGCACTCAAAAATATCTGTGGCCTTTCTAAGTCAGGCCATCACCCAGTCGACTTAAGTGATATTAAAACGTTTAATCATTCAAGGGCCTTCTCACCCTTGTACCAGCCTTATTCTAGACTGTTGAGCAAATGAAACAGCAATGAATTAATAGCGAACAGCAAATTAACATATAGGGCCTACATTTTTTGAGAGGCATAGAAACATTTTTGGATACCAGAGACAGCCAATGCTCATGAAGCATATGGTATGTCATCTGGATATTACATTGGCACCTGCATTAATTACAAGAGAAAGGGGTAGGTTGATAGTACAGATTTCTATCCAGTACATATACTCATGCTGTGCAAAGTATCTCGGCAAAGACACAAACATTTACCATCCGGCATCATTCGGTTATAATATCCAGCTCAACAACCGCTATTTTAGCCACTGTAAGGAAATGGAGATGCTCAAGTTTCCGATGTTCCTGCTCCCTATGGAAATGTCGGTGGCCAAGATTATTATCACCGGACGTGGCTAGCGACACCCGTCTCCAAACAGCCTCCTTCCCTTCTGAGCGCGCAAAATGGATTAACGCAACTGGTATAGTATCAGATAAACACACATTCCCTATTAGTCATTTCAGCTGATTAAAGCATTTAGAGATGATTAATCCTGGGGAAGCACATGCCCGAGAGCTGAAGATCCAGAGGGGGGATGTAACAGCTGAAGGCTTTTAGAGGGCAAAAGGGAGACTGTGAAGAAGGAGAGGGTGCCCCCAGGATCATCCAGAGGTGATCCAAGGGAGCAGGGGTAGAGAGGCTGAAAGTGAAACGGTGGGAGGGAGGGAATTACCTCGACACCAACCACAGGAGTGATGACTCTCGCTTTACAGTAGAAGCTCACAAAAGAATCTGCTAGATTTTGCCACTTGAGGAGGCAAATGGAGTCCCTGTGACCTACAGCTTCCTCTATGGGGAAGGGGGGGTGTCTTCCCCTCCCCTCCCCATTCCTTTCTTCCCCTTTCATTCCAACGCATGAGAATAAATCACTGTTAAGAAGCCACGGATCCTAACAACGGTGGCTTTGCAAACCCTCCTCGCCTGCTGCCCATTCAAACGGGTCCGCCAGGCTCTTGGTATTTAGTTCTGTTCGCAGCAAAAGAGCTTTACATATATGGATTATCTTGCACTTCCCATGCAGGGGGAAGGGAATTCCTCCCTTCCCATCAGCAAACAAACAAGGGGGGGGGGAGAGATCCTAACAAAACCAAAATTACATCTTTCGAAACAAATGCAGGAAAAGGGGGAGTATACAATCAGGACTAAAAAAAAAAAAACCAAAGGAAGCCTTTACAAAGCAGGCAAACTGTGGAGTCCACTGGAAGGAAAATACCAGCCATAATTCGAAAGGAGAGAAATACGGTTTCAGCATTTCTTTCCCTGCCCGTCTGTTCAGAGGAGGGGGAAAAGATATACTAGCCACTTAAGTTCTTTTTCGCTCCTGCATTTTTTTTAAAAAAAGCTCTTCCCCGGCAGAGAAGGGGGAAGGGGGGAGATCCAAAAAGAGCTTGTACTTACCGGGGTCGAAGGAGAGATTTTAGCACATTTGGGAGAAGGAAATGAAACAGCTGAACATACTTGAAAAAAAATATATAAATATAAACGTATCACGTCAAGAGCTTTTTTTTCCCTTTTAAAAAAAGGATTGCTTTTTTCCCCTCTCTCTTTCCCTGGTTCTATACTCCTGCTGAGGGCTGAGGCAAAAGAAGGGGGGGGGGGGAAGCAAGCAAAAATGAGACGTGCTAGGAATGCAATGAGCTTCTTTAGGATGCAGAGATGCTGCTTGGCACCGTCAATGGAGGAGAGAGGCGAAGAAGGGGTTGCTGCAGCCTCCCGGCTCTGCTGCCTTTTGCTTTCTCTGGGTACCACCAGCTCATCTTTGGGAGAGGAGGGAGGGAAGGTCCACGGCAGGAGATCCGGATTCGGGGCTTCTCCCTCGCACTCCTCCTCCCTTACCGTGGGTATGCGTGTGTGTGTGTGTGTGTCCGTCGTTACCCCCGGATCAGGCTTTCCCACGTCATGAATCCCAGCTTCGAGAATGGGGAACAAATGAAGGCGGGCGAGCTTGGCATGGGTGGGGGGCGGGGGGCGCTCGTCTGGGAAGCCCTGACTGTACAAGGGCTCGGGTGTTCGATCTCCCCCCCTTGGGGGGAAGAAAGAGGGGGAGGATGGGTTGTGTGGGGGAGTACCAGGGGGGGATGATGATGATGGGGAAGGAAGGAACAACCAAACAAGAAACAGCGGGGGGGGGGGGGGGTTGGTCCCTCCCTCTTAAAAATATCCCATGGCATGGCAAGGGGGGGGCAGGGAAAGTCCCCTGAGCTGCCTGGTGTGCAAATCGCAGCAAATCCTTGAGAGCTGCAATCATTAACGGGAGAGGATGCCCCTCCCCTCCCCTGGAGTACCAAGAAACTATCCTTACCTTCCTGCCTCTGAACTCCAATGTTGAGTTAGCTGTTCCCAGCCAATACCTGCAGCTCTTTGTCACCCCTAAACCTGTCCCGCCAGAGGGAGATGAAGGGGGGGGGGGGCTTGGATAAGCCCTTCTCCCTCTTTCTTGGTCTGTCCCCTCCTTTCCCCAGTCCCTCTTTCCACTACCTCTCCCCCTGCAGTTGGCAAGGCTTCAACCCATCCCAACTACATCCAACAGGCTCCTTCCAGCTTAAAAAAGAAAATAAAATCTCCTAGGCAAAAGTCAGAAGCACTTGGGTGCCTCTGGGACACTTCGTGTTTTCCCCCTTCTCTTTCCACAGGGAGGGTGTTATTTAACCCCATCGTTGCCACTTTCTCCTTATCTTACCTCATCCACCCCCAAGCCCCCTTGATTTCTCTCCCCTGCCCCTCGGTTGACTCTGGCACACTGCTGGACACAAGACCCCCCCCCCCTTGGCTCCAAAAAGAAAGGCCAGAGAAATGAGGTGTGTCAAATACAGAGGTGCTAAAGCTAGCGGATCAGGGGGCACCCAGAAGATTCTCTAAGAAGGGGAGGAACTCCCACTCCAGTGGATCAAGGGGTAGGGATGCTCAGTCTCTGCCTGGGTCCCCCTAAATTAACTTGGCACAAGTTCATTGGAAGCAGAGGGTCTGTGGAGCAGAAGCTTTCAAAATCTCCCTGTCCCTCCGCATCTTCCCCAACTTTCCCCTTTTAGGAACCAGGTGTCTTTTTAAAGCCCCCCCCCCCCCAAATGAATGTTTCTTAAAAAATAATAATCTCCCAATCAACTCTATTCAGGGCAAAGGAGAGCCCAGTTTCCTAATCAAGAAGGTCTGCTTTCGGGGGGGGGGGGGGTAGGGACAGGTGGCAGATTTCCATTCCTTGGAGGAGTGATGCTCTTCCACCCCCAGTCCGCACTAGTCCGGGATTTCACTGCTAGCCTTACAGAAGCCGGTGACCCCCAGGTTCACACGTGCACAGCCAGAGCTGCCCGCACCCCATTTTCCTACCCCTTCACCCCAACGCCTCCACGGTGGAGGATCCCCACAATCCCAGCCCCACAATAGCTTCCTCGGCAGAAGCGCCCCCTTCGAACAAGTCCTGCTGCATTTGGAAGCGATGCTATTTTTTAAAAAAATGCATCATTAAAAACAATAATACCATAAACGCCGGCCGAAGAGAGTTATGCATTGGAGCCATTAATGCGCTGCAGCCAGAGGGAGGGGAGAAGCAAGCATGGGTGGGTGGGTGTGGGTGTGGGGGGGGGAGATCAATCCAAGGCTTCTGCGGAGGGGGTGGGGATCAATCTGGAGACCCTTGCCATAAAAAGAAGGGGGGGAGGCTAGCAATGGTGGACAAAAATGCAGCCAGCCGCTCTTTGCTCCGCCATCCCAGATCACTGGGTGATGGGCAGGGGAACCTCCCCCGCCAGGCACCCCGTTTCCACCCAAGCACCGCAATCCGGATTCCATGTTGGGTTTCGACCTAGCCGGAGAAGAAGGGCAAAGGCAATACCTAGCTGGCTCCGCGCCGGGGTCTCTGCCAAGCGGCGTGGCTCCGGAGGGCAAAACTCTCGCCGGGCTCCTCTTCCGGGCGAGGCGGCTGCTCCATGCTGGGCCGCGGGGAGCAGCCCGGGTCCCGCTCAGCCTCGCCGGCCGGCCGCCTTCATCCTGCGCGGGGCTCGCCTTCCCCTGGCCGGCTGCGCCCGGGACGGAGGCGAGGGGGGCATCGGGCTGGCCGGAGCCGCGAAGGGCGCGCGGGAGGCATGGCGCCCGGGCGGGGAGGAAGAGGAGGAGGAGGAAGAAGCACCGCCCGGCCGCCTCTTTAGGACGCCCGCGTGGCTCCGGGCGGGAGGGCTGCAGCCGGACCGCCGCCTGGCTCGCCGCGTCGGCGCGGGGCTCTTGCTCCAGCCTGCCCGGCCCCCCGGCGACGGCGCATCGGATCCTCCCGCTGGCCTCGCCTGCTGCTGCCCGCGATCCTTTCCTGCGCGCCGTCCCTCGGGAGAGGGGCTGGTTGGTGCTGCTGCTGCTGCCGCTGCTGCTGCCGGGCGGGCGGGCGGGCGGGTCCGGGGAGGGAGGGGAGGGGAGGGGAGCGAGCCAGACGGAGCGAATGGCCGGGCAGGTTGGCTCCTCGTCCCAGCCTCGGGCAGGCGGCGAGATCGCTACAAGGAGGGAGGGAGCGGGAGAAAAGGAGGGGGGGGGGAGAGATCTTCAAATGCTTCGATATTGGCTGCGGAAGGCGACCGGGGGGGGGGGGGGGATCCTGCAGTCGAGAGAGCCGCTGCAGTCACTGGTGCGCAGAAATCAGGTTTCGTAGGAAGGGGAGGGGGGTTTGAAAAAAATCAGATGAAAAAAACTGGGCTGGGGGGAAGGGGGCGGAGGCGCAGCCGCCTAGCAGCCGAGAGGAGTGCCTCGGAGCCCACCGGCGAGCAGCCCCTTTCAGACTCACGCCCTTTGGCTTGCCTTTCCTCCAAAGATGTTTGGGGGTGGGAGACTGGGCATGGGGGAGCATCCTCCCCACGTCGAGTAGTTTCAGGCTGAGGGGGGGGGGTGGATTTGCTCGAGGCTGCCCTAGCTTCAAGCCTGAAGCGGAGCGCTGGACTGACAACCCTTCTCCCTGGTCGAGATCTCCCAAGAAGTGGTCCTTGAGCACTTGGAAAGGAAGCACTCTCTCTGAATCGGGCTGAGCGCCGAGCCTGCTCTGGGAAACCCCACGAACATTTTGAGGAGCTGGCCAAGAAAGAGCTTCCATATGCCGCTTACTTTTTACCTGGTCGGTTGGGTCATGCTCCGGCTTCAAGCTTATGGGGTATGTGTGTGTGTGTGTGTGTGTGTGTTGATTTTAGCATCCGAGCGCCCAACTGGAAACCAGAGCGGGAAGTGGGAAGAAATAAATGTTTGCGATCAGGCTGTTCTCTTAGTTTGCTGAATGGCCCTGCCTCATCTCTGAAGCACCCTCGAGGAGCTCTGAAGCGGTCGATCTGTATTCTGATCCTTGCAGACCATTGCTTTCGGAGAAAGTCGGTGGAAAAGTAGGGATCCACTTGAGTTTAGAGGAGGTGGTTGCTGTGGGATGATTGGAACAAAGTGTTTGTTGTTGTAATAGGCAGCTATTTGGGGCTTGGGGGCTGAGAAACTGAGTTCAGGCTGAGAAACAGGCAATATCAGCCCTTCTGAGTCTGACCAGCTCATCCCATAGCAACTTGTGGCATGCACTGTATGGCTCACATACATTCCTATCGTGACCTTGTGCATCTATAATGCCTCCACAGTCATTCTGAGTACTTTGCATTTTTAAATTAATGAAATGAAATACACACCATGCAAATCCTGGAGACGGTGGCGAGTCAAGGTTGCAGTGCCTGACTAGAATCTGGAAGCCCCCGGTTCCAAAGCCTGGCTCTGCCATGCCAAGTTGGATAACCCTGGGCTAGATGCTGTCTCTCAGCCAGCCTACTTCGCAGGGTTGTGATGTGAGGACAGAATGGAGGAGGGGAAAATGATGTCACAAGACACTTTGGGTCCCCATTGGGGATAAAACCAAACAGGAAGCGTAAACAAACAATTCTTCGTAGAAGTCAAGTCAGAACTGAAGAAGAAGCTTCTCCCATGCCTTATGTGCATTTAATTTTTTCCTCACTGTTCTTACAAGATCTATGGACGCTAAAATAACCAAATCCTTAATTCTATGGGGAAACAGTGGAACAAAGCACATTTTTTCCATAATCAGGATTCTGTTCTGAAACAAATGTAACATGTTGACCTTGAAATATTTCATTTTGAGGGCGCTGTCCTTCAGAGGCACATTATTAGTGTGTGTGTGTCTGCATGTGCTTGCTTGCTAATGGATATGCAGTGCCGTCTTTCTACCTGTCCGTGTAATCTATTTATGGTTGATGTTTTAAAACTACTACTACTTCTCTCTCTCTCTCTCTCTCTCTCTCTCTCTCTCTCTCTCTCTCTCTCTGTTGCTCTCATTCCTGTGTGTGCATGTATGTATATATTTGTTTGTGTGTTACAGTGAAACTCAATGGAAAGGGCATGCTATAAATCTAAGTAAACACAAGGACTTTTCAGGAAATTAAAGAAAACGAACATTAATAAACATTACATGATCGGGTAATCTTAATTGTCACGGGATCCCCCTTCCTGTGTCTGAAACGTGATAGTCTTCTTTTGGCAGCCTTTCCTGTTAATTACAAGGATGCTCCTGTCCCACCCTGCTTTCTAGAAGCGAGACCCGTGGGCACACTTTTACCATGAAAAAGACAAGGAACCCTGCCCAGCAAGTTCCCTTTTCTGAGAGCATTATTAGAGCATTGCATTTCCACCAGAGGCCACCATTAGCCTCACTGCAGCCCTTCTTAATGCAGTCATTTAATGCTCCATTCATTCTGCTGTGTAAAAATCAACTCATTGCCTTTTCTAACAGGTCCTCCCCTGACCCTTTTTTTCAGACGTAGCAAGGGGAGAGAAAGAGAAAAGCAGGGGAGCTCCCCCAGGAGTCCAAGAAAACAAAGTAACAAAAGAGAAAAGAGGGCTGCTTTGGGGCATGCTTTGGGGGCAGGGTCTTGGCCCTGCAGCAAGTCGTGAAGAGCACCCGTGAAAGAATTCTCAATGCACAAGGCTCAGCTTCTTCAGAATAAGGATCACCACGGAGGGGTGATGTCAGTGGTGGGATTCAGCAGGTTCGCACAACTTCCGGCAGAACAGGTTGTTAAAACGGTGCTTGCAAACAACCAGTTGATAAATTATTTGAATCCCACCACCAGAACTGGTTGTTACATTATTTGAATCCCACCACTGGGTGATGTGTTTAAAAAAGTCAGAAGCTAAGTGATGTGCCTGAAAAAATCAGAACCTAAGTGACATGTTTGAAAAAATCAGAAACTATTATTATTTATTTAGATATTTAGATCCCACTTTTTTTCTCCAGTGGCTCAATGCAGGATACAACAGAGCCCCTTGGGGATGGGACGGTCTGCAAATCAAATAAATAAATAAACTTGCATTTTGCCTCCATTTTGCCCTTACAACAACCACCTCTACTAGGTGAATTAGACTGAATGTGTGACTGGCCAAAGATCATCCAGCAAGCTTTCATAGCAGAGTACGGTGTAGCTGTTCAGCTTTAGAGAAGGGTCTGGAAGACCCAGGTTTGAATTCCCGTCTTGCTGTGGAAGCCGGCAGGGCGTTTTTGGACCAGGCACATATTTTCAACCTAATCCACTTCACAAGATTGTTGTGTGGATAAAGGGAAAGAGAGGAGAATAATGTAAGCTGCTTTAGTTCCCACTATGAAGAAAGGTGGAGTAAAATGAAATAAATAAATAACAAATATAGCTGAAGATGGGAGTGAGGTACAAGGTAGGTTGGTAAATGGCTGAGGAGAGAATGAAGCAGGGGAAGGGGAGGAGGAAATAATGTGGGAAGGGGAATACAGGGAAAGTGAGATGTCACCCCTCAAGACCTTGAGGGTCTCCTGCCATGTAAATGGTCCTTACAAAACTCATCACAAAACTGGGCCTAAGATTTTAGGTAGAGACTGCTGTGTGGGGAGAGGAAAGGCTGAAGTCAGAGGAGCAGATAAAGGCAGGATGGCTGTTGGCTGGGAAGGAAGTGGAGTTACCAAATACCTGAGGATTAGGGGAGGCTGGGGTTTGAGGGTTAGGGTGAGGGTCCTCAGAACAGTATAATGACACAGACTCCACCCTGCAAAGCAGCTGTTTCCTTTATAGGAACTAGCGTTGCCTACCATCAGGCGGAGACTGAAGATCACTTGGAATGGTAACTGATCTCCAGATGACAGAGATCCCTTGGAGAAAACAGCTTCTTTGAAGAGTGGACTCTATGGCATTATATCGTGCTGATGTCACTTCCTTTCACAACCCCAATATCTCCAGGAATTTCCCTCATGGAGCTGGCCACCCTAGAAAGGAAGCAAGCAAAGAGGAGAGGCTATGGGGGCTTTCAGGAAAGGGAAAGAAGAAATAGTGGGAGAGGGGGAAATAAAATGCCTCCCACAAGTCCTTGTGGGTTTCCAATTACTATTTTCACTGGTGGTCCTGCAGTTGACATCTCATCTAGGACTTTCCCCTCAGAAGCTGTGGCTAACAACGCCGTGGCTAACAACGCCGTGGCTAACAATTCCGTGGCTAACAACGCTGTGGCTAACAATGCCGTGGCTAACAATGCCGTGGCTAACAATGCCGTGGAAGTGAGGCTTCCGCATATTGGGTTTCTCTGTATTTTCCTTACTCCAGTCCTCATATTGGTCACCCCCTATTTCCACACTACAGGAAGGGACTTTTACTGAATGTTTTTAAAAAATAGTAACCGGCATAACAGTATACCACTACATTGATAATCCAATTGGTGTTTTAGTTTTGGGGAAAGCCTTAAAAGGTCCCCTGATGGGAGGGAAGGAAAAAACTGCCATTGGGGGCCAGGAAAAATGGCTACTGTGACTTTCCTATCCATGTAGCAGCTAGCTCAGTTTTGCGAAGCAGGTTGGGGAAAGATTGCAGAGAAAATCACAGAAAACCCAAGTGGTACACAGAAGCCCCATGATACTGTGGAGAAATGGAGGGAAATCCCACTTCCCAAAAGCATCCAAGCCAAAGCAAATCATCAGTGTCGAAACAACACTAGTTCCTTCTCCGGTGTAAACCCCAGCTCTCTCATGATGAAGCATTGTGGATCTGTTCTCTGAAATGAGATGTTATGGGTCAGGTTGTGGTTATTCATTGGTGTGAGGACGAAGCATTCTGTCCATGTTCACGGGTGATCCAGTCATGATTTGAAGTGCCACATATAACCACATAACATTATCAAACTGATCTTTGGCACTCCAATAAGGCTCCGTTAAGCTTTGACTCAAATCAAAGAGGTTGAGGCGTGAGCGGTGTTGCTAGGTCTCTCCATTCAGTCAAAGGCTCAATTTAGAAAAGACAAAGGGTGAAAATATCCGAATTTGGGAAGAAACAAGCCTCACTACGCACCCAGTGCTGCGTTTCGAGCTCTATTTGCATAGCTAATAATACCCACAGTGCAAGCGTGAATGTGTAGCTTCACAGGCATGTCCTGTGTGGAAAGAACAGAGTGGGTTCACTTTGGTGGTGAGATGAGATTCATCAGAGCAGGGGAACATGTGGCAGTTCCAAGTGGGAGGGTGAAGCACAAAGGAGTCGTGAAGATGATTCATTTGGCGAAAGGCAGAGTGTATGAGGCAGCTTCCAACGGCAGAGTGTTTGAGGCAGCTTCCAAATTGCTCTGAGGACCAGAGCTCTCTGTTGACCTTCCAGACCCTGTGTTGGGGCAACAAAGATGAGATTAGCTCCCAGGAGAACCTCATTTCCTGGCCAGATTAAGGGATCATTTCCATCCACCCTCCTGTGTCATTGAGCTATGCTGAGAAAGTGACAAGAGTCATCAATGCAACGGAGGGAGAAGGCTGAATGGCATAAACCTGCGAATTCAGTTTGGATACCCTCCATTTTGGTTTTGGTTTTCCTTGGTGATTCATGAACCTCTGAGATTTATTTTCTGATCGTTTCTCTTTGCTCTTGCCAAATTTTGCCTTTAAAAATGTTCACGTGTTCACAGATGGTTTAGCCTGTATGTCATTTTTTTTGGAAGTCATGACACAAACCGTGATAAAAAATAAATAAATGAATACTTAACGGTAGCAGTCAGGATGAGATGAAGCCAAACTAAATATAGAATCCATCAAATATAGATTCACCCCTAATCTGGCTCCTGTTCGGTAGCTGAAGAGTGAAGGCCAATTCATACCATGGGTTTCAACCTAGTGAAATCATGGCTGTTGGCTTCTTAGGGATCTTTGCTGAACTAGCCCATGTGAATGGCTTAATGCATATCCTAATCATGGCTCTCCATATGGCTAAATTATGTAAAACATATGCATTGACATCTACATGATGCATCTGTTGCCAGTCTGTACAATTTCATAGTTTACATGGTAAAATCTATGGTCTGCTTTTCTGTATAAAATGTCCCTTCTGCTAGAAAACTAGCTTGTCAGGATAATAGGTATCCTAGAATCTTTCAAGTATGCCCATTATGTATACGCAAAGAGTGTTTTATGTTTGGAAATTTTCAGATGCGTGGTGTCTTTTCTGTGGTCTGAAATGGTACGGCTGAGCAACAGACACGCCTCTTGTGATTTCTGCTCTCAGCAGGTCAGTTCTCATAATAATTTCAATATGGGAGACTCTGCCTGTGTAGTTGAAAGTTGTTTATTAATCCCAGGTAGGAATAGCACAAAATACTGGAAATGCTGGGGTGGAGGGTGGTTCAGAAATAAACAGTGCACTCCTAAGCAGAGTCACACACTTCTAAGTCCATTGAAATCAGTAGATTTGGAAGGGTGTAACTTGGATTTATGACTGCAGTCAAGGGTCTATAGAGGGCACCTGATTTTATCTCTGAGACCATTTACCTCTGCACTACTGATCCCAGGCTGTTTGCTTTGCAGTGGGTTTTTCCTGTTTTTGTTTGTTTGTTTGTTTGTTTACACAGGAATTTCCTCCTATGAAGTGTCCTTAGCTGAGCCAATCCACCATTTTATCCCGCTTTGCCACTTCCTTGTTGTTTCTATGCAACCTCCATTGTGGGGGGGGGGGGGGGGGCCCTCTTAGTCTAGCATTGTTTGTTAGACCTGGTCAATTTCTTGTCAATTTCATTAGGTCTATTGCTTCAGTAATACACTTTCAGCAAAGAAAGAAAGAAAGAAAGAAAGAAAGAAAGAAAGAAAGAAAGAAAGAAAGAAAGAAAGAAAGAAAGAAAGAAAGAAAGAAAGAAAGAAAGAAAGAAAGAAAGAAAGACCTTCTGATTGTTCTGAAATGGTAGCTCGAAGTATGGGAGGAACTGCTGTCGTGTGGCTGCAGGAAGGCAGGGAGAAAACCCGAAGAAAGCACAGCACATATAGATCTTCAATTTCCTTGAGGAGGAGAAAAAGTCATACTTAAGGAGGGTTTGAAAACCTCAGGGATTCTCTGATTTGACACCGCAGTGAGTCCTGAAGAGGGGATAACCAAGAATCCAATCCAAAGGGAATGTACGTTGAGTGTGAAGGAGACCACAAGTGTGTAAACGGCCTCAGTGTCTCCTGCCTGGAGTTTCTGTTAATCATATTTAAAGGATAGTGTTTCTAGTAATCCCAGGGACCATATCAAAAGTTCAGTCACTGAAAAAGCATTTTCATATGAACGTGATTCAGATAATGTAATCACAAATGGTAAGCAAAGTCTTCAGCAAGTTTTGTAAGCCATCCTAGTTCCAGTAGTTCTCAGCACATGTCCCTCTCCTATCTTGTGCATATTGCTGAGTCAACAGTTCCTCCCTCCCTGTTGCCCCTTCCGCATAGGGACCCAAAGCATAGTACACTGTTTTCCACTCCTTCATTTTATCCTCACAGTAACCCTGGCTGAGAGTGTGACTGGATTCCATGGCAAAATGAAGATTCAAATCTGGGTCCTTGTCTTAACACTCTGAGAAATGCACCCCACTGGCTCTTCAAAGCAGCTGCACCGTAGTGGTTAAGAGCAGGTGCACTATAATCTGGAGAACCAGGTTTGATTTCTCACTCTGCCACTTGAGCTGTGGAGGTTTATCTGGGGAACTAGATTAGCCTGTGCACTCCAACACATGCCAGCTGGGTAACCTTGAGCCAGTCACAGCTTTTTTGAGCTCTCTCAGCCCCACCTATCTCACAGTGTTTGTTGGGGTGGGGGGAAGTGAAAGGAGATTGTAAGCCCCTTTGAGTCTCTTTACAGGAGAAAAAGGGGCGGTATAAAATCCAAATCTGGGGTCTGCAACCTGCGGCTCTCCAGATGTTCATGGACTACAATTCCCATCAGCCCCTGTCAGCATGGCCAATTGGCAGGGGCTGATGGGAATTGTAGTCCATGAACATCTGGAGAGCCGCAGGTTGCAGACCCCTGATCCAAACTCTTCTTTCTTCTTCTATTGATAGATCCCCAAATTTCTTGACATTAACATAGAGAGAAGGCCCCCACAGACACCAAGACTGAACTCCAGCCAGTTTAACATGTCATTTGAACCTGCAGGTCTCCGTTACAACTGGAAACCTTCCCATCTCATTCTGTAAGCTTTTCAAACCCTTAGCCAAGTTATGACTTGGTTCTGAAGTGTCCTGCCTTTTTAAGGTAACAAATTAGAACTAATTTGTGCAGGATACTGCCTAGGCATGTCATTTCCAGGATAGGAGACTGATAGAAGACCCATAAACAGAAACCTATTGAAAAGCCTCCTTACTGGATGACTATCCAAGTTCTGAACCTTACAGGGAACGATATATATATATATATAATGTAGTCAAAGTGAAGAAGCTGTAGGAAATTGGATCAAAGACTGTTTGGGCTTGCTTCATATGCCACATTCAGCTCCAGAAAGGAAAGGCTGGATATCAGTAAACTGATTTCAGACAAGAAGGCCATTTTTTTTTGTCCTACTGAAAAAGTAATCCTGCAATCCTGAACAGAGTTATACCCTTCTAAGTCCATGGAAGTCAACAGGTTTAGAAGTGCATACCTCTGTTTAGGAGGGAACCATGCATTAGACACACCTAATTTAGTTTGTTATAATTTATTTAGATGTATGGGTTGAGCCATCCTGAAAGCATGATGCAAGCAACATTTTAAAGGCATAAAAATCCCATTAAAACAATTTGATTATACTGTCATTAAGTTTCTCTCTCCCTCTCTCTCTCACTGCCAGTTTAACCCTTAATCTCATAGTTGCTCAAGCTTGGTCTTTAGTGAATTGTGGAAAAGAATTTCCCTAAAATGGGACAGAGGGAACGAAGAGCTGCTGTGGAAAGTTTCTTTCCATATCCTTTTGTATTCAC
Source organism: Sphaerodactylus townsendi (assembly GCF_021028975.2). Classification (NCBI taxonomy): domain Eukaryota; kingdom Metazoa; phylum Chordata; class Lepidosauria; order Squamata; family Sphaerodactylidae; genus Sphaerodactylus; species Sphaerodactylus townsendi. The sequence goes on from NC_059432.1 coordinate 94,434,399, forward strand.
ACATCATTAACTGTCCTGCCTCCATGGCAGAGTTGAAGACTGGGAATGGCTGGATTCAGTACGTTTCCCCACTTGCCACGACCCCCCTATGCCACGCGCTGCTCTCAGTGCCAGGAATGACGTGCGCTGAGGGGGCGCGACAGCGGCAGCGCCGGGGCGGCGGCGTTGTCGCCGTCCCTGTAGTGGGGAGTGCCGGGGGACCCTGCGCTACTTGCCTACAGTAGCGCGCAGCTACTGGTAAGTGGGAAAACGCCCTCAGTGTCTGCACTTGGGGGATCAGGGTCCACTCATTCTTTTTCAGCCTCACCTACCTCATAAGATTATTGTGAAGAATAAAAGAATGGCGAGATTAGAACAACTTGTGTGGCCCTGAGCTCCTTAGAGCTAATAACAAAAAAAGTATTGTCAAGGCAGAACACACTTACAGCAATCCCTTTTGGGTTTCTCAAGGTAAGAGATGAGCAGGGGTGGTTTGCCTGCCTCTGCGTAGCAACTCTGGTCTTCTTTGATGGTCTCCCATCCAAATGCTAACCACAGCTGACCCTTCTTCACTACCAAGCTTTGACTAGCTCAGGCTAGTGTGGGCTATTCAAGCTGCATCCTTGGAGCTACAGTGAGATAAAAATAAAACATGATAACATGTCTTCGTAAGTATTTAAAGGGCTGTCACTTAGAGGAGGGCAGGGTGCTGTTCTTGTTGGCAGCAGAGGATAGGACTCGCAATAATGGATGTAAATTACAGGCAGACAGATTCCGACTGGATAGTAGGGGGGGGGGAATTACAGTGAGAGGTATGGAACAGTGGCAATAGCTACCTAGGGAGATGGTGTGCTCTCCTTCACTAGTAATCTTTCAGAAGAAGCTGGACAAACATTTGGGGGTGCTGTAGACTGATCATTGAGCAGGGGTTGGACCAGATGGCCTGTGTGGCCCCTTCCAACTCTGTGATTCTATGAAATATGCTATGAGCTCATCATGTGATGCGAAACAAAGTCCAAGACCTAAAGTGGCCATATTACCGTCAGGTGTTCCACTTCACATTATCCTAGTTGTGCTGAAAAATGTCCAGGAATATCCTTAGCGTTGTAGAGGAGGCACAGTTTTCCACCATTTATTGTCACTCATTTGTGCCATTGAACCTTCTGGCAAAACTTATGTTTTCACATCTGCATTTGTCAGCAGAACTTGGGATCTCGGCTTGGGGTTTTGGTAGTTTGGATTGTGACCAATACTCAGAATAATAGCAGGTTCTGCAAAAGGAATGAGCACAGCTGAGATTTTTATGTTTCACAGGCAGCCAAATGCGAGCTTGGGGAGAGAAGAGAGGAAGCGGATTATCAAAATTAAAGGCATAATTTAGCGGTAATACTGCATAATGTCAGGACTCTCCAGGAGTTCATTTGGGACACCGGTAGTCATGAGGCGGAAACCTCCAGTGATACTCATATGGCATTTCATCATGGGATAATTCCTCTAAATCAGTCATGACCTGATGAAGGCTTCAAATCTAATTACCAATCTAGCGAGTCATTCACTAGTGATAAAACTCCATGTATTGTCAAAGGCTTCGGCTTTCATGGCTGGAATCAACTGGCTATTGCAGGTTCTCCGGGCTGTGTGGCTGTGGTCTGGTAGTTTTTGCTCCAAACATTTTGCCTGCATCAATGGCTGGCATCTTCAGAGACATGCCATGGTTAAGATATGTTGTGCCACAAAGAGGATCACATCTTACCATGACATGTCTCTGAAGCTGCCAGCCATTGATGCAGGCAAAAGGCAACGGAGCAAAAAACTATCAGACCACAGCCACACAGCCCAGAAAACCCGCAACAGCAAGTATAAAATTCCAGTTTATCTTATTATTATTTTAAACTAAAGCCTTTCTTTTATCTATTTTGTGTACACTCCCTCTCTCCTAGACCATCTAGAGATGTTACTAATATTTGAAAATCATAGTTGGACCCCACAAGACATCCATCTTGGGATAGACTGGCCATTTGCTTATACAGAGAAAGCTCCTGGTGGGCACCGTCCCTGGATGTCCCTTGACAACAGAGGCCCTTCTCAATAGTTCCACTAGTGCTGCAGATGTGACTTGTTACTGCTATAGGAGCCATTCAGCTGGATTTGCTCCTGAACAGTTTTAACTTCCTGGTCTACCCAAGTGCCCACTCTCTCCAACTACCAGTACCTCCCCCTGTCCACACAGTGTCACAGAAAATGGTTGTGCAAACTGAGTGTTGGCAAATATGGGCAAGGAAAATCACATCCCTGTTCCAGTGCTAGTGATCAGTCAGTTAATAAACAGAGGATCTGTATTGTAGTGGTCTGGCACAAGGTTTGCATTCATGAGGTCCCAGTATCCATTCTGGAGATCTCTGGTTCAGGCTTATTTGATTGACTGAATGATTGATTGATTGTCCTTCCCCATGGTGGGTTTAGAGCAGTTTACAACGAATACATAGATTAAAACATCAGTTCTTGGTGTGCTACCTCGATGGCACTAAAACCGACTAATTGATGGGGATGAGAACAAAGGAAGGAAGGAAGGAAGGAAGGAAGGAAGGAAGGAAGGAAGGAAGGAAGGAAGGAAGGAAGGAAGGAAGGAAGGAAGGAAGGAAGGAAGGAAGGAAGGAAGGAAGGAAGGAAGGAAGGGGACAGGGAGGTCAGTTTTCTTGGAAATACTATTGCCTTCAACCATAGGACTTGAGGAACAGTGCCATCTTACAGACCCTGCAGAACTGTATATAGCAGAGCTGGAAAAATTTGTCCTTCAGAGAACGTCGGAGATCAGGCTACTCATTGGTCCTTTCTGCATGACAGAAATAAAACATCCTGAGAATGTTAAAAGAAGCACTTTGGGGAGGAACTCCACAGTTTCCCCCTTCTCACAATGTCTCCAGGATGTTTTATTTCAGCTCCACCTGGTTTTTAGTGAAAACACAAAACTAGCAACTTTTATCCTGAAGTCGCTTTGAAAACATCTCCTGCTTGTGCAGAGAGCAGGGGACGTTTTATTTTTCCCACCTCCCCCATCAAGGGGGATAAAAGATTGAAAAACAAATCATGCCAGACTAATCGTATCACTTTTTAAAAATAAGAGTGACAAGGTTGGTAGATGAAGGGAATGCTGTGGACGTAGTGCTTTGATTATGTGTTTCTGCATTGCAGGGGGTTGGACTTGATGGCCCCTGGGGTCTCTTCCAACTCTATATGATTCTGAGACCTACCTGTTCAAGTCATTGCTCTGAAAGGCAGAATAGCAATGGGGCTCTATTCTGCCAGCTTCCGGACCCCTTTCCGTGAGGCAGAGTTTTACCTAGTCATGGAAACGTGATGCTGAACGCAGTAACATCAGTCTTCCCAAAAAGTAATTGCAAAAGGTAAAACATGCATTTATTCAAGTAGATTCTGTTCACGTTATTGTTGCAGTTGAAAGAAAGATAGAAATCCTAATCCAAAGAACATACTTCTCTATGCAAGTAGCCACCTATTGTGGCATCATGTGAGTGCAACGTTTGGGGTATATGAAGTATTTGCTTCTACAGGAGACACCTGTAGAAGGGTCCACCTCCATGCAAGTCCACGTGGAGAAAAAGCAGTGGCTACTGAGTCAAAAAGAAGTCAGCTCCCAGATACATACAAAGAGAGGAACATCCCAAGAGATAACACACCCTTAGAGAGATTTAGCATGCTCCCCCCCCCCCTCGATGCCCAGGCATGCTGAGTTGTTTTCTCCAACACTTGACTTACCTCCTCTCTTTTGTCAAGCTTCACCTCGCTAAGACCTTGTACTGGACTTCCCTGCAGTGTGCTTTATTGTGACACCATGCATAGCTCAGAGCTCTTTCCCATTCTGCATAGCCTTAGCACTATAGGCATTCATTAAAATTCCCTTCCACACTCTTCACCCTATCTGGGTCAATCCCTTTGCCTGACAGATGATCTTCTTAATGTTCCACAAAAGCTCACCTAGACATTATCCCTTAGGCATTTCTGCTTGTCCAGGTCAGTCCCTCATGGCCTGATCCTTCAGACCGCTGGGCTGGCACATAAGCCTGCATCTGCATGGTCAAGTCTCCTGCTTTTCATCTGGGAGAAAGCTCCTTCAGTGATGTAACATTACATAACACCAACCCCCGTTGCATTTTGGATTGCAGGAATAGTAGACTCTGCAGTCACCCTGCTGCGATCTCCATTTATGATACAGATAAACATTTATGAACACCACTGGGGTCTGTCATAGTTGCAAATGTAAGGCTGAGCAGTCTGGTGGAAGGGTACGTAATCACCAAAAGAAAGCTTTTCACAGATGAGTCAATGTGGTTTTGAGATGGCTACATTACAGTGTGTGTGTGTGTGCGTGTGCATAAAGTGTCACCAAGTCACAGCCAACTTATGATGACCTCAATAAGGGGCTTTCAAGGCAAGTGAGAAGCAGAGGTGGCTTGCCATTGCCTTCCCCTGCTCAGTCTTCTTTGGTGGTCTCCCTTCCAAGTACTGACCTTGTTTAATTTATGAGATCTGACAATATCCAGCTATACCATGCCACCTTCCCTCCCACCACAATACAATAGTCCTTTTCAAATATTGGGCCTTTCCCCACTTTTCCTTCTACCACCTTTGCTGCGTGCTACTCACTGCGCGCGTCATTTCTGGCACGCGCCTGGGCTTCCCCCCTCATCAAAAGGCGCCGTTTTGAGGAGCGCCAGGAATGATGCGCACTGAGGGGGCGCGAGAGCGGCAGCGTCAGGGTGGCTGTGTTGTCACCGCCCCTGTAGTGGGGAGTGCTGCGGGACCCTGCGCTACTTGGTCCAAGTAGCGCGCAGCAGAAGGTAAGTGGGGAAAGGCCCATTATGTACATGTGTACTGGCAGGCTAGCACCAATGCATAGATCATGTTTGGAAGTTACCAAACTTCCTTGCCATGTCCGCTACAAAAGTGTTTCCTCCTTGGAAGAAAAAAAAACAACCACCCAAAAATAAAAGGATCAATATATTTTGCGTCTCAAAATATAATGTAGTCATCACAATGATGAACTTGTCCCTGGTTTTATTTTTTCTCTCTCTTTTTTTCTTTTACTCTTTCAGTTCTTACAGTTTGGTCATTCCCAATCTATCACTCGGATACATCTGTGCTCCTTGGCTCAGAGGAAATCCACTCCCACTGAATCCTTGTTCCACATATTGTCTCAGCCCTGAGGAAAAATCTGTTACAAAAAATAAATCTGTTTTTTTTATTAGCTCATTTATCACATGGAACAGCATTTAAATTTATCCAAAATGCTCCCACGAGTGAACATTTCTCTTGGAGTCTGAGTCATTGTGTTCCAATTTAAAATCCCCAGCTTAGAAACCAGCAGCAATGGCTTTATTGCCACCATTCAAAAATATACAAATAAATAGACTGTTTTTACTCAGGTGATGGGGGCATATAGATAGTATTGCCCCAAGATATATGAAAGGCTGCCTCTTCCCATATGAACATGAACACTATCGGTGGCTGTTGGTATCATAGAAGTGGAATTAAGTACATAGTGGCCAGAGATAGGAGTTTTTTTGAGGAGGTGCTTTATTAATTCCTGGACCAAAGTCTATCTGATTGTCCTCAACCAGGGTCAGAGCCTTCTTGTCTGTGGCCCCTGCCTGGTAGAACTCTCTGTCTAGGGAAACCTGTGCCCTGAAACATCTTGCTCAATTCTGCAGGGCCTGTAAGACAGATATGTTCTACCCTGCTTATGGCTGAGCAACAGCTGTACCTCCGTGATGATTACATCTACTGGTGGACCCAAATTTCCCTTTTATATGCCCTCCCATCCAGCGGTGGGATTCAAACAATTTAACAACCAGTTCCAGCGGTGGGATTCAAGTAATTTAACAACTGGTTGTTTCATCTGCAAACCACCCTGAGTCCTGCCATTTTAACAACTGGCTCTGCCGAAGTGGTGCAAACCTGCTGAATCCCACCATTGCTCCTATCTTCCTCTCCCCAGCCCCTCTCTCTAGCCATCAATTAAGCTACTTGTAATACATTTCCCTCCTAATTTTATTGCACCTAATCTTATGGTTGTTTTAATATCAAGAGGTATTATGTAACCTTAGCTGCCGTCGTGGTTAGTTTTTTAAAAGTTAATTTTTAATGCATTTTGTTACTACTCTCTATGGCCCCTTCCGCGTACGCAAAATAGTGCATTTTCAAACCACTTTCACAACTGTTTGCAAGTGGATTTTGCCATTCCACACAGCTTCAAAGAGCACTGAAAGCAGTTTGAAAAGTGCATTATTCTGCATGTGCAGAATGAGCCTAAGTGCCATTTGATGTTTTTATTTCATCTGCAAACCACCCTGAGTCCTGCTATCTGGGGAGGGGTGGGGTATACATTTAATACATAAATAAATAATACAAGAGTCCAGGAAGAAATTGATCACACACATAAATATGATGCTCTGACAATCAGATTTGGCTGGAACACAAAATTAGGGAACAGAGCAAAATCAAATATTGTTGGAAGATTTGGAGTAACAGCACTACAATAAGTCGGACAGTGTCTCGTAGAATTTGGTGAAGATATCAATTTGTTCATCGTGAACTTGTTTCATGCAACCCATGAACTTGTAATGTGGACATCACCAAATGGCCAATACAGAAATCAAATAGATTACATAATCACGAGCAAAAGATGGAATGGAAACATTCTATTCTATTCTCTCTGCTAAAACAAGACCAGGAGCTGATTGTGGTACAGATCCTTGGTGTTGTGTCCAAAAACTGGGAATACCGTTGAAGGAAAAAAACATCAACATATTCATAATTCTTTAAATACAATCCTTAACATTTCTGAAGAGTTTAAAGAGCATGTAAAGAACAGATTTGCATTACTAAGTTAAAGTGAACATGAGCCAGAAGAACTCTGGGCTAAAACCAGAGATATTATCAAGGAAGGATGCACAAAGAATATTCATATAGAATCAGAAGTCTAAATACAGCATTCCAGAAATATGCCATAGAGAGAGCTATTATAACAACTGGTGTAAAGAAAGAGAAGAAAAAAGCTAGAAGAGATCTGTTTCACAAGATTCAAGAAACCAAAGGGAAATTTAAAGCAGGGTTAGGCTTGCTGAAAGATCAATGCAGCAATAAATGAACAATAAATGAAAATAGGTTTAGATTTAGATGAAAATGGAGTGAAAATTAGTAGAAAGGCTTTGGTGAATTGCTACCACCGGACTTGCATGAATGACCTAGGCCCAGATGCTTGCCATTATTTAATAGCAGCCACTCCACAAAAGCTGGAATTGTGTAGTGGTTAGCGTTTCAGACTAGGACCTTGGACACCCAAGTTCAGATCCCCATGTGGACATGGAATCTTGTTGGGTGACACTAGGACAGTCACACACTCTCAACCTAATCTACTTTACACAGTTATTGGGAAGATAAAAGGGAGCCGAATGGAGAAAAGTATTAATAAATATTGCTGAAGGTAAAATATAGTTTGATTTGTGGGTGTGAAGGAAAGGAAAGGGGAAGCAGCGAAAGGTGAGGATATGGGGGCTGCCAGGAGGAAGGAGGGGTCACAGTGGGTTGCCAGTGCAAGGGGGGGGGAGTTATAGAGGAAAATGAAGTCCCCCACACACACTGCAAGGCTTCCGGACTACACAAGTGAGCTTGGCAGCCAGTATTGCACAATGAAGCTAGACTTTTTTGTGGGGAGATGCAGCCAGGGATAGAGAAGGAGGGGAAACTGAATACAGGAGGACAGATAACAGTAGGTTGGCTGATGGCAAGGAGGTAGGCAAGGGGGGGTTCTCGGGTTCAGCCTCCCCATTACATGTCCGAAGCTCCCCCCCCCCCCGTTTGTGGGTTTTTGTATTTTTGGAATGTTTCTCGGTTTCTGGTCTGCAGGGGGAGCAGTTTTTAGACTACCAGCACCAAAATGTCAGAGATTTGTTAGGAGACGTTCCTGATGATACCACCCAGATTTGGTGAGGTTTGGTTCACGGGGTCCAAAATTATAGACTCCCAAAACAGGTGCCCCCATCCCCCATTGTTTCCAATGGGAGCTAATAGAAGATGGGGGCTACACCTGAACCAAACTTCACTAAACCTGGGTGGTATCATCAGGAGAGTCTCCTGAAGATGCTCTGAAAGTTTGGTGCTGCTAGCTTAACAATTGCATCCCTGACAACAGGCACCCCATAAATTTCCCCAGGTTTTCCTTTTAAATCCACCCCCTTCAGCATGGATTTAAAGGGAGAATCTAAGGTCCCCAGTTTAAACATTGAAAGTGATGCTGTTTCAGGGTGGGGGATAATCCACCCCAAAACAGCATCACTTTCAATGTTTTTTCTAACTGGGGACCCCAGATTCTCCCTTTAAGGTGGATTTAAAAGGAGAATCTGTCCCTAGTTTAAACATCTTTGAAAGTGATGCTGTTTGGGAGTGGATTCCAGCATCACAGTGGCCACCCATGGGTGGGGGGCACAAAACTCAAGTTTTGCACCAGGCTCCATTTTCCTTAGCTACACCTCTGCCCGGAGGGCAGAAGGGACTGCTGGCTGCTGGCTGGGAGCCCAGCCAGTGGGGGGGGGCAGTGGAGTCCCTGGCCTGCTTTTATAAGCACTGGGGCTGGGGGCGGGGCTTGGGGAGGCATGGCCACACCTCAGGGGAAAATGGCCCCGCCCCCAACCCCCACCATAAAAAAATCTAACCCTATGTCACTGGCTGATGGGTAGGATGGAAAGGAGGCAGGAAAAAGGGAGAGGCAATGTGGGGTTTCAGGGAAATGAAAGGGGAAATAGAGAGAAAGGAGAAAATTTGATTCCCTCCCACAAAACTTTGCAGATCCCCTGCTTGTTATTTCTAACAGAAGTCAATACATAAAATTAGGGAAGAGGCCAGATATATATTTTCTCCTTAGGAAATAATTAAATGTGGTCAGATGGAGGGTTGGGGGGGGGGACTACTTCTGATGTCCTCCTTAATGAACCCTCCCCCCTGCACCTAGTATGCTCTCTTTTTTTTGCAGCCACCATTTTAAAATTTACTTTTGGACTAAAAAATGCAGCAGACACTCTTGGGTGCAGAATATGAGTATCATAGAGCCATTCTTTAATCTTGCCTCAGGCAACTGGCCTACATTGTCATTCCTTGCTCGGGGGACACTTAAGTCCTAAATGGTAACATTTCTGTCTACGCTGGGCAATCTATCCAATACTGTTATTCATTTTTTATTCAAGTAAATCCTGCATTTCATTTCTATGTGAGCTTTCCATTGACCTTTATTACGGTGATGTATTGCTATGGTTATGCAAGCACAACTCATTTTGATGAGGAAAGGAGTTTCATGTGTGGATCAAAGGCAGAATAATTCCCTCAGGGAATTATCAGACATCTTCCCATCAGAGCTGTAGAAATTATCAACTTCCTCTATTCCAGGGCAGAAATTTAGTTTCTCAATGCTGTTATGCTTCATAGACATTAAGGAAACTGGTTTACCGCATTCAGTAACAGCTTCTAAAATATAGCCTCTTTTGATTTGTTTTTTAAAGGAAAAAAAAGATTTTTCAAATATTGTCACTGTCAGTGGTAAGCTTGTCCTTAAAGATCTATTCTCCACAGGCTTCCTGAGAATGATGAAATGTTGAAATTTGATGGTGCTTTGAACAAAGTCATTGGTCTATCCAACTCAATGTCTTCTACTCTTACTAGCAACATTTTTCTATAATCTAAAGCCTAGAAGAAAGCCAGTGGTTAAGAGCAGTGTACTGTATTCTTGAGAACTGGGGTGATTTTCCATACCTCCACATGAAGCCTGCTGGTTGACCTTTGGCAGTGGCGTACCTAGGCAAACTGGAGCCCTGGGCAAAACCTGAGTTTGATGCCCCCCCAACAACAACAATAACAACCTTTATTAGGCATTGAAAGAATAAAAGAAAGAAAAAAACAAGCATTGGCAGGAAGAGGGGATTTAAAAGGAGAATCTGTGGAAATTTAGGGTGTGCCTGCTGTCAGGGGTGCAATTATTAACATAGCAGCACCAAAATTTCAGAGTATCTTCATGAGCCCCTACTGATGATACCACCCAGGTTTGGTGAAGTTTGGTTCAGGGGGTCCAAAGTTATGGACCCTCAAAGGTGTAGCCCCATCTCCTATTAGCTCCCATGGGAAACAATGGGGGATGGGGACACTCCCTATGGGAGTCCATAACTTTGGACTCCGTAAACCAAACCTCACCAAACCTGGGTGACATCATTAGGAGAGTCTCCTGAAAAATCCCTGAAATTTTGGTGCTGCTAGCCTAAAAACCGCGCCCCCTGCAGGCCAAAAACAGAAAAAACACTGAAAATTCAAAAAATCCCACCTGCATTTTTGGCACACACCCCCCCCCCCCCACAAGGTGGCGCCCTGGGCAACTGCCCACTTTGCCCAATGGGAGGAACGCCTCTGCCTTTGGTCAGTCACAGTTCTCTCAGAACTCTCTCTTAGCCAACATGAAGGAGGGCAGTGGCAAACCACCTCCAAACCTCTCTTGCCTTGAAAACCCCGTAGGGTCACCATAAAACCGCTGTGACTTGACAGCACTTTCCATCATCAAAGCACAGAAAAGCCTTTCTTGAACTTCTATATTGTGAAAGTAGAAGGTGGAAATCTTGGACCAGCATCTTTCATCCTGATCTTTTGTCAAGTTTGGAACACAAGATGAGACCTTCCACTTTTATGAAATATCTCCATTTTGCTCTGTAAGGCAGGGCTGACCCAAAATATGTTGCTATGTCCTGTGGAACAAGAAATGATGCATCCTTATGTGATGTGTGAGAGAGATTTTATCCTGTCCTAGAATTAAATGCGTTTTCCATAGCGAATGTTTGTTTTTCTTTCAATATGTTGTGTTTTCTCTTTACATGCCTGTAACTAATTCATTTGTAATCACCACAATTAAATATGTCAAAACGGGTAACTTGTATGACTTTCCTCAGCATGTACAAATGCCCTTTTCTCTTAAAAAGGCTCTTGCATGAATTCTCTCAAGATAGAGAAATTAACTTTTTAAACTAAGGATGAATGTAGACAGTTGAGTTTGTTTCCTATTCTGTATGTTGCCAGTCATTGGATTAGGTCTCTCACACTGTTGTATTGGTTCTTGAGCATTTCTTTGTTTCTCTTATGGTAGTTTATTCTATTTATATAACATGTCATTTCATCACAATGCATGTGTTATTAATTTTGAAATTCTTATGTTTGATTTATGCTATGATCTACACTGGGGGAGGGAGGGGAGCAGGCCACAAATATTTAAGATAAATAAATGCCTATAATTTTGTTTACATTATTTACACATCATTTATACGTAGCTAATGGCCAAATAATTGGGGGGGGGAGAGAGAAAAGAAAATGGGGTATGTGAAGGAAAAAGAAATATTCAAATTGCACTGGGAAGCTTGTGTAACCTCAGCTTGTGGGTTCTGTGGGGCAGTACTTGGAAGGAGTTGCAAAGAACCAATTTTTAAACAACAAAATGGTTTACTTTTCTTTACAATTAACACTTGTAAAACATCAACATTTAACGTTACAATTCAAGGTCCTGTTCAGGTTGCATTTCAAGTCCTTCTATTTACAGTCTACTGATATTGCCAAGTCCAAATTCTTCTTTGCTGGTGGTTGGTTTTGAAGACTCCAAGGGCTTGATGAACAGGTTGCAACATGATGAAGGTTTCCAGGAGAACTCTCACCCATTACAACCACACAAGAAAACCCTGAAACAATAAACTCCAACATTTACAACATAGCAAAACAACAACTACCTTCCCAGTAGTTCCCAACAATATTGAAATTACCTTAACAAGGTGTTAAGGGCTTATAGAAATCAAGGTCCAAGTCTGGTAGCCTTGCTTCTTCTGCAAAAGAGCTCTTGCAGCCTCTCTGCTGCTCCGAGTCTCCACCCCCTTACTGGGTCCAGCCCATTCTGGGCCGCGCCGGTACCGGTATGGGGGTTACACTTATAAAACTTGTTCACGATCTGAAAACTTTGCGACGCCATGATGAGCACTTTTGTTGAGGGAAATTCTACCCTCTATTGTCCCACTACACTGAGCAAAGTTTGAAGCCTTCCTTCAACTTGGATTGCCAGCTCTGGGATGGGAAATACTGGATATTTTGGAGGTGGAGCCCGAGGAGGGGAAGGTATGAGGAGGGGAAGAATTCAGTGGGATGGAATGCCATAGAATCCATCTGCCAAAGCGGACATTTTCTCCTTGTGCTCTGATCTCTATTGCCTGGAGATAGTAGGAGGTCTCCAAACATCACCTGACTCTTCCTATAACTTAGGTGGCTCCTCTGTTGGAGCAAGAGCCACTTCGCTGGTAGGAAGTCTCCTTAGGTAAGAAAAGGGCTTCGTTACCTTAGGTAAGAAAAGAGCTGCATGGTGGTTGGATCCACCTCATTATATTTACATTTGGCTTTAACATAATGACCATGTTATGTTCAGAAGAATGCTAACCTCCCTTCCCACGGCCGTAATGCATTAGTGTGAGTATAGGCTGAATTCTTTTCTTCAGGCATTAAAGGAGCATTTCATACTTTGCTACACCCTGAGATGATATTAGAAGTGCCATTAAAAAAAATCAGATCAGGAAACAATATATTTCAGGAAATGTTACTGAAACACACACACAAATGAGTCCCTTTTCTAGTAGCATAGACTAGCTGTGACTTTACTTGAATTACTGACTGGAAAATGAAGCATCTTCCCAGTATAACAGTGAAAGTTAATTGCCTGGCAGACCTCAAAATGGAAGTTACTAAGAAAAAATGAACAATTTGAATGATGGGAATTTATCTTGTGTATTTTTCATTGAACTTAATGGTACTGACTTTGATGTAAATGCAAATGGAAGAAGAAGAGTTGGTTTTCATATCACACATTTCTTTACCTTTAAAGGAGTCCCAAAGTGGCTTGCAATCACCTTTCCTTCCTCTCCTCACAACAGACACTTTTTGAGGCAGGAGAGGCTAAGAGTTAAACTTTAGACAGATCTGTGACTGACCCACTTTCATGACTGGTTGTGACAGACGCTTGCAAATACCAACACTCTGGCCCCAGCTTGATGGAAGGCTTTTTCAAATGAGACCAGAGCCCTACAGGATTTGTTTCAGTTTTGTAGGGCCTGTAAGACAGAGGGTAGCAATGGGCTTTCAACCTGACAGGCCTCCCTTTTACTGCCCCTGCCCCTACCCCTTCTTCCGTTCCGTTCCTTTCCCTTTCTTATTCCTTCCTGATTGATTTCCACCTATTACTTACGGTGCACGAACATAATTATGTTAATGTATTATATATTAGCGATTGGTTTTATTGTTACATGTTGGGATTGTTGTGAGCCGCTGTGAACCTGCTGATGAGGAAGGGCAGCCTATAAATCAAATAAATAAACCCTTGCTGAAGGCCTAATTTCACAGTTTTCATGACTGACTTGAGTCACCTACTTTTCAATTAGATACAGCAATGATAACCCAAAATCTGTTGCTCTCCAGGAACTGCAGCCTTCACAGCTCGCTTGATGGGGAAGCTCATTATATTGTGTTACGCTCTGCTGTGTGGGATCACCATGTCCCCGGCTCTGTTCGTGATTCGAGCAAGATCAAGACAAACCACACAGAGCACTGGTTGGATTTACTAATTTATTTATTAAAGAAAATAATACGTCGGGGTGGCAGCAACAAATAATCAAGGAAAGTGAATACTGACAAATTGCACTGCCTCACCGAGGGGCATCAGTCATACAAACTAAAAGCTGCAAGGTGGTTAGCCATTTACATTATGGTAAATAACGAGACTAGGTAGGATCTTAGAGATGGCAAGGAAGAGACAAACCTCCAGAGTCATGCCTAGCTTTGTTCCTTCTGGGCTGGAGTATATCTGCTTCTTTGGGATGATATGTCATATGCCCCAGGTTCAGTGATGTTAGAAAGTAGGTTTTCTTCTCCCGGATTCCTCTCTGCATCATGGTGCATTTGTGCACTTCTCAGGGTTTCCCCAGCTCGTCTTCAGTCTTTTCCCAACCTGCTTTTCATGAAAGTTTTGGGAAAAAATTGTATCAAGGCCAAGATGTTAGGTAGCCAACCAATGGCTGGCATCCAATGGGAGATGGGGGGGCAGGAAAATAGAAGGCATGCCAGCATTATGCCCATCATGACATCACTTCCAGTGAAAACAGAAATGAAGATCACACTGCTCTTGGAATCCCTGGAAAATCGATAGTAAAACGATAGAGTTTTCAGCAATTCTGAAAGCAACGTGACATCATTTCCTGGAAGTGATGTCATGCTACTCTAAACTCCAGTTAAAAATTCCTGCCATTTGAATGAATGGAGATGGGAACAGAGGGTTGCCAGTGGGAGATCTCTTGCCATAGCAGAAGGGCTGGCAACAATACCTGGATGGTTGCCCTTTGGGTGGTCAAATTCATATTTCCTGGTTGTGCCCACATGGCAGCAATGGCAGTCCTCATCCTGCCACCAGGGGATTTTTTTAAATTAAATGTATAATATAGGATTGCCCGCCAGCTGCTACAATGCTCTGGGGGCTTTTGGGGTGGGGCACTAACATCACCTCTTACTATATAACCAGAAGTGATGTCACAGCATTGCAGTGATGCTCTGTTAGGAAATTCCTAGAATGTCACAGAGATGCCATGATTTCACTACCAAGTACATAATCATGTTGCCACACTGGCAATTTCTGCAGAGCAAAAATAAAACATCTTCAGGACATTTAAAGAAAAGGTCTCTTTTGGCTTTTTGTGTTCCCACAGCCGAGAATACAAAGTGTTTCCAGTCAAAATGGTTATTTTTTTCCCGCCTGCTGGCCAATGAAACTTTGGTCAGTTTCAGAGTTGTGCCTGAAATTTTGTGTGCTGCTCCCAAGATTCTCCTGCCTTCGTCATTTGGTGAAAGTTTTCCACTGAGGTTTCCTCTACTTGCAGCTCATCTATGCACAATTTCTGTGCAAAAAAAATAGATGAATAAAGTTTGTTTTGCCTAATGATCCTGTGCACGTGTCATTTTTTTTGCTTTTTTGTTGTTTTGAGGGTATTTCTGTGAAACGACGGCAACGCAAATATGTACATATTGCAGCTTCTACAATCGTGACATTGTCGCCGGGAACATCCACTGACCCAGTGATATCACTTCCAATTACATAGCTAAAAGTGATATCGCAACATCAATGGATTCCATTTTGCCCCTCGCATTTCCCCCACTGCCTCATTGAGTGCCAGCACAGGTACCTACACCCAATCCTTTCTTCCTTCACTCTTCTTTCTTTCTTTCTTTCTTTCTTTCTTTCTTTCTTTCTTTCTTTCTTTCTTTCTTTCTTTCTTTCTTTCTTTCTTTCTTTCTTTCTTTCTTTCTTTCTTTCTTTCTTTCTTTGGGTCATCAATTAGTCTTTGTGTTTATTCACTCTAAACAGTTGTTTAGGTTTGTACATTGGGGACTGAAACAAACACCTTCCTAATTTCTCTTTACAAGGAGAACATTTCCACTGAGGTCAGTCAAAGCTTTGCATTATTCAGTCTTTCAATAAATACACAGTGTCATTCAAATAATAATGATCTATAAACTGAATTGGAGTGAACCCAAAGACATTCCTTAACATTAAACATCTTAACAATTCTCCTAACAACAGAGACAGCTGATGAGTTCCAGGTTATTAATATGCAAAAACGGTGACATATTGTATTATAAAACTTTTAGTAATTTCCTTCATTTCACAAACACTTGTAATGTATTAAATATCAGCACTTCTGAAAGAGCTGTGTCAGCTGTTGATTATATAATTAAAAAAAGAAACTCTGCACAGATGATTATTCAGATGAAGCGAACGGAGTAGCTGCTAATATTTATTAGCAGTAAAGTTCTGATAGCACTGACATCACAGGGAAGTATTGGCCTCCATATGCTATTTGCTAGCCCTCCAAGGCAACTGGTTGGCCATTTTGTGAAAGAGGCTGTTGGACTAGATCAGGGGTCTGCAACCTGTGGCTCTCCAGATGTTCATGGACCCCATGCTGGCAGGGGCTGATGGGATTTGTAGTCCATGAACATCTGGAGAGTCGCAGGTTGCAGACTCCTGGACTAGATGAACTTCTAGTCTGATCCAGCACTGCTTCTTATGTTGTGTCTCACCATCTTGATCATATTTAATAGCTATATATTGATCAAACGTGGTAAGGGAGAGAGGAAGCTTTGCTTTACTGGGCCTTTTTAGGGAAGAGTGAAGATTGCCAATTCTTGAAATCAAGAACTGGCAGCCATATTTGTTAGCTGGTGGTGGGTGGTCGAGGGGTAGGGCACTAAAGTAATTACAGATGTCAGCTCCAGGTGAGAGCCAGGAGACCTCCCCAAATTACATCTGATCTCCAGACCACAGAGACCATTTCCCCTGGATAAAACAGCTGCTTTGGAAGATGGACTCTATGGCATTATATCCCAACGAGATTCCTCCATAGGCTCCATCCCCAAATCTCCAAAAATTTCCCAACTCAGAGTTGGCAAACATACCGAGGAAATGGAACCAAGCATTTTTCTAGACCCAGACACAGAGCTGAGAGGATTTTGATGGTTCTGGCAGACAGACAGCCATTTTGGTGGAGCTGAAGGTACATCCTACCCTGACCAGGATGTCCCAGGCTAGCCTGATCTTGTCAGACCTCAAAAGCTAAGCAGTGTTGGCCAACAAAGAATAGCAGAGTCATTATGCAAAGGAGGACGATGGCAAACCACCTCTGCTTGTCTCTTGCCTTGAAAATTGTACTGGGTTGTCATAGGTCAGTTGCAACTTGACGGCACTTCACACACACACCCCCGGTACATCCCAGCAAAATAAGATGCACAATTTTTAAAAAAGCAAATAAGGGAGGGGAAAGACCTTGCTTTTTTTGGCGACTGGCCCCAAAGCAAGAAGCCCAGCTAGATCAGCTTTTTTGTTTGTTTGTTCATTTGTTTGTGACAACCCTTCACACTTGACAGCAGGATGCATGAATTTTACATGTGTCTACTCTGGTGCAAAGGTGAGCATCAACCTTGATTTTCCCACTGTTCCAGTGTGCACTGCAGTATGAGCTTGACAAATATTTTCTCAGCTTGCTCCATGAGTAATCATGTTCACTCAAAGAGGGTTTAAAAATCTGTCCGTTTGAAACTGTAGCTTACACTATAGACACTTTTAGGCGAGACAGAAAGCAGTGCAGAATGAAGCTCATTGGAATGTACTTGATAAATGGAACAAAGGAATTTTATTTCCTGGCTTTCATTCACAGTTAATGACAGACGTGTGATGTTTTGAATTTCCTCTTCAATTTACCCAGATTGTTTGTGTGCGTGTAAAAAGGAGGAACTGTACATCAGAACAGATCTGAACAAAACAATACACTCTCGTTTTTATAACCATAATTAGTGCTTTATCTCATGCAGTTTTACGAATTATCCTTATAAAGCACATTTTAGGGAAAGCAGCTTACGGAGATTTCAAGGGCACGCTAATCCTCAGGACTTGCACTGAAATATATATAAAGCCACAAACGCATATCGTGGCAATCCTAATCGAAACAGATTTGTTACGGTGCAAGTTGAACCATCTCAAAGTTAACTGGGAACTTGCAGTCACACAAACAACTGTCAGCAATCTCTCTGCGTGTTTGCCCCCAATGTAGAGCTGAAGGTTTCAAAAACAACCCTCTCTTTTGAAGGGTGGGGGGGATGGAGTGCCCTTTTTCTTTTTTTCTCCTAAGGATTCATTCAGATAAGCTCGGGTTAATACAATCGCAGTTCACCTTGAACTCAAGATTTACATAATACCCAGGGCCAACTATGGGGGAAAAAAGATTAATGATTTACTCCTCTGGGCCTGGGTTTTGTGAGACCTCCAAAGGACCTTCCAACCACTCTGTCATCTGAATCATCTAATATTTATCTCTTGATCAAGAGCCCGTTGTCCTAGAATACACCAGCCCTGTCATAAATCCTGAATAGCTTTCCATCATTTTTCAACAATGTATTCCCATCTCACACAGAGCTTGACACTCAACCTCATTAGAGATCTTTATATTATGTTTACTTTGATTATATTCTACCTTTCTCTCCAATGGTGATGCAGTTCACATCATTCTACTCTCCTCTATTTTATCTTCACAACAACCCTATGAGGTAGGTTAGGCTGAAAATGTGTAACTGGACAAGGGTCACCCAGCAAGCTTCCATGGCAGAGTGGGTATTCAAACCTGTGATGCTAGTTCAACACTCTCACCACTACACCATGCTGGCTCTCTATCCAGTGGTGGGATCCAAAAATTTTAATAACAGGTTCCGATGGTGGTGGGATACAAACAGTGGCGCCACCGCACACACGCACCTCCAGTCCCTATTGGGCAGGGAGGTTGCTTTAGTAACCCCTTAGTAACCACTTCTAGAGGAGTGGTGAGAACTGGTTGGATCCCACCTCTGTCTCTATCCCTTTATCTGAGACATTTACTTGACACTTCAAGGAACTAGGGAATTTGGATCAACATAGTTTGTATCTTTACCCTTGCTTTGCTGCGCTTGCCACAAAGTGCATGATAGCCCCACCTCTCTTTCCACCAAGCATTATGCCATTATAACACCCCACTGGCTGCTAAGGGAAATTAAAAAAAAAACCAATCATGTGTGTTTGTAACACTTCTAATCCAACACCAGCAATAGTGAAATCCACACCTTCCTTCTGTTATACTTTGATTAATGTTCTCTTCAGAGGCGTAGCTCCAAGGGGACAGGGGGGACGCACCGGGCGCACGTTTCTGTGGGGGTGTTGTGAGGGCGTGGTGGGGGCGTTCCAGGTTGGGATGGGGGCATTCTGGGGCAGGACAGGGACAGAGGATGCACCAGTGAATCAGACACTTTCCCTCCTTGATATGTTTCTGGTTCTTCTCTATCTTCTGTTCATTTACCCTACAAAAGCCTGCTTTGCACCTAAGCAGTATGTGTATCAATACCCTAACTAGATCTCACAATGGAGCTGACTAGTAATTATAGAATAGCAGCCCATGAAACATATTCAGTAACATTTACTATGTGGACAGAGAAGTTGTGGGGGAAATTGAAGGGAAGCATTTTGTATTCCTGAACATAGAATCCACCCACCAAACCGCATTCAGTTTTAATTTCTCACTAACACATGGGAGGGAGAGAAATCAGGCAAATGACAACTAAACCACTCGCAATCAATAAAAATTAAAAATGCAGATTTTTATTTATGATGGATGGAAAATAGGGTAAGGTTCTGTTAATTCTGGAATGTTGTTACATTTATCTCATAATTTTATTTAGGACACAAATTTTTTTAAATAGAATAATCTTTTTTTAATAAGAAAAAATGAAAAAAAAATAGTGAAGGAACAGTGAAACATAAATATTGTTAGACCTCTTCTGCTACTACGGGAAAAAAAGTTAAAAATGACATTCTATTTCTTGGAATTATTTCCTCATTTTGCTAATAATTATGATGTATTATATCTCAGCTACTCCTGAAAACATATTTCTAGATTAATAAGCTTCTGGATTGCCCTAAACACATGTTCTATATTAATGGTGTAATCCTATAGGGAGATATAACCTTTTATGCTCTTTTGAAGGGTATACATCTGTTTAGGATAGGGTTGCCAGTTTCCAGTGGAGATCTGGAGATCTGGAATGACAGCTGATCTCCAGACAAAAGAGACCCCTCCCCCTCCCGATAAAATGGTTGCTGGTTGATTCTATGGTTTAAGATAGCACTGTAAGTATCTCACATAGAAGGAAGTGTTTTCTAACCTCTTGTTTATTATTACTGGCTGCCGCTGTTGTGGGGTTTTTGGACCGTGTAGCTGTGGTCTGGTAGTTTAAAACTGCCAGACCACAGCCACGCAGCCTGGAAAACCCACAACAGTCAGTTGACTCCGGTCGCGAAAGCCTTTGACAATTTTTATTTTTTAGAAATTCAGTTCTTATTTTTATTATTAGAAATTCAGTTCATAACAAACAGAAAGAAAATCACATATAGACAGGCCAGTCGAAACAGGTCACTTCTTTGCACCAGCCCAAATACCTGATTAAAATAATGTATTTTAGTGGCAGGACAGCGTTTATAATAAGGTCCGCTAAGGCAGATGTCTCAGGTAAGCCAATGGGGGGGGGGGGTGGCTCCTCTCCTTCTTCCTGCCAGAATAACTAATTCTTCTTCCTATTTTTCTTTTTCAGGACTTGTAAGCTGTATATGTTCTATATGGCTTCTGTAACTTCTGAGAGGTTGCATCCTCTTGAGGTAATGTCATACAGAGAAAGTTTACGATTTCTAAAGACACTCTGAGAAACAACTAATGGCACTGCTTAAAAAAAATGGCCAGCCCAATCCACAACCAGAGGTGGGATCCAGCAGGTTCTCACAGGTTCCCGAGAGTAGGTTACTAATTATTTGTGTGTGCCGTGAGGGGGTTACTAATTGGTGATTTTGCCACGTGATTTTTGCCTTAGTTATGCCCCTCCTCTCAGCAGTAGCACACAGAACTTGAAGCAGTCTAGCAGGAGGTGCACCAGTGTGTGTGGTAGCCTGCGCCTGTGTGCATTCGTTTCCTGCCCAAGGACCAGCACAGCGGCTGCCTCCTTGCCACAGCCCCGCCCCAGGAATGCCCGGCCACGCCCCCATTGTGCCCCGCCCAGCCCCATTGGCGCTACACCACAGTTTGAATTCCACCACCATGGGAACCTGTTACTAAAATTTTTGGATCCCACCACTGTCCACAACCTGAGGTGGCCAGGGATGGCGCTGCTGTTGCATTGGCCCATCACCTTCCAACAGCACAGGGAGGCAGGAAAAAAACAGAAAAAACCCAACACTGGAATTAAATGGCCTTTAGCCATAGCGCTAAGTCCAAGCCCTGGGCCATGGCATAGCTGTCCCTTGCACAGGTTGGGGGGCAGGGCGGCAAATGCATTGCCCAGCCTTGTGCAAGCTCCACAAATAAATTCACACCCCCACCAATAGGATTGGGTTGTTGATCCTTTGTTTCTCAAACTAGAGGGTAAGCCTGCTAGAGGTAAAGTTTACAAGTAAAGATGGTGTGTAAGCAGTGGTGTATATCACACTGGTAATAGGCCTATAAACAATTATGGCTCAACATTTTTCAAAGTATGGTTCATTACTCTATTGAAAAAGAGCAACGAGATTGTGAGCCCAGATTGCTGTAGGCCTAACTGATGCAGAAAGTGTAGAAAGCCACGTTCTGAAGAAAGGGTTTAGGTAAGATATTGAGTGGTAAGAAACAGGGTTGCCAGGTTCCCTGTTGACAGGGAAGGGGGGTTGGGAATCTTACCATGTTTAAAATGAGGTCTAGAACTTAATGTGCTGGTGTGATGACATCACTTCTGTGATTACATGTGAGAGATGCTCTGGTATTGGACAAAAAACAGTATAGTAGAAGCAGCTTCTACCATAGAGTTTTGCCCAAATACCAGAGTGTCCCCCTGTCATTATCTGTGATGTCATCACTTCAAGAAATGTCATCACACCAGCAACATCAAGGCCTAAGCCTCATTTTAAGCCTAGTAACACCCCACTGGTCATCTGGGAGAAGGAACGAAAAGTGGGGGAATCCCCCATCCCTAGTCAGAATTACCACGACAGAACTGCCACTTTCATTTGGATTGCCAACTCTCAGATGGAAAATTCCTAGAGATCTGCTGGGGGGTGGGGGGAGGCTGCTGGGCATTGGAGAGTTGGGAAAGGGAGAGGTACTACCGTCCAAAGGATTCAGTCCACTCTCCCAATGGAACTGATCAATGTAGTCTAAAGTTCAGTTGAAATTTCAGATCTCCAGGCCCCACCTGGAGATTAGCAACCCTCTTTTCATCTGAAATGGGAATTACAGTAATGAGTGGGTGGGAAAATCCTACATAACGAAAACTGGATTCATTGAATATAATGCTAAAAGAGTTTTGCTAGGGCTAGCCTTAACAAAATTCTTTCTTTCTTTCTTTCTTTCTTTCTTTCTTTCTTTCTTTCTTTCTTTCTTTCTTTCTTTCTTTCTTTCTTTCTTTCTATCTATCTATCTATCTATCTATCTATCTATCTATCTATCTATCTATCTATCTATCTATCTATCTATCTATCTATCTATCTATCTATCTATCTATCTACTGTTTCCACATACTCCTCTCATAAAATCTGACTGGATTCAGAGCAAATGTAGATTTTTTTTTTCTACTCAACTGGACTATTCAATGAATTTAAAAGGAAATCCAGTGTAACTAGTCAAATTTCTGTAGGGTTGCCAGTTTTAGGCTGGGAAATGCCTGGAGATATTGGGGGGGGGGGGGTTACCTGTAGAGGGGGAAAACTAGGGAGTGATTTCACCTGGAAACTGCCATTTTCTCCAGCTGATCTCTGTACTCTAGAGATCAGTTGTATTTGCAGGTGAACCCCAGACCCTTCTTGGGGGTCGGCAACCTTATTTTCCACGCATCTCTGCAGCTCAGAACTGCAGGCGGGAACTGCACATAGTTATGAAGAAGTCCAGGAGTGTATAAACCGGCTGGGAAGGGGGAAAGCGACGCAGCCACTGTAGCAGGAAGGGAGGACGGTAGCTAGTCCGTGCTGCAAATCTAATAAAATGAGGAGGCGAGAAAGGAGCGTGATTTCATAACATTCCAGAAACAGCGATTTCAACATTAGCATCTCATCTAAAAATGGATCCTACAGCAATCTCCGACTTCTAAATATTTGCAAATGAAACGTCTGTTTAGGACTCCCCGCACCCCACTCCCAGAGGCCTGGGGGGAAGGAATATCCACGCACATAATTGCACACCCAAAAATCTGCATTGCACAAGGTGTTGTTGTTTTTCTTCAAACTGACAATTCTGCCCCCCCTCCCCTCCCGGAAAACCCCCGCCGCATCTCACGAATCTCCCTCTTCACAATCATCCCGGCTTGGTTTTGCTTTACTGCGGATGCCCGCGGGCGCCCCCAGGTGGCGCTTTCATGCCCTGTTGTTCTCCCAGAGCTTGGCTGGCGACCAGCAAAAGGTTACAGCTAGCAGAAGAATTCAGGGTTGGGATCAGAGAACACTGTTCCCACAGAAGCAGCAGTGACAGCGGCCTCTCAGAATTAGTCATGCTATTCCCAGGCTGGAAGGAGGAGGCGGCTTGGATCCCACGCACAGAAGACGATTTGTTGCCGTCCTCCCCCGTCTGTGTTCATCCCCATCTGATTGCCCTGACATTGCCTTCACATCAGCCCTGAGAGAGAGAGAAATGCGTGTGCTTAGACAATTCACAAAATGCAGTGGTAATTGTTTTATTAATAATCAGAATAGCCGACACCTCTGCAAGACTGTCTGTCAGTCTGTGTTTCCTCCTGGTTTGCTGGTAGGTGGAAAGCAGGACATTAGAATCGGGATTGCAGTTTGCATCCCTGATTATTCGGCTCAAACATCTCTGACTGCTCATTTTTTGCACTGATTATTTTTTGTGTCATTTTGCCCATTGACGTTTTCAACATTGGTTATTTAGCTGCTTTCATACTATTATTATGTTACTGTGAAAAATAAAATATATTGAAAAACCTTTGTATTGCAGAAGGCTTTCAGGGCCGGATTCAACTGGTTCTGGTGGGTTTTCCGGGCTGTGTGGCCGTGGCTGTGGTCTGGTGGATCCACCAGACCATGGCCACACAGCAAGGCCACCCAGCAAGCTTCTGTGACATAATGGGGACTGAAACCTGTGTAACCCCCATGCTCAGAATGGGTTGACCCAGAAAGGGGTGGAGACTCAAAGCAGCAGGAGGCTGCAGAGCTCATGTAGTTGGAGGAGACAAGGCTACCAGACTTGGACCTTGGTTTCTATAAGACCTTAACACCTTGTTAAGGTAACTGCAATGTTGTTGGGAACTACTGGGAAGGTTGTTGTTTATTTTTGCTATGTTGTAAATGTTGGAGTTTATTGTTTCAGGGTTTCTTTTTGTGGTTGTAATGGGTGAGAGTTCTCCTGGAAACCTTCATCATGTTGAATCCTGTTCATCAAGCCCTTGGAGTCTTCAGGAGCCAACCCACTTGCAAAGAAGAATTGGACTTGGCAGTATCAGTAGACTGTAAATATAAGGACTTGAAAATGCAACCTGAACAGGACCTTGAAATGTGATGTTAAATGTTGATGTTATATGTTATATGTTAAGAAAGTAAACCATTTTGTTTTTAAAAATGTGTTGTTGCAAACTCATTCCAAGTTCTGCCCCACAGAACCCACAGATAGAGGTTACACCTGTATCTCCAAGATCCCAGCTCATCATTCTAACCATCACGCCATGGCAGCTATAATGTAACGTAATATTTTATTTATTGTTAATGTATTGTCGAAGGCTTATTTATTTTTATATCATTTATGATCCCTGGCCCAAAAGAAGTCTGGCTAGCCTCAGTCAGGACCAGGGCCTTTTCAGTCTGGCCTCAACCTGGTGGAATGCTCTGCCTAGCAAGACCCTGGCCCTGAGGCACTTGATGCAATTTTGCAGGGCCTGTAAGATAGAATTGTTCCACCAGGCATACGGTTGAGGCAGTTATGCTTGCTACTATCTGGCCTCTCTTCTCCTTTCCTTCTTTCCACCTATGTTTATCCCCTCTGGGATGTATTGTTGGAGACTGTGTGGGATTGAAATATTAATATTACCATTATTTTGGTTTTAATTAGGGGAATAGTTTTAATTGGTTATTTATTTCAATGCATTTTTATTCATTGGGAGCTGCCCTGAGCCTGTGAGGGGAAGGGCGGGATACAAAATCCAATAAACAACAACAGTAGCAACAACAACAACAACAACAACAACAACAACAACAACAACAACAACAACAACAACAACAACAACAACAACAACAACAACAATAATAATAATAATAATAATAATAATAATAATAATAATAATAATAAAGACATCTAAAGAAGTCCAGAACCCTATGGGTTCATCATATCAGCTTCAACTTGATGGCAGAAGCAAAGCAAAGCAAAGCAAAAATCCAACAGCCTCAAACCATACAGTATTTGGAAAACTGCCCCTGTGGGAAAAAGCCCAGTAGTCCTTCTTCCCAGATACTAAATAAATACCTGTCCATGAATTGAGACATTGGTGTCTGGTAAACATCTGGAAAACATCTCTGTTCTGGGTACAACTCAACAACAGAAAAGTGAAGCTTTAGATCTTCAAGATTAGATAGCTGTTTGCCTTTGACCATTATTGGTCCTGTTGTATGTAACAGATAGCTTATCTGCAAATAGGAAGTAGTTTGAGATGATCCACTGAGTCTCCTTAAATTTATATACAATTTCACTTGGCTCCCCGAGCACTTAATTTCAGATCAGAGTTTGCTTCATCTCCTATTTCCCAGCTCCTAATCTATGTGCAACTCAAAACCCAGCTCATAATTACTGCTATGTGATATATATGCAAAGAGGCATCATATGCAATATAAACGTAATGCCAACTGATGTGAAAGAATTTGCAGTAAACTAGTCCCGCATATTTATTGCCACACAATTGATTTCATGTGTTCGCTTCATCTGGCAGCTTGGGACTAGTTGGTCATAGCTAACATGTGAAAACAGGCAAGGGGCCTGTTGTCACCAATAATTCCTTAACATACAACCTTCCCTCCTCCAGCTACCTGATCAGCAAATGGAGAGAGAATCTCTGTGGTCTCCAGTGTTGTCTCATTTCCATTCCTGGTGCACTCTCTTGATGTCACCCATGACTTTCCCTTCCTCATGTCATTACCATGCGTCTCTTTCAAATACTCTCTCTCTTTCACACACACACACACACACACACACACACACACACACACACACACACACACACACACACACACACACACACACACACACACACACACACACACACACACACACACCATGATTGTCTTTCTCCCTCTTTCTCTCTGTGGCTCATTCTGCACATGCAAAATAATGCACTTTCAAACTGTTTTCAGTGCTCTTTGAAGCTGTGCAGAATGGCAAAATCCACTTGCAAATAGCTAGGAAAGTGGTTGTGAGTGGTTTGAACGATTATTTTATAAGGTATGAAGGCCTGTGATTCTCATTCTCTTCATGTTCTCTCTCACCCACCCCTAGCTTTCTTTTTTCCCTCCCACAGGATGACACATATATTGTTGATAGTGAGGCTTCACAGCCACAAACCCAATACTATTTTAATTGTTTATGTCAACTTTAAGTTCAATTCACATGCACATCCACACCCACAATTCCCCCTCTATTTTTGTCAAGAAACATGCAGCACTTTAAATTTATTTTACAGCTTGCTTTGTTCCTCCATGGGGACCCAAAGCAGCTTACAACATTTTTCTTCCCAGTCCATTTTCTTGCTGCAGCAACATCTCTGTGAGGAAGGATTGGGTGAGGGACTGTGACTGGTCCAAGGCCACCCAGCAAGCTTCTGTGACATAATGGGGACTGAAACCTGTGTAACCCCATGCTCAGAATGGGTTGACCCAGAAAGGGGTGGAGACTCAAAGCAGCAGGAGGCTGCAGAGCTCATGAAGTTGAGGAGACAAGCAGACTGGACCTTTGAGCTTATAAGACTCCTAACACCTGTTAAGGTAACTGCAATGTTGTTGGGAACTACTGGAAGATTGTTGTTTATTTTGCTATGTTGTTGTAATGTTGAGCTTATTGTTTCAGGGTTTCTTTTTGTGGTTGTAATGGGTGAGAGTTCTCCTGGAAACCTTCATCATGTTGAATCCTGTTCATCAAGCCCTTGGAGTCTTCAGGAGCCAACCCACTTGTAATTGGTTATTTATTTCAATGCATTTTTATTCATTGGGAGCTGCCCTGAGCCTGTGAGGGGAAGGGCGGGATACAAAATCCAATAAACAACAACAGTAGCAACAACAACCACAACCACAACCACAACCACAACCACAACCACAACAACAATAACAATAACAATAACAATAACAATAACAATAATAATAATAATAATAATAATAATAATAATAATAATAATAATAATAATAATAATAATAATAATAATAATAATAATAATAATAATAATAATAATAATAATTTGCCTTTCCCCTTGGACTTTAGGCAAATTACACAAAAGGAGTCAATGCAATCAACAGGATGGGGTATTTAATACCATAGGATTAGGGCTGCTGGTCCAATCAGAAATCTAAAAGCAGAACAGAAGCAAAACGTAAGTATTAACACACACACACACACACCAAAAATTACACACGGTAGTAGTTTCAGTAAGCTAAGCACAGTAGTATAGACCACGGTTCTTAACAATTTAGCATATAATGTAATATAATATAATATGATATTTCATATTGTATAATGCAAACTAGAATGGATGGAAGTTACTAAAATCTGCAGAAAGAAGGTTTAATTCTTTAATTTCAACCATTGTCGGGAGTACGGGGAAGAGCTTACCATCTTTAAATAGAAGACAGAGAGCTGGGTGTTAAAATATGTATGATGATTATTGACCAAGGGCAGATCTCAGCTAGCTAATGCATAACATGATTGACTTTAGCAAACAGCATTACCAAATGCACAGGGAAGAAAGGTCCACTGTGGACTGTGGATTGTTGGTTTCTTTCAGGCAAATAATGCCAGGCAAAAGTGAGAGAGAGCGGTAGACAATTTTCTCTTTCATCAAGTCTTCCAATAACATATGCATTTCTACTTTAAAATGGTTTTTTCTTTTTTCCTCATACATATCCATTGAGGCTAAAAAGAGGCTGGGGCAGAAGCAGACGCTGTTTCCATACACACAGGCTCGCAAATTCAAAATTTCCACCCCCCTTCAATGCGAGGAACAGAGCCAAAGACTGTAGTTGGGGCAAGCAATGTCAACTCCTCCATGATGCGGCTGGCTTCCACCCGGGCCAGGGCCTTTACCGCCCTGGCCCCTGCCTGGTGGAATGCTCTCCCACCAGCTGTCCGGGCCCTGCGGGCCCTTAATGAGTTCCGCAGGGCCTGTAAGACTGAGCTATTCCGCCGGGCTTTTGGGGAGGCCAGCCGCTGATACCCCTCCCTTTCCCCCTTCTTTTAACAGCTGGGACCTTGCTGTCCCCCTCTTAGAGGAGTTTTAGCCGTTAGGCGCCATCTGTTTGCTATTCTGAAATTTTATATTATGATTTAAATGCTATGTTTTAATTTGTACCGGTACTTATTGTGCCACCGTATTACTTGTTATTATTTGTTGTTGTTGTAAACCGCCCTGAGCCCTCCGGGGGGAGGGCAGTCTATAAGTTTAACAATCAATCAATCAATCAATCAATCAATCAATCAATCAATCAATCAATCAATCAATCAATCAATCAATCAATCAATCAATCAATCAATCAATCAATCAATGCTTTCCCAACATCAGATCCTCTGAAGATGCCAGCCACAGATTCAGGTGAAACGTCAGGAGAGAATGCTGCTAGAACACGGCCATACAGCCCGGAAACCACACAGCACCCAAATAAATAAATAAATAAATAAATAAATAAATAAATAAATAAATAAATAAATAAATAAATAAATAAATAAATAAATAAATAAATAAATAAATAAATAAATACTACGTCAGCTCTGCTGCTGCAGAGAGTGTGGTGCTTTATTTGCTTCTGTGGTCCTTCTGGACCAGAGGCTGTGGTCCAAGTGAGTGTGGTGAAGGGCCAGGAACAGAGTGGCAGCAGCTGCCAGCAAGTGATAAAGGTTCATGATGACATCATGAAACAAGGAGAAGCACAGCAACTTCCAATGGGTAGTTTCTGATCCACTGAGTAATTCTCAGCCAGTGACCCCTTCTGCCACAGTGCTCACCTAACTCTTACCCAATGAAGAAGAAGAAGAGTTTGGATTTATATCCCCCCTTTCTCCCCTATAGGAGACTCAAAGAGGCTTACAATCTCCTTGCCCTTCCCCCCTCACAACATGAAAGCATGACTTGCCCAGCAGCATTTAAATGAGGCAGTCACTACAGTCATTTCAGGCCAGGGGTAGAATCCTCCATTTTATGTGTAAAAGAAAAATGAAGACTGAGGGTTTAGTCTAGTCTGTCAGAACTTGGTTTGCTTTGTAGACTTTTGCCAATGTTTATGTTTGGGTGTACCCAGCCACTAGGGGAAAGTGTGCAACTTCTGATTTTCCCAATACACATGGTCACCATTTGGTCTGAATAGAACAACAGGCATATTTCCACATTTGGTACACAATACATGGAATCCTAAAAAAAACTAAGGTTAAATGTAGCACAAACCCAAACTGGAAAAAAAGGTTTGTGGTATGTTTGTTTGGTGCCAGGGATTTTTAACCACATGAAATAAATGTATAAATCAGTGATGGGATTCAAATAATTTAACAACCAGTTCCAGTGGTGAGATTCAAATAATTTAACAACTGGTTGTTTACAAGCATCATTTTAACAACCGGTTCTGCCAAAATGGTGCGAACTTGCTGAATCCCACCACTGATATGAATGCCAGAAAGAATTTAAATTAATCCATTGGAGAGTATATATAAGATCCATGCTTGAGTCCTTCTCCAGACTGCAACCAGGTGCCTTATTTTAAACATTTCAAATCTTACCAACCCTACTGGCCAACAGGGTCCCTTTCCACACAGCAGAAATAAAATGCTCTGCAGAAGTTTTAAACAGATCTGTTTCAGCTTTTTTTTAGTTTGCACGTAGCCCGCCAAAAATATCCAGCCAAAAGAGTTGCCAACCAAAATGGATCTTTTTCCTGCCCGCTGCACGGAGCTCTTCCTCAATCCCCCACTTCAAAAGTGAAAGTGGAGGGGACCCCTGCTCCGTGTTTGGCGCGCGGTTTCAAAAAGGTGTACTTCCGACCAGGATCTGAAATGACGCGCACTGAGGTGTGGGAGGAGCAGCAGAATCGGGGTGACTGTGTTGTCTCTCCGTTGTCACTGCTGATGTAGTGGGGAGTGCTGCAGGACCCCGGGGTATTTGCCGTGAGGAGCGCACATCTAATGGTGGATGGGGAATCGACGCTTGTCAATTTCACAGTTGCATTCGCCATTTTGCATGCTGCTGCACAGATTCTGTGCGCCTCTGCCATTTGGTGAAGATTTTCCATGGAGATTTCCTCTGCTTGCATCTCACTCATGCATGATTTCCATGTAAGTAGATGAATAAAGTCTGCCTTGCATAGCAATCCAGCGCATGTGTCGTTTTCCTTTTTGTTTTGTTTTGCGGGGAATGTCTGCAAAGATACAGTGACACAAATGTGCACATATTGCAGCTTCTCTAATCCTGATGATGTAGCTTCACAGACATACCCCTAAAACAAACAAAAAGGAAAAATGACACATTTGTGGGATTGCTAGGCAAAACAAATTTTATTCATCTACATGGAAATCGTGCACAAATGAACTGCAAGCAGAGGAAACCTTCAGAGAATCTCTACTGCAGAACAGAAAATGGTAGGCATAAATGGCAAAAATGAAAATAAGAGGTTTGAGCAGGAGAAATAAAGAATTTCCTGCCTGCTTTTGTTCACTCAGCAGGCAGGAAACGTCTCCCCCAAGGTTGGGGGGGAGAAGGTCATTTCAGTCATTTTTTGAAAAACCCAGGTTGAGAGAAATAAAATGTTTTCAAGACTTTTTAGGGAAGAAATCATCAATGAAAGACAATAAAAATAAATGAAATTGCACTAAAGATTAGGTTTTCTATCACCTTGTTCCATGTTATATGTTTTTTTGGAACAGTGCAAACATTGATTGCAAGCACAGGATATTTCCAAATGTTTAATAGATTTAGCTTCATAATATCTGTCTTTGGTCAATAAGAATTACAGGCCTTTCACCTGAAACCAAGAACAGGAACCTTGTAATAGCTTTTACTTGCGCTGACCAAAATGGCACAAAAAACGTAAGCAAACATTCAAGTTCATCAGACTCCTTCATCAGGCTGGATATTAAAATTTTTTAAAAAGGATGTGAGGAAAAAGCAGATGTCTCAGACATGGTATTGCCTGCATCCCATAAATAATGCTGAGCAGGTATGAAAATTTTAAAATGGCATTGCAGATGTCATGTTACACGTGGGCTGTCTTAGAACAAGAAATAACAAATGGTTGATTTCGAGACAGCTGCCTCTGGTAGATGGGAGTATTGGCCCATGTAGACATTGGGGCCAAAACTGCAGAGACAAGAATCTGTAAATCATCCTGACTAAAAATGAATTCCATATATTTTTCAAATAGTTGTCAAGCTTGCTTTCATTTATAAGCAGTCCTCTTCTTAATAAGGAGACTTAAGGTGGCTTACAAGCTCCTTTCCCTTCCTCTCCCCACGACAGACACCTTGTGGGGTAGGTGGGCTTGAGAGAGTTCTGAAGAACTGAGAGTTCTGAACTGTGACTAGCCCAAGGACACTCAGCAAGAATGTAGGAGAACGGAAACACATCTGGTTCACCAGATAAGTTTCTGCCACTCAGGTGGAGGAGTAGGGAATCAAAGCCAGTTATCCAGATTAGAATTCACCTGCTCTTAACCACTACACCTTGCTGGCTCCATATATAAAGCTATGGACCATCACACTTCTGTAGCAAATAAGGGAGCAATATTATTTTGTGAACGCAACACTGCCTGTTTTTTTTCAAACCTAGGAAAAGAGTGACTGTGATATGGAAAGTCCCTTCTTGAGTGTGATGGTCACAGTTCAGTTGTTTATCCAAATGGCAATTGAAGCCATGGGAAAAGAGGACCTAGTGGGTAGAGAAAAAGGAACTAGCCAGACAGTAGCTAAGAACAAGGGAAATTGACACATACTTATGCCACATATAGAAACTGCTGAAATCTTACTTATTTGTTGCTATGCTGGCTTAGCTAGTAGATACACTTGAAAAACCCCTGATGTATCAAGGGGACATGTGTTAGAAGTTGATTGGACAGATTGTGAACCTCGTGTCCACTAGAGGGGTGGGCAAGGGGCAGAGCAGGGCCTTAAAAATGAACTGTACTGCGATGCAGACTTCAGAGAGCCGCACCCACCAAGGTGCCCTCTCTCCGCGACTGCAGTCATCACTTCAATAAACTGCTTACTGCTGACCACCTTGTTCGTGAGTATTTTTGGGCAAAAAATATTCCATAACAACTGCTCAGTAAAAAACAACAACACCCTCATCCTCTGTGTGTACAGGGTTTCCAAATTCAATCTAAATACATACAAAGGTGCCATATTTGTTTTGGTTTCGGCTTGCCATATCATCTGTTTTGTTGCTGGCATTTTTCCTAGTTGCTTGTGCCTTTTACACCATTGTAATGCTATTTTTTACAGAATTTGTGTGCGGGTATTTATATTCTTTACTACTTATGTCAGAGGCAGACAATGGCAAAAACATTTCTGTTCCTCTCTTGCCTTGAAAATCCCTGTCAGCTCCCCCCACCACTTACATTCAATTGCATCACTTATTCCCCCCACCACTTTCATCCAAAAAGGACAATTGTATGAAATTAAAGATAATAGCACAAAACAAAGACTTATGTGTTCGATTTACACAAAGGGCTAGTGGTTAAGAGACTCTGATTTGGAGAACTGGGTTTGATGATTTCCTACTGCTGTATGTGAAGCTTCCTGGGTGACCGTGAGCAGGTCACAATTCTCTCAGAATTATCTCAGCCTGTGTAGAGGCCAGCAATGGCAAACAACCTCAAAATGTCTCTTGCCTAGAAAACCCTATGGGGTCACCATAAGTGAGCTGTGACTTGATGGCACACACACACATACCACCTCAACCACAAATGTCAGGAAAGATCTTTCTGGATAGGGCAGACTGCATGGAGTTTTTCTGACCGCAGTTTTTAATGCTTGTATTTACACTGTGTATCCTCGAGCAATTGTCTGTTCCATTCCAACAGTCTATTTGCCAGTGTTTGCTCCTCCTGCTGTTACTCTGATCTCTTGCTTGTGGGCAAAAACTTCATTTGTCTCCTGTAGTACCAAGTCCTCACAACTTGCCTTCTAGGCTGCCATTCCTATAACCACACTATAAAGAAACTCTGCTTCACATCGATTTGCTGCAGGATTTCTGCTTCTGTGCACGCAGTTCCAGGGCGTCTTCCAAAAATGGTAAAGTCAGCGGAGGCCATTTACACACTTACAGCTTGCCTTCAATTGCGCCAAACAATTTCACAAGTATAAAAACTGAAGGGATGGGAGCGAGTGAAATGGGCAGAGAGCAAGTGGATGAAATGGAGGAATGAACAATCCCCTTCACTGGAGAGCAGAAGACGGAGAGAGGAGAGAGCATAACCCACGGCAGGCATGGCATACTCTTTCTGAATCGCTTTCCTGACAAAACTGAGAAAAAGATTGCTGTTTGCCAACATCCGGAAACTTCAACCTTTCATTCACCCACAGCACAGCTATGTCGGGACAGTTGTGCAAATGAAAATTGAACCAGGATGATGTTGCGCAAATGAAAATGTGCCCAGTTGGAAAGGCAAGTTTGATGCAGCGAGAAACCCCATGCATAAATGGCCACTGAATTAGTTCAACATGATATGTGATAATTTGTGACACGGCATTGAGTCTGGGTCTCCCCCTGTTGCTAAATGCCTCTTAAATAATTATGGCATTTGCAAACTGATAAGAAAATGATCCGTACAGTTGTATTTTGAGAGCAAACCTGATAAAGAAATGGATAGCCTGAGGCAAAGCATGTCGAGTTGGCTGTTTTCTCTCAGCAAGCAGCAGAAGGTGTTCCTTAAAAAAAAGAAAGAAAAACTTTAAAAAGAGAAATATGGGCACACATAGGCCACTTGGGGCTGTGTGTTACTGTTTACACTACCCTGTGTCATAGTCTTCCAAGGAACACTGTTCTCTCAGCGGAAGTATATGCCCATGGACGGCCTTTTCTTTATGCAGTGATTCAGGCAGCATGTCAACTAAAGGCCAGTAAGGAATACAGGAGAGCCCACTTGTCAAATTCAGCTTTGTTTTCTGTGGTTCAGGGAGGCCCAGTTTTAGGAATGGTGTTGGATTACTTAGCCCTGCTGCTTTAACCTCAAAATTCCCATTTCGATTTTACACCTGTGTAGATGGAACAAGGAGTATGTCCTTTTAAAAAATCAGTATTATTTTAGATCTGGATTACCAGGGGGGAATTAACTTGTTTTATTGTCCCAATTTTTTTGGGTTGCCCTTATTGATTCAGGAATCGGGATTCCGCTTTTTTAGAAGGGGCATCCAATTTTTTTTTCAGGTACCATAACTGCTGTTTGGCAGTGCCTGATCCCATTCAGTTTTAGAGGGTTATTGTTTTCTATGACAGCCAGGCCTTACATAAAATAATAACACTTTAAAATTTAAAGAGATCAGGACTGCCAAACAGATGACCCAGATGATTGTTGGCTCCCTTGTCCCTTTGAACTTTAAAATGGCCTAGACATAAGCATAAGCATAAGCATAAGCATAAGCATAAACATAAGCATAAGCATTTATTGTCATTGTGCACGCACAACGAAATTTACAGCAGCATTCCTCGATACACACAATTTCAGACTCATACATCATACTCATACAATTTCATACAATACATCATACTCATACACTTTCAGACTCATACATCATCCTCACTTCCCCCTTCCTCCACCCATCCCTACACAGCCCCAAACACATCAACAAGAAGCCGCGGAGTTTAGCATAGCCACAGCTCTAGAGTAAAAGCTGTCTCTAAGCCTCTTTGTCCTAGATTTGATAGTCCTGTATCGCCTACCAGATGGTAGCAGTTCAAAAAGAGAGTGTGCTGGATGAGATGGGTCCTTCAGAATATTTTGGGCTTTTTTTAGGCTTCGGGAATTATAGAGTTCTTCCAAGGAGGAGAGAGGGCAGCCGATAATCCTTTGTGCAGTAGTGATCACCCTTTGGAGCGCCTTCCTATCTGCCACTGTGCAGATAGATGCAGTACCATACACAGAACCATACACAGATGCAGTAAGTTAAGACACTCTCTATAGCACAGCGGTAAAAGGACACCAGGAGTTGTTGCTTCCTTAAAAGTCTCAGATAGTACAGTCTTTGCTGGGCCTTCTTAACCACCGCGGCAGTCTGTATGCCCCAGGTTAAGTCCTCTTTAATCATAATGCCCAGAAATTTAAAACTAGCCACCCGCTCTACTTGATCTCCATTTATAGTCAAGGGCTGAATTTCTGAACTATTCCTTCTATAGTCCACTATAAGCTCTTTTGTCTTGTTAGTATTAAGAACCAGGTTATTTTCCCTGCACCATGAGAGCAGTCGGTCCACCTCACTCCAATAGGCAGACTCATCCCCTCCAGAGATGAGCCCCACCACCGTTGTGTCATCGGCAAATTTGATAATGGTGTTACTAAGATAGACAGGAGTACAATCATATGTATAAAGGGAGAACAATAAAGGACTCAACACACAACCCTTTGGCATTCCCATATTTAGAGTAAGAACTGAGGAAACCCGATTTCCCAGTCTAACCCTCTGGGAACGTCCAAACAAGAAGTCCCTAATCCACAAACAGATTGAATGTGAGAGTCCAAGATCCACAAGTTTTGTCACCAGTCTTTGTGGCAAGATTGTATTAAATGCGGAACTAAAGTCCGCAAAGAGCATTCGTACATAATTCCCCTGTTGTTCCAGATGCGTCAAAGCAGTGTGGAGACTAATGGCAATGGCGTCCTCCGTAGATCTGTTTGTCCGATATGCGAACTGATGTTTATCAAATGTATCTGGAAGGCAAGAACTAATATGCCTATGGACCAGTTTTTCAAAACACTTCATGATGATGGGGGTGAGTGCCACTGGTCTATAATCCTGAAGATTGTCAGCAGGAAATCTCTTTGGTAGTGGAACAATGATGGAAGCCTTCAAACAAGATGGAATGGTGGACTGGGATAAAGATCGATTAAAGATCCCAGTAAAAACACCAGCCAGTTGGTTAGCGCATTCCTTTAACACCCGACTAGGAATACCATCCGGTCCAGCCGCCTTTCTTGGATTCACAGCCCTCAAAACTTGCCTCACCTCATGTTCCTCCACGGTGAGGTGTGAGCTACAATCACCTAGTGGCTGTATGTCATCTCCTTCTGATAGACCTGTTTCAAAGCGGGCAAAAAAGTGATTTAGCTCCTCTGCCAGAGAAGCAGCCCCATCTACAGGATTGTCATTGTTTGGTTTATGGTTGGTAATTTGTTGTATTCCCTGCCACACCTGCCTCATGTTGTTATTATTAAAATAATCCTCAATTTTTCTCTTATAACTCATCTTGGCTTGTCGAATACCTCTCTTGAGACTGGCTCTCGCCGCACTATACTTTGCCTCATCACCAGATCTGAAAGCAGTATTCCTGTCACGCAAAAGTCGCTGAACCTCCCTTGTCATCCAGGGTTTATGGTTTGAGTAAATCCGGATGCGCTTATCCACAGTAAGAGTGTCTGTGCAGTAGGTGATATAACTCAGAACAGCAGTGGTATACTCCTCCAGATCTGGGTGGTAGAAAACATCCCAATTTGTTGTCTCAAAACAATCTTGAAGTAGTTTAGAGGCATCATCAGGCCAGGATTTCACAGTCTTTATTACAGGCAACACCCGCCTCCCAAGTGGAATATATGCTGGTGGAGTCACCTAAAACCTCTCTCCTGGCAGGTACAAAGCTACATTTTGGTCCTTTCTCTCCACCTCCAGACCCTTCTACCAGTATTGGAGGCAGCCTTGAATAATGGAAAATGGTGGGTAGGCCAACAGGATGGCTCATGGAGCCCCACAAAGCATGGCACAGCAACCAAGATGGCAGAGTGTCAGAGCCCACCATGACTGGCAGAAAACAGATGAGCAGGCCAGTGAGAGAGCTTGTGAAATCCTAGTGTTTTCAGGAAGTTGGGGCAGCCTCTGCTGCTTTAAACCCTTTAGAATATAATGGGATCAGTCACCACAAAACAGCTGTTGACAGGCCAGCTTTCCCTTTCTTCCTCCACACCCTGAAACTCCAAACACTCCACAGATTCCAAGAGGTTAATTATCCAAGAATTTTCTGAGCCACTTTTGGTATATCCAAGTGACTCAAAGCAGCAGTTTTCAGCTCAGGTGTGTCCAAATGGACATCCCTGGGTAGAACTACATTTTGCCCTATCACCTGAAGCAAAGACCCAACCTGCAACAAAGGGCTAAATAAAAATTTGTCAACATTGAACTGCACACTTGTTAAAACTCTCTCTCCTTCCTTTATGTGCTCGTTCTATAAAAGGCTACTCCATTGGATTTGCCAAAACTTGGACAATCCCACTCTGGTTCAAAGCTCAACATGACCTGAAGCATGTACTAAACTATAAACAGAGATGCTGCTCATCAACCCCACCACTTCAGACCATTCAGTATGAAGGATTTTGTGATGTTGCACAGCACTGAAGGATTAACCCCCCCACACCGACACACACCCTGGGCCTCTGTAAGTGACAGGTTTGGGTGGCTCACCTCATTCTCAGGTGCCTCAGGATTCTCATCATCTAAGGCTGCACAATTTGTGACATCCCAGTTGGGCTCTCACCATCCCCTAAGGATCAGGACTATGTTTATAGCATCTGACACAGACAGGAAAAAGCAAAGCATGCAAAAGTAGATTCTAT
Source organism: Sphaerodactylus townsendi (assembly GCF_021028975.2). Classification (NCBI taxonomy): domain Eukaryota; kingdom Metazoa; phylum Chordata; class Lepidosauria; order Squamata; family Sphaerodactylidae; genus Sphaerodactylus; species Sphaerodactylus townsendi. The sequence continues at coordinate 94,472,083 of NC_059432.1, forward strand.
ACCAGTCAAAGATGACTCCCAAAATTCCTGCTTGGCCCAAAATGACTAATGCCACATTTTGAATGGAGAAGGAAGGGTAGGTAGTCCAAACTTGATTGTTTCTGAGAAGGCTCAGTGATTGGAAATTCTTCTATCTGTGGAAATGTTCTGTGGGGTCCAAGCCTATGATTCTATTATGGCAGCCTAAAACTGCATGAACCTCCCCTCTGCCCCCTTCTCATCCTATTGCTAACTCAGGTTTTTATCAAATGCAATCCCAAAATCCTTTTCACATATTTCACTGCACTAGACAATGGGCTAAATTTTGTTGTGACTGAGTTGAAATTTCCTGCCTTACCCCACCCCTTGCACTGCCACCTTCTGCTCACCACAAAATGTTCCTCCAAATGATATTGGGGGGGGGGGGACACAGCAATCTGCAGTAGGAAGAGGGAGTCGGAAGAAATGGTCAGTTTAGGTTTGATCTAATCCATTAAGAAGAGTAAATAAATATGATGGTAGATCTTGTTTCTTTCATAGCAACCGATATGAGGGTAGAACCGGACAATTTCACAGAATTCTGGATACATAAATTTTATAAACAAATTATGTAAAGGGTTTTTAATTTTTTTTTTTGCAGTGCATGCTACACGAGCTTGCCTTTGCAACCAGCCCCATGAACCTGGCAGAGTTAAGTGTATGACTCAAGCGTGTTTAAATACATATGCTACCCATCAGCTACAGCGGATGCGCCCAATATTTTGATTTTTTTACATAGATCCTTCCCCTTATTCATCCTTATGACTATTTTATATAAACCCCACCTGTTCAACAATCCAAACTGATTTATTTTTTTTAATCTAGCAAGCTAAAAAATTAGTCTTGCTATATCTAATAAAGGAAAGAGCCCAACAAAAAGTTTGGAAGCTCTGGATTGATTTTGTAACTCAGTAAAGCACTTGAGGAAGATCAGTTTGGTGCAACACCCATCACAGTTTGGTACAGTAGTGATCCTTTGGAATGTTGCTTAGCAGTGGCGTATCTGCCTAGGGACGAGGGGTACCCCTTGTCCCTGGGCGCCACTCTTCTGGTCACATGGGGGGCGCAAAATCGGGCCCCCACGTGACCAGGAAGTCCTGCTGTCTCATTGTTTTCGCATGCCTCAACCCCATCCGAGGCACGCAAAAAACAATGAGCACCCTCAACCCCACCCTGGACTTCCCCCTCTCTTCAGAAGAGACTGCAGGCTGCCGGCTGGGAACCCAGCCAGCAGGGGGAGTCTGGGGGTGGAGGTGGGCACCCTAGACCTTGCCCATGTCCATGGTGACATGGGCAGGGTTGAGGGCAGTGGAGGTGGAGCCTGGGGCATCAGGGGTGGAGCTAGGGTGGTTGGGGGCAGAGCCTGGGGGGCGTCCTGGAGACAATTTGTCTCCGGGCGCCATTTGCCCCTGGTACGCTTCTGTTGCTTAGTTGTGCTGCTAATTTTCAGAAAATAATTGCACGTTCTGGGTAGCTGGGTTTCTGCCACTAACCAAGTGGCTCTCAAGAGCCGCTTACTAATTTCATGAACCTTTGCACAATAATAAGTTGATTCTCTCTTTGACTGAAACAGAAATTGGGTTGTTATTATTCAACCATTTTCAGCTTTCTACACAATCAGATTGTAGCTGCATATTGAACACTTCTTATGTCTTAAGATTGTTTTCTCAAATGGGGAAATGGGGTTAATGTTTCCTGGTTTTCTTTCAAGATGACCAACAAGCGTCTCATTAACTAGGAGGAAACGGAACGTGACAAGTAATTATTATCTGAGGAGGAAGGGTGATAAATCATTGCAAACCACGCCTCAGCTTCTACATATGCCAGTCATTTCAATATATTTGTATTTGTGTAAATATCTTACATACAGAATATCAGATTTAATAACCCTTTTCAGCCTCATGACAACTGATGGAGATCTCTTTCTAAAACAGTGGTTCTCAACCTGTGGGTCGCGACCCCTTTGGGGGTCGAACAATCCTTTCACAGGGGTCGCCTAAGACTCTCTGCATCAGTGTTCTCCATTGATAAATGTTAGGGTTGGGGGGGTCAGCACAACATGAGGAACTGTATTAAAGAGTTGCAGCATTAGAAAGGTTGAGGACCACTGTGCTAAAAGGTTTTGTCCAGTTGCCTGGGATGGAAGGAGACACTTCACGCGCCCATGGAACAAACTGAACTCTAGCTCCGCTGGACCTCACGCGCACCTTTTCTTGCAAGAGATGGATGTAATCAGAGCATGTACAAAACTAAATTAGGCTAAAAAATCAATTCTACACAGAATATTCCCAAGTTTCAGTTTTTGGATGGACACTAGCCATTTCAGAAGGATACAGTTTATTTTATCTTTAAAATAAATTAGAATGTGTAAAAAAAGCCACTCTTTTCTAATATGTTAAACACATTTGTAGTCCAAACCTGATTGTTTCTGAGAAGACTCAGTGATTGAAAATTCTTCTATCTGTGGAAATGTTCTGTGGGGTCCGAGCCTATGATTCTACTATGGCAGCCTAAAACTGCATGAGCTTTGGTGTGAACTTGCCCTTGAGTTCTCACACTTTTTCCTTCCTGGGTGCTTCACCTGGATAATTCTACCTAATAGGAACCCCATACCACCCAATCAAGAAATCTAGTAGTAAACTAGATAAGATCACAGTGTCTTATAACTTAATTGGATTTGGCTAAATGCTAGTGTTACTGAGGGTAAGTGAGGGCTAGTAAGGGTGATCAGCTGAGGCTACAGGAAATAAATGCTCAGGTTGTTCACACGGAACATCAAAAATATAATAGCTTTTCAGCACTGCTGAAAACTGAGCAGTACAGAGCATGATTGTGAAGCAAGACTTGAGTTATGAAAAATTAATAAGAATATCAAAGCTCCATCACATTAGTGAATATTTCTACCTGCAACCTGGTTGTTCGAACAAAGCCATATTGTAATAAAACAAAATTGTGAAGAGTACCACAAGGCGTAAGAAAGCATAATAGTTTTAATAGACGAAAGAGAAGCTACAGTAGTAATTTATTTGGTTGGATTTTTAAGTTTTATGTGATATTGATAAAAATCACTCGGTTGAACTTGTGAAATTGCTTGGCTTTAATTTCAGGTAAAACAACACTTTAAAAGTGATTACAAGAATGATCAATTATTGATTGGGTCCTACAAACTGTTATAAAAAGATAGTCAAGGAGGAAATTTTCAGCATGGCTGCCTGAAAATGAAGTATTTAAGACATGTCCTCTACTGAATAACCTGAAAACTTATAGACAAAATCATTGTAGAAGCCTCCCTGCTCTTTCAAAAACAGTGAATAAATGCCAAGCCTTCACAAAAGGTCTAAGAAGATTGACAAATTTTAGAGAGATGATAGACGACATTCTAAGAATGGTCTTAATTGAATGCAGCAAATGTGTGCTTAGCCCACTTCTGTCTAGTGTCTGAACTGTGGAGGAATAGGTGGGGGACCACAATGAAATTCATATGTCCTGCCCCTCTTTAACCAACTGGTGGTCCACATAAGCCACATGCCCACCTCTGTTCTCACAGAGTGATACACACATTATTCATGCAGTTCTAGTATGGGGGGATTTAAAGAATTTAACAGCCGAGACGTAGTCTTCCCGGAAATGGTGCCAGCTTTCCGGTTTACTCATGCATTAGACACAGCTTTGCTGAAGTAGAAAAGGTTCTCCTAGATAGAAGTGTTGATTATTCTAGAGGTGTCCATTTTAAAAAGCTCTCATTTTTGCACACTGGTGCCCACCCTTTTGGGAAGGACTCCATCTTGACTCCAAACTTTACTTTACTGTAGTCTTCATTTATTGTAGTCTACATAGCAAACTGTAGAGAAATGTCTTTCTTCCTGCCCCTACCCCCAGCATGCTGTTCAACCAAGAGTTTGGATGATAAAGCTCAGTACTAAGGAACTCCCCTGCTCCACCTGCTCAGCCACTCAGGTCAGTCATGATGGCCTGCCTTGGGAATGGCTCTTTATCCTTCAATGCTTGTCAGTTAAGCCTACCTGAGTTCTAGCAACTTGACCCATTCCCGTCATTTCTAGTCAGGGACTAACCAGTTACATAGACAAAACCTCTATGAAAGATGTGAAATCGGACCAACTTCAGAGCCAGTTTGAAGAGGATCCAAACATTCCTATTTAGACTGAAAGATGACTGGCTTAGTTCCATGTTGCTCTTGGAGTGCAGGTCAACAGCATATAGCAAATGCTTGCATGAGGAATGTGGAGCAAGCTTATAAGCCTCTCTGTTCACTTCCCATTGGCTGGGTACTAGCCCAACCATGCCAATAGTGCCTCTTTTGAAATAAACAGCATCCAAAATTCCAGAAAAGTCTCAAAAAAACTTCTAAATGGAATACTCCATTATTTTCACCCCATAGTATACTCCATGAGGATAGTTTCAGAGGGTAACTGTATGGGTCTGCAATACACTTGAGGAAGATCAGTTCTTCCTAAAGTTGAATAACACTTGAGAGACCAATAAAAAAGTTTGGGTATAAGTTTTTGAGAGTCAGAGGCTCATTCTGCACATGCAGAATAATGCACTTTCAAACTGCTTTCAGTGCTCTTTCTTTAGAAGCTTTATCACGGGAACTGGCAAAAATCCACTTGCAAACGTAGCGAACCTTGTGAAAAGTGGTTTGAACAATTCAAACTATTTTACAAATTGTCGTGCGGAAGGAGCCAAAGCTCCCTTCATCAGGTATTCAGTATGTAGTGTACTCCAGAATTACATATGTATGAACAGGAAATGTTGTTTTCTTTTCTTTTAAATTGCAGCATTCAGGTGGCGTTCTTCAAGTAGTTGCTAAAAAGTAGATCTTAAAAACCCAAATTTAAGGAGTTGCAAAATCAAACTGAAAAAAATTCCCCAGACATTTTTTTCTGATAAAGAACAATAAAAAGCCTTAAATGTATATTTTGTATGACATCCAGTGAAAAATGAGAGCAAGTAAGAAGGTACAATAGCTACACATCACAGGTAAAGAGACAGATTTGGTGCTGGATAGCACCCTCAGATTCAGTGCAGGTTGGGAGAATATTAGATTGACCTGTCTTCCAGGCATGACCTTTTGACTCTGAGGTGAGACTTCATGCATATAATTCAGAAAATAAAAAATCTTCTTCCCCCTTTCAAATCCTCTCTGTGATTTTTTGAGATCAATCTGCCGAAAAGGAAACCACCGTTATAAAATCAAAATGAAAATCCTATCTTCCGCTGCCTTCTGGCCTTGTGCCCTTCAGATAGAGCTGGAATAGCACAGCTCACGTTTCAAACTGACTCCTCCAGCCACATGTCATTATTCATGAGTATTTTCTGCGAAAGACAGATGTATGAACTCTCATTTTCTATTGAAGACTTTAGCATTTACTAAGCTGTGATTAGATAATATGACACCACGGGAAATTCGAGATGGGAAAAAGGGCCAGCGTGGCATGGAGCTGAAAGCCGGTGGGTCTCCATGAAAGAGTCTGTCCTTTAATGCAGACTGCTGCATTTAGAAATATCATTTTAAAGATAAAGCAACTCAGCAGCCGGCCAGAAAATCTCAATACATGCTTCTTATAGCTTTTTAATTTTACAGCCGCTCTTTCTGTCGCCAATGCATTTTTGTCTGTGCTTAGAAAATGGCAACGGTTAGAATTCGCACCTGATATCAAAGGAATATGAGTTGTTCTGCTTCCCAGGTGGTTATTTAGGTGCCCTGCACCCGGCCAAAGCAGAATGTAAGACTCACTGACTCAGTTAACAGTTCAACACTTAAAGCTTTAATTGTAACAACGCTGACAGACCCTGACTCCTCCCGGGTCTAACTAAATAAAGGTTCCTTTGTTGCAGAAACTTTCTAAGAGCTGGAGCTTTTAACTTAAAATACTGTGAGCCTATAACATCTATGACTGTCCCCTTTATGCTGTCACCCAGCCGCGGCTGGTACCTAACTTTCGCGAAACCAGTCCGGTTGCCGGGTAATAACTGCCGTGGGAACACCAGCCCTGGAGCTGTAAAAGACAGAACTAAATTGGAGTTCCCTCCCACTGGGGCTCCTCCCCAACCTTAGCTAAAGCCATACTAACTGTGGGGAAGCTAAAATCACCAAGCAAGAAGAGCTCTGGTGGGGGCATGACACAAGTCACAGTCTTTCACATCATTTACTACCTGACTCATGACAGGAGATGCTGGGGACTGAACCTGGAACCTTATGCATGTGAAGTAGATACTCCACCAGTTTGTCCCTGGAAAACCCATAATGAGCACAAGTTTCTAAGATTGATTGGTTGATTAGTTGGTGGTCCAGTTGATTGAGTTGATTAGTTAAGTTTCACCCCGATCTCTATTCTGCCCTATCCCCTAGGGCTCCAGGCGGGAATCAACATTCATAGCAGCTATCCCATATAAGCAGAATTGAATTCAGCTTTTAATATAAATAAATAGGCTCCATCCCATTGAATGTTTAAAACTCATAAAATAGCGAATAACAGTAATGCATAAATAAACGAAGCAAGGGCGTCCAAGCTGGTACAGAGCCTGCAAGGGGGGGGGAGGACGGTGGGGCCCCTTAGTATGAAGGGACCCTGATATAACTGCACCAAGGCACGGAGCAGTAAGGGGGCACCGTATCAGTGGCTGGATACTCCAAAGGCCCGGTGGAACAGCACAGTCTTACAGGCCCTGCGGAACTCACCCAGGTCCCGCAGGGCCCGGACAGCTGGAGGAAGGGTGTTCCACCAGGCCGGGGCCAGTGCCATAAAAGTCCTGGCCCGTGTGGAGGCCAGCCGCATCATAGAGGGGCCGGGGATCACCAGCAAATTGGCCTCTGCTGACCTCAGAGGCCGAATAGGGACATATGGGTGCAGATGTTTCCTACACTGTCATTGCTGCTTGTGTACTGTGTCATGGAAAGACAGTGAAACTAAATAACTAGCATTTCAATGATGCTCTGCATGTATTGGTAGTTAGTTAGCTGTTCCAGTATTCTTTAATTAATGTGGCTTCTGGTTAAGGGGGAAAAAAGATGTTTTCCTCAAGGACGGAGCCTAGGAAATGTGAGGAAAGGGCAGTGAGAAGCTTGTACACACCGCTGGCTTGCTGGAAGGTTTGTCAGCCTGCATTTAAAGATGCTCTTTTAAAGAAGTCAGCTGTCTTATATGACTTCATATTTAGGGACTTTAAATGAGCTAGGAAGTCAGGGTAAAATTGGGTTGTCAATTGCCAGCATACAAATGAAGTTATTTTTGAGTTTGCGTGTGCACACAAGAGAAAGAGGACAAGACGGGGGGAAAGTAATAACTTGGGGACATGAAGGAAACACACATTCTGGTCTGGCGGAAGGCAAAAAAATGGAAATGAATAAAAAATTAAAGGTAAAGGGAGGAAAAGGAAAGAGAAATGGAAGTGAATGAGCCCTTCGAGGAACTCTTTGTATACAGGAGAATCACAGGAGTTGGAAAGCAGATGGCTGAGGAAATGTATGCATGCAAAACCTATTCCAAATGGATAGGAATTCCAGGAAATATTTTCCAAAAACGTTTTATGGCTTCAAACCACCATCAAATGGAGGACAACTTCTTTAGCACTGTACTCCACTCTTCCCCCCACCCTTGCCCCGGTTCACTGACAAAGCCCCCAGGGGTCTCCAAGAGGCATGGCTATTACATAAGTCAGAAGGATGCCAAATTCTCCAGCTATTATTTTTGTCTAAGAAGAGTATCAAGGGCTTTGTTCCATTTCTGGGGCAGACTCTTTCAAGAAGCGTCTTCACTTTTTACCCTGACTCCTTGCTCCCAGGTAATCAAGATTAGAACAGGAATTCATATATAGCCCTGGGACAATAGGAGGAACCAATGCTTAGGGAGAGAACTGCTGAATTGCATTTTAGAATCATTCTCAAAAGTTCAAATTCCTTGTGTCTTGAAAAAAAGTCGAAGTTAGAAGTGGCCGCAGAATCACATACTGAAATTCCTGGGGTAACTGCTGCCCATCAGTGTTGATTCCACTTTAAACTTTGAAATGGAGTCCATAACCAGAATGATTTAGCATACGGCAATACATAGCCAGAGTGTCATACCCTGAAAAGGAGGAAAACAGAAACTCAGTCAAGATAAATCCAGCAAGCTGCCCGATCAAGGACCTTCCTGACTTCTTCCCCTGCCAGGGTGATCGTAAAAAAACCTGTTATGGAGGCCTTAAAATGTAAGGTATGTTGGACAGAATGTGGTATCTGAAATAGAGCACCTTGTATTCACACAGCTGTACAGGCATGGGTAATATTGAATGGTTAAGTAGCGAAATAAACTAAGAACGCGAAATATAGTTCTTTGTATAACCAGCCTAGAGGAAAAGTTTATTTATTTGCTTTAGTTCTCGCTTTGAGTTATTTACTTTATTTATTTACTTTAGGGAGCAGCAGTGGTGTAGGAGGTTAAGAGCTCGTGTATCTAATCTGGAGGAACCGGGTTTGGGTCTCAACTCTGCCTTTCAGAACCATGGAGAGCTTATCTGGGGAATTCAGAATGGCACCATACGCTCCCTGCGCAGCAAACTGGGTGACGCTGGGCTAGTCACAACTTCTATAAGACTCCGTCCCACCTACCTGCAGGGAATGATTTTGTTGTGATTGGTAGGAAGGGGCAAAGGAGATTGTAAGCAAACTTGCCGAGATATACGCAGAGAGAAAAAAGGGGGGATACAAATCCAAACTCTTCTCTTCTTATACACTGCCCCCCCCCCCCATCTTGGTGAGGGTTTGAAGCAGCTTACCCCTCCTTCCTCATTTTTGTCATAGGGACAAATACTATCGGTGGAGAAGCTGCGCTCAAATAAGGTATGAAGCCTGATCACGGCGGCCGGTGCCGACCATAGAGAACCAGTACTGTCCTGCCCCCTAGAGATGCCAACTCTGGGTTAGGAAATTCCTGAAAATTTAGAAGTGGAGTCTGCAGGAAGCGGGATCGCTGAGAATTTGAGCACCGGTGACCTCAGTGGGCTTCGAGCCATAACCCACAGCGCCGAAACGTCCAGGAGGCACTGATATCCAGTCAGAGATCGGTTGTGTCCCAGTTATATCTCCGGGTCCAATCTCCGCCGGGTTTCGTACCAGCATACTATAATTATTCTGCTTGCATCAAAGTTGTGTCTCTGTGTCTTCTCTATACTTTCACGCTAAACCGTTCCCGGATTTAACAGTGAACAGCGATAATGTAAGTAGCTTGTTTTGAGTGCTTAAAGAGTCATTGATTTGTTGTGAAGCCTCTAATTAAGGTAACTCTCATTCATAATGCTTTAATGGCAGCCTTAATGAAGATCTGCAATTTGGGTAATTGCGCCACGCTTCCAGAAGCCAGGAAAGGGGTTTTAAATATGAGCGTAAAGGATGTTAATTTTGCCGAAGATTTGGCGGTTTACACCGCTAACCATCGGCGCATTCTCACCAGAATCTTGTTGATTTGCTTTCGCCTATAAACGCTGGCTTCAACATGGAATATTTTGTTTGGTAATTCCATGGTGCCACCTTGAGAATAGGATAAAGTAGGCTGTAAACAAATAACTGCATGAACATCACTAAATGAAAATCGCTGTAATCCACAAAGAACTACCCTTCTTTGAGTCTCATGGGCATGAAGGTGTACTGGCCAGAAGTAATTTTAATTGGATCCAGTATTAAAATTAATATTATAGCTTTGATTTGCTTTTAAAGAACAAGTTCCTTAAACCTCATGTTATATGGAAAAGGCTGACCACATTATGGATAACATCTTCTGTTCTCTTAAGAACTTAAGTGGTATGATAGTTGAAGAGTTTGATCTTGCAATAGCAAACTGCGCTAATAAGCTCCACAATTTGCCAGCTGACGCGTTGGCTAAAGACATTTCCATACTTAGCGAGAATAATAAACTTTAAGTCCGTTTTCAGATGAACAATTTTGCGGCTGGATTTTACTGGCGCAAAAGCCGGCGAAATCCACTTACGGTATGAGAGAAGTCGGATTGAAAGTGGTATTCTGCATTCGCAAAAATACTCGCATCTCCCTCAGAGCTGAAGACCTCGTGATATCCATGATGGTAGAAAGATAGGATTCACATGAGGAGGGGGAAAGAGTGATGTTTTTAGAAATCATCGATCAAAAGAATTCTTCAGAACACAAGTCCTTGTCTTCTTCTGAAGATAGCAAAGTTTTAAATTAAAACTAAACCAACACTTTGGCACTCCCTTAGGGAGATTTAGTTATCTCCCTCCATTTTTTTCTTCCACCAGCCAGCTACGACTTCTTTGGTTGTTTTGACAAACCTCCCATCACTGTTATTGACCTCCCCCCTGGTTTTTGGAGTTATGTGTGTAATAAATTTTTTTTCGATTCCTGCTCCTCGTTATTTAGCACAATACTCTTTGATGTTTCGCCATGTTTGGCTTTATTTCCACCTGCACTTTGGAGGCCAAATTATAAAAAAAGTGGATTTTTTTTCCTACCATCCAAGTCGCCAGTTACTCCAGAATTCCCTCTTAGGATTTTCGGGAAAGAGGCCGTTCAGAGGTAATTTATACGCTGCCTGCCTCTACTTCGACGCCTAACATTGCCGGTATCCAATCCAGAAGTATTGACCAGGACCAACCATGATTAGCTTCTGAGATCTGACAAGATCAGGCTAGCCTGGGCTATCTAGGGCATTTTCCAGATGGACAAAATATTCTGGGGGGAAACCGGGATCATACATACTGGGATGTTTCTATCCCGGTTTCTTTTTTTTTTTTTTTTTTTCTCCTAACAACCATCAACATGTTCAGGAGCCAGGAAGAAGAACTTGCGGCTTCCGGTTTAGTTTCATTTTAGAACGCGACGTTGCTATGCTTATAGCGAACATCTCGTGTCCAATGTTCTGATTGACTGCAGGCAACGAGGCAGAAAAAATAAACCAGTCCGTCTCCCACGGTGTTTGCATGGGAGCGGGAGTGGGGCGTTTTTTAAAAAAGAACCACCAATTTTATCGTTTTTTGAAAGGCACGGGATAAGGGAAATCTCATGGAGCAGACCCGAGTTAGACCCAGAAGCCGTAAAGTCAGGAACCAGACACAGGATGTTTCGCTTCCTACGCCATCCCGGGATCCCATCAGGTAGGGAAAATGCGCCACAAAGAGTTAAGGAATTGAAAGGTGGCGTAAAGGAAATCTTTTAAATAAAGGAGTCAAGAGAACCTACTCAACTTCGCCAAATTTTTTTTTTTGAGGCCTTTCCAGCCCATCTTGGTATTTCATAGCCACTGTCACATTTTTAAAAATTTCTGCAACTGCATGAATGCCAACATGAATGAGAACTGGTTGTCGATCTGTTATCAGCGCAGATCTAAATGATGGCCGGAGTTTCTCACACAACCCTCACTGTATTTTGGATTCTCCCATACTGAAAGTTACTTTCCTAACTGTGGGGGCAAGTCACCTGGAATTGCTTTCGTTTAGCACTGAGAGACATAATGTGGACAACACTTCATCATATAACATAGGCAGAGATGAACTTGAAAATGGCAACTTCATGGCGGGTTACCATCGCACCATATAATGTGCCGGCCAGTTTTGTCCGTGTCTAATAATAATAACCTACTTTTACCGTTTCGCAGCTTATACCAGAAACCGAAATAATGTGACTAAATTTCAAGAAAATGCTTAATATCCTCAGATGAAAAGGCAACTAGTGCTACATATTACGAGAAAATAGGCATTAGGATATTTTCAGCAATAGATGGCTTCACAATACGCAAAGCTTTTACCTGCATTATTCCTTCAGGTTACAATTTACAGCCTAGACCCCCACCACACAGCAGATGCAAAGACGATTTTGGAAGCCAGGTTTCCGAGAACCTGCTGTCATCCCAGTCGCTCCAATGGCGTTAAATCGTCTGTTGTTTGTGCCGGTATGGAACCTATCATTTCCATATGAAAATGGTTATTTGTGCACACTCACCAGTCGGAAATCCCTGCTCCTACCCACAATTGCTTTCTATTGTAACTGATAAGTAACAATTGTTGTACTCCATGCTTTTGTGGAGATAATTACAGGGATCCTTTCAAGGCTTGGCCTTGAGAGGTAGCAGTTTGTGACACTTGGAAATAGCTGCTCATTAGTGACAGGTAAAGGTGTGCACTGAGACAATTTAAAACCAGAAAAAAACAGACAAAAATAAATCAATTGCTGACTGTAGTAGAGCCTCAGAGGCTTTCTGTGGCCCTAAGGATCTGTCTTAAACACACACAATAAGGCCCCTTTTCTTTAATGGGTTTCCTCTGTTTCCCTTTATAATTCAACTAGGCACCGTTTGATGCCTGAAGTCTGCACTTTATATAGTAAAATACCGGTAACTAAAAACTATTAACTAAAACTAAAAACAGCTATTAATGGCCATGGCTGGGCCTGGCTCTGTAGCTATAAATTCTGATTGAGGAAAATTTGGAATAAAAGAACAATCTACAGAAATATAAACATCCGCTGGCACTTTGCCATACTCCAAAAAAAAGGGGTGATACTTCCCGAAGGCCTCAGCGATGAGATGCTGGTGAGGGAGCATCTAATTTACCACCTTTTTATTCCAGTGCATCCCAATGTGATTCTTAGCTGTATCTGGGACAATTATCAACTGGTTTTGCTGCTGCCTCCCACTGCACTTTAAACAAAAATAACCACCTCTGTAGCTGAGGAGCTGAAATTAAATTTCAGGTTTCCTGGATGTGTACCTTGACAGTTAAATTGGAACACCCGGCTTTAGAATGTTTCTCGGTTTGATTGCATTTGAAAGGAATTCAGTACCTGATTTTGTTGGAATGAGATGAAGGTAGAGCAAAATCCCGGTATGGTATTACATGGAGCTACGCCGATGTTCGCTGCCACTGTAATCAAACACCATCGGATTTCCCGCAGGAATGTCAGAATCCACCAAGGCTGTCAGCTGTCAAATGGTCTCCAATACTGCTTTGTTATTCCATGTTACCAACCAGAGGCACCATATACCAGCTGTTAAATCTTGGTATCTATTACATACCGAGTTAGATACCGAGATCAAAATACCAGTAGGGGTAATAGCTGGGGGTGTGGGAGAGCCAACATGGTGTAGTTGTTAGAATGTTAGATGCGGGACAAGCGAGTCTGGAAAGAAAGCAAGTTCCGTCGCCTTGAGATGATCATCTCACTCTCAGCCTGGGCTTCCTGCGGGGCTTAACAACGAAAATAAAATGGAGAAAAGGAAAATTATGTAAGCCACTGGGGAGAAAGATGGAACATTCCATGATGGCTCCAAAAGCCGAAATAATTAAGCTACCATAAGCGATCGCTTTCAGATGGTAAAGGTTGCTTCATTTACAATTTAAAGGGTCTCTACGCAATAACCTTGACCGGCAGAAGGAACCACAAGGATCCTCTCAGTCGATTCCCCATCCATTCCCTCACCCTATCCTGAGAATAAAACCCTAGATTCTAGATTTCTCCTTTGGACCCTTAGAAATAAATAAACACACAGCAAATTTTACTCAAACAGGAATGACTCCTGCTTGCCTGGGAGAAAAATCAACAACAATAATACCTCACCTGGAATACAGTATATGTTATCCACCCTGGGGTGGGGGACCCATTTGATGACACTGTTGCTGTGTGGAAGTGAATTAAAAGCCAGGAGCCACAGAAACACACAGTGTTTGAAATCACCATTTATTATTGTTGCTACTTCAGCCAAAGATGGAATATTGAGGAGAAGCCATCATATCAGTGGGCAGCAAATGTATGCATACTGACAATCTGAGGCAGCAGCCAGAGAGGGCCTTGTCCTCCATGCTATGTTTGCCCTGCAGAGTAACTGGTTGACCACTGTGTGAAACAGGATTCTGGACTAGAGGGACTAGAAGTTCTAATCCAGCAGACTTTGCTTATGTTCTTTAGAATCAACAGAATATTAGAATCCAGAATCATGTAGAATTCTGAATCATGTACTGTTTGCAGCCATAGCTCTGAAGGAGGTGGCAAGGATTTCCAGTGGTAAAAGGCTTTCCAGGTGTACCAATAATTTTGTTGGTTTAATCCTTTCTTCTTCTTCTTCTTCTTCTTCTTCTTCTTCTTCTTCTTCTTCTTCAACTAACTTTCTTCTTCAGCACCTTTACTTCTTCTTCTTCTTCTGTGCTTCTTCTTCTGTGGCCTGACTCTTGCTTCTTTGCTATTTTGGCTGCAGAGATGCTGGCTGCAGTTAGGATAAGAAATGCTGTTCAAGTAGAGAAGGGTTTTGGATTTATATTCCCCCTTTCTCTCCTATAGGAGACTCTAAGGGGCTTACAAACTCCTTTCCCTTTCTCCCTCAAAACAAACACCATGTGAGGTAGGTGGGACTGAGAGAGCTCAGAAGAACTGTGACTAGCCCAAAGTCACCCAGCTGGCTTGTGTGGGAGTGCACAGGCTAATCTGAATTCCCCAGATAAGCCTCCACAGCTCAAGCAGCAGAGCAGGGAATCAAACCCGGTTCCTCCAGATTACAATGCACCTGCTCTTAACCACTACACCACTGCTGCTCCTAAGGAGGTGAAACAAGCATTTGTTGAAGTGAACCAGGTTTTGAGTGATAATCTGCAAATCAGATCCTGGTTTCATGAGCTACCTGTTCCAAACAAAGCAAAACAAAATGTGATTTTAGCTGCAATAGTTGAACTCAGAGCTATGACTTGTAACTAGCCACAATAGTCATTGGCCATAAAAATGGATTATATGTCAGATCCCCCCCCCCCCATCCCCTTTGGCATATTAAAACAATCGAGTAATCTGAGAATCTGACATCATGAATCTTATTAACCTTTCTGCAATACCAAAAAGTCTAATTAATCATGGAATTTAGGTAACAGCCCATCAGGGTATCCTTTTAGGGACTGAAAAAGATAATTGGTTGCATCAAAGGTTGGCAATAGGAGACTATTATGGGCTCTTGGATAATGAGCTGAAGTGGACATTTAGTCCCAGACATTTTCTCATTCCAGTTGGGGTTATCTATCATTACTCACCTATCTTAAAGCATGTGTTACAGAACACTTATCCGGGGCGATCTACCTCAATTGTTCAGAAACGAATGACTGTAAAAATGAAAAGCTGTTTCAGAAGAAAGCTTAGGCACAGTGTTTGCTTTATTAAGTTATTTATATTGTTTTCATGTCAGTGTCATCCAACTTGGGCTGGCTGGGAGAAAGATAGTTATGTAAATATTTTAAAAAAATAAAGTTGAATTTACTCCCATATGAACGTAAACTCCATGCACACAAAAAGCTATTTGCTCAAGGAAAAGTACATCTTTTAGACCACATCGTTTCTCTGATTTTGCTGAAAATTGGTACTTGCTTTTGTCCATTCCTGAGTTATGTGGTACTGTCTTTATGTTGCTGTCCCAAGTACCTCTGATGGGATTTTATCACCCAAAATACTCGTGTGGTTACTGTGTCATTGCACCACATGGAAGCAGCCCCTGAAATTCCAAAGGAAGGTGATCAATAAATGTTTATTTAATCGTTGGAATCGAAACCTTGACAGCATCCAGGTTCACATGCCCTCTCTGCCTTTGAACCTCATTACCTGATCTTGGCCAATCACTTTCTTTCAGACTAACTTACCCATCATGGTTGCTGTGAGCACAAATGAAGGACAAAATAAATATCTATTCCACTTTGAAGAACAGTGGGATAAAATATGATAGATTAATTATGCACTGTATGTAATAGGAATGACTTAGAATGAACACTTGAGGCTGTCAGGGGGCAGGGAACTTCCCAGACTTCATTTATTTCAGGTCACCCTTCCCCTTCTGGACTCAGGGCAGCTTTCATCACATAACAAGTGGTGTGGCCTATCTCTTTAAATAGACAACAGCCCCAGTGACTCTATAGCTGATTGGCTGCAGTTCAGTATGGCTCCAGGAAAGGTGGGGTTCACATTGGACAATTGAGGGGCTGCCCCTAACCTTTCACAGGAAGATGGACCCCCATGAGAGGACAGAGGCAGATGAAGGGCATGTTTTTAGATGGGAAGTGTTGAACAAATCAGGGGACATGTCTTTAGAAACAGCTGGTAGACGACTGATTGTACTAGGCAACCTTCCACAAACTGCATGAAACAGAGTTGGCAGTAGGAACATAAGAACATAAGAACTAGCCTGCTGGATCAGACCAGAGTCCATCTAGTCCAGCTCTCTGCTACTCGCAGTGGCTCACCAGGTGCCTTTGGGAGCTCACATGCAGGAGGTGAAAGCAATGGCCTTCTGCTGCTGCTGCTCTTGAGCACCTGGTCTGCTAAGGCCTTTGCAATCTGAGATCAAGGCAGATCAAGGAAGAGGAGGGACAATGTGATGGAAATCTCCTTCCATCCTAATTCTAAGACAAGAGGTTGAGGGTCTCAGGAAACTTTTGGAAGTTGGTAACAAGAGGACAAGATCTGATGCCCATCTCACAGAGGCTTAAAAAGACTCCCCCCCCCCTAATTTTTGATAACATCTTCATTGGCCAGAATTACTTTGCGATGCAAACCCTACACTACCCAGAACATGCTTTTGAATGACAAACACCTCTCCTCCACACCTGCAACAATCCTACATCAATAGCGTGGGTGAGTCAATGGCAATTTAAAATTTCCAGCAAGAGCCTTTACTGACAGTTAATACAGACACCTTCAAAGTCCTCCTTATACTCAAGGCAAGAGAATTCATTCTGTTAGCTAGCAGCTTTACTACTCCATAGCTATCCCTTTAGGGAGAAAAAAAATCAGATAACCAGTAGTCAAATAATGACATACAGGAAATGGCATGATTCACTGAATCCATTTGCTTTAAAGAATATCGGGGTTGGTGGGAGAGAAGGCAGAATGGTACAGTCAAATTATATCAGATCTAATCAGGGCTGGTACTTGAATTGGAATACCACTAAGGGGAGCTCTGTAGAAGAAGGTAATGGTAACAACCCATCTCTGGCTCATTCCGCACATGCAGAATAATGCACTTTCAAACTTTCAGTGCTCTTTGAAGCTGTGTGGAATGGCAAAATCCACTTCAAACAGTTGTGAAAGTGGTTTGAAAACGCATTATTTTGCGTGTGCGGAAGGGGTCTCTGTTTCTCTCTTGCCTTGAAAGCCCTTTCCTGGATCAACATAAGTTGGTTGCAACCTGACAGCACATACGTATGTTAAAGGGTTGGTGGGATGTATCCTACTCTTAATGCTGCAGATTAATCTCCAGATATCTGCTAAATGGAAATCTCAGGTAGTAACTCACCACAATCAAAGTAAAATTATCTGACCAGACCTGTTTGGGTCAAATTGGAAGAAGGCTCTTTTAGCTGTAGAACTGAAAACCAGAAGGAAGGCAGAAGAGATTAGATAACCATAGCTGTAGAGGATTAGAGGTATGAAATATAAAACAGAAAAGGGTACAAGGGTGAGATTACTTCAGGATAACTCATGCTTTAGGATTTTAAACTGCACTGAAGGCGCACAGACCTGTTACCATAGCAGTCCCTTTAATGCCCAAATAATTCTGCAGCTCTTGTTTATATAGTTCATCCTCTGGAGGCACAAATATGATTCCCCTTAAAACTCAAGTTAATGAAAAAATAATGGAGAATTGTAGATATAAGTAATTTTTCCTCCACTGTCAGTGTCATCATCTTTTTATACAGCCAGAGGGCTCACTGAAAGTATAAGTTGGATTTAGTTTATGTAGTGCCAAACGTTTAACAGTCTTCTTTTCACCAAGCTTCCTGATTTCAGCTTAAAGTGGGAGGAGGAAGTGAAAGAACAAAAACCACCTCCTTTATGCCTAAGCACATTTCTCAATCAGTATATCATCCATAAAGTTAACCTGATCCTTAATAGGAAATTTAAAATTGTAAACTTTGTCTTGGTAACCCTCATTCACATTCTATTGGCTTGCATTGCTGATAAGATGCCATACCTGGTTGGGGGCAAAGGACCACATATCAGCTCCGTAGTATAGTGAACTGTGAAATGAAGCCATGTTTGTTTACTTGTTGTTGTATACACTCTTTCTGGCACATCTTTTCAGCAGAGTGGTCATCTGTTTTTTTACCAAACATCTTATCCAGGATGATTGAGAAGAGTTTTATGAATGCCAATTGCATGGAGCTGCATTTAATCTATTGCAATATATATTTATATTTAGTTTATTGCAATATACACACACATATACACACACTATATCTATCTATCTATCTATCTATCTATCTATCTATCTATCTATCTATCTATCTATCTATCTATCTATCTATCTATCTATCTATCTATCTATCTATCTATCTATCTATCTATCTATCTATCTATCTATCTATCTATCTATCTATCTATCGGAAATATCAAGGCAGGAACATAAAAGAGAACTACAAGGTATCTGAAAGAAGTTCAAATAAGAGAAAGGCTGAGAAATAAGATAAGATAAGAAATAAATAGATAAGAAATAAATAAGATAAGGTAAGAGAAAGACTGGGGAACTGGGCAAACCACCTCAGGAAAGCAAGAGGTAGGGGCAGATAGCTTTTGAGCTCATGTATTTGGACTTGTCACGCTAATGCAAAAGGACCATAGTACATGCAGAAAGGAAAGACCCTTCTCTACCAGATCTTCTACCAATAAGAGAAGACAATACTGAGCTACGTTGACCAATATCACAACTTTATATAAGATGGGTCATATATTCAATGAGTTTTCAGGGTTTTTTTAATGTCATGATTGTATGAGGAACATCTGAGGTTCCATTCCTGGCATGTCCGGTTAAAAAAATCCTGGGTAGCAGACCTACATTTCCTGGAGATCCATGAGAGTCAAAATCAGTCATAGTAGGATTTAGAGCTATCCCTGGAACATCAGATGAAGCAGTACATCAGCAGAAGGATTATATTAACCGTGGGAGATTTTTGGGTGGTTGCAGAAGAAGGCATGGAGAAGGAAACTGACACTGTCTACAGAATAAATTACAGATTTGCTGCAACGTAACAACCCAAGGGACACTCTGGCTCATTTTGTAAGGTAGAAGACAAGAGACCAAAGCCTGCAGCAACATTTTGATGCAAGGTTACAAATAGACAATAGGGATATAATAATTCTGAAAAAAAACCTCTATTAGAATTTCATGCTTTCCTAACTGAAAAATTAAAGCTGAAAAAGATGATGTTTTGCTGGGGGAAAATGGAAGGTGTATATTTTACTTTTAAACAACACTGATTCAGACTAATTATGATCCAAAACATGCGAGGATTCCTTGAAAGATATAAAAGCAAGTTCCATGAAACAAAGCCCTTAGAAGATTTAGAGAAGCAAAACTTCTACAACAAGGGGTGGGGTCAAGGAAGATACTGGACCAGATGACAAAGATCTTTCATAATCTGGAGCTTAATTATGGATTACAGATATTTAACATGGAATATAAATGGAGCTAATGCTCCACAAAAGAGGAGAAAAATATTTAAATGCATGGAAAGATTTAAAACAAGAATCTACTTTGTATGCAAGAAACTAGAAGCATGTTTTCTAACTCGCTTGATTAATCAACCGAGGTGCCATTCATACCTAGGGTTAGTCAGGAGTAGAGTCCCAAAATATCCCCGTTTTCTTTTCTGTACATGTATTGGTTTTTTGGAGAACATAGCTTCCGAAGATGTCAGCATTTTCGAGGTTGATGGAATGCGCTCACTCACTTTGGGAATGTCTCTTGTGTTCCCGAAAACTCCTTATGAGAACGTGAGTGAGAATGTGATGTGATGCTGTGCCCCATTGTTTTTTGCCGCTGCTTGCCATGTTGAGGCCTATGCCACGCCCTATCCAGAACTCTCTCTGTGTGTTATTAGTTGCCTCCATTTCCTTCCATTTTTTTAAGCAGATTCTGACCAGCAGTCATGACTCCCACTCAAAGCCAATGTCAGTATCTCTGCAGGGCTTGGGATGACCATATGTCATGTCTTGGCGAGACAGATTACGATATCCCCACCCCTGGGTTTGGCTCATGAGTCCCAAGTTTTTCTACAGAGCATTCCTTGTGTTGGCCCCAGCTCACATTCCGTTTAGAGAAGGAGCTCAATCATTTGAAAAGCCATTTCCATTTCTTTCAGGGCAGGACATTTCTGAGACTCTCTGGGTAACTGCTAGCATGTTACTAAAGCTGATCTCATTCCAAAATAAATGTTAGAAATTCTCTTAATTAATCCAGGAGGAATAGAAAACAGGACAATTAGCTGTGAAATTATTTGGGCATTTTCATGGGAGCAAGACCTGTTGAAATTAATGGGATTTATGTTTTAGTAGACCTGTATGGAGTTGCTTTGTGAGGATTTAATAGGGATGTATGCATTTAATGGTTTAACAAGGATCTATGCAACTTGAGTTCTTTCAGCGGAAGGTGGGATAAAGAGAAAGGGGATAATAAAGGAACAGAATGGGAATTATGCACATCTATACTGAAATCCCAAATTATTCCAGCAGATTTCATTTGGGCATTTCCTACAGAAACCATGCCTTCCCACTGAATAAAAAATTCAATGACTATGGCTCAGGGAGGCACAGGAAATCCCCAGAGATAACTCTTTTTTTTAACTGATATTAACACTGATGTGACCTGCTGAATCTTGTCGTGCTCACCAGTCAGAGAGGAGTTTTGACAGCCCATTCTGGGGATGAGTCACACCCATATTTCCCAAGAAGAATCATGTCCTTTGGCTCATGCCTCCTTCCAAAAATTCGATGGCCTGCAGTATAGTTTAATGAGGATATGGTGTGCCTGAAAGAGATCACTAGAAAAACCACAATAAAGCTGCATTTAGAATTGATGGAGGACAGAAACTCAGATAAATCCGTGCCCCTCCTCAACTGATAAAAGCCTGCAGGAGTAGGAGCCTAAGACCCCCACCCTAATTCCAGAATAGGTGTAGGCTACTTAGGCAAGGAGTCTTTCCAAGATTAGGGTGAAGAAAGCAGTGGTCCGCCCACTCTTGAAAAGACTATCATTAGATCCTAGGGATCTGGCCAATTACCAAATTACCGCTTCAATCCAGAATCGCTTTCGAACTGCGGGAAGGCCGGTGAGAGCAAATTATTTGGAGCAGCTTCCGAGCACCTGGATGACCCATCGGCCGCCGATCCCTTCCAGTCCGGCTTCGATGCTGGGCATGGGACGGAAGCCGGGTTGCCTAATAATATCACAGACATGCTTCATCATACAGCAAGACCGAGGCGGGATTAGGCGCTGCTTGTAAAGCCGGTTTTCCGCTGGACCGCCGGAACGTGTGATGCCGGAGATCATGACAACACTGACCCACAACCTGGCCGCTTCGGGGATCACGGGGCATAGTAATTCAATAGGATTGCCTGGTTTCTTAGCAGGCGAGAGTAAGCCCAGTCGCGAATATAAAGGACCAAGCCTTCCGGAGGTGCCAACGGCAATGTGGAATGCCTCAAGGGGCACTGCTTTATGCCATTATTATTCGCTATCATCTAGATGCGACCCGCCGCTCCGGTTAAATTGGTACGTAGCTTTTGGGTTGAATCTGTCACCATGCCATCAGCTGATATTGACACTCAGCTCATTCTGTTGATGGAGAGGGGAGCCGTCACTGCCGCTTTATCGCGACTCTACAGCATTGTTTGCGGGCTGGGTTGCTGGTTGGTTGCAACAGGGCAGGTTGGCACCCAAATCACCGAAGACTGAGATCCGCCCCCGGCAGCCCGTGGGGGAGGGGTTGAAGGTTTCCAGCTTGCGCAGGAACTGTGGAAGGGAGGCCTCGTGGCGCCAAACCCCTCTGTCCGCAGCCACGGGGGTCCACCTGGATTACCGTCTCTTTAAATGGAGACCCAGGTGACCCATGCAAGCCAGGATTCGCGTTTTTCCATCTCAGTCAGTTGACCGACGGCATTCCCGCTGCTTTCCGGGACCTGGCCACCTATGAATCCACTGGCAACGATCACCTCCAGTTTGGACCTAATGCCAGCTCGCTCAAAATCTCATGGACGCCTTGCGTTTGAATCAGGAAACTGAAACTGGGTCCCGCTGCCGTAGGCGCAGAAGCTGCTTCACGGGAGGCGCCCTTCAGAGACCACATACCAAATCTGTAATTTGCGCAGCGATACTTCACGAACTCCAGAGTTGAATTCAGAATGGTCTTTAAAGAGATGGCGGTTTTGCAGCGCCGGGGCCTTACGCCGATACTGGGACCCTCGTCACCCTTAGGACACTTGCTTCACCCCGTATGTCCCAGCTCAGAACCTCCTGGGTGCCGCAGAGGCCAATTTACTCAGTCCCCTGGCCCCTCAGCCAATCCGGCTGGCCTCCACTCGGACGAGCGCTTTTAAAACTCCGGCTTCACCCGCAGTGGTGGAACACTCTTCCATCCAGCCTAATCCGGGAGGCCCAGCGTGACCAGGGATTTCCGCAGGGCCTGTAAGACCGAGTTAGTTCCACCGGGCTTTTTTTGAAACCAGCCCATGGGAATTACCCCTGCGCCCTAGGTTGGAATCCCGGCCGCCGCAGGATCCCGTGTCAGATCCATGGGTTCCCGCCGCCACTTTTGGGTATTACACCCTCATTAAAGGGATTAAGGTCTAGATAGAGGGCCATCATCTTGATGATATATTATAATTTGCTGTTTTATTACGCCTTAGCGGTGTTTGCCAGGCCGTATGTGATTTTATGATGTACACCGCCCAGAGCCCTTCGGGGATTGGGCGGTATATTAAGTCAAATAAATAATAATAATAATAATAATAATAATAATAATAATAATAATAATAATAATAATAATAATAATAATAATAAAAGTATACAGTCTCACAACTTATATATGGTTCTATTGCCCAGGAGAAGCACATGAGAGCTGGGCATTCTGGTCCAAGTGTCCATCTGCTTTGCAGCATGGCGATTAGTTGATTTTAAAAGGGGGGTTCCTGTGTACTGAAAACTTTATTAATGTAACAAATAACTTTTAGGGCTGTAGCACGTAGTGGGCTGAAACCCATTTCAAAAGGGCAATGTGTACAAGGGCTTCTCTATCTGGAAGCAGCAGGTCAGACTTTCCACACCACAGACAGATCAAGTCAAGTGTTCCTCCTCCAACTGATTCAGAAAAGACCCTTACCATCAGCCAGCCAACTTGGGCACATCCCAGGCCACCAACCCACCAGGCAGCTTGGACTCACTTGCCCACCAATACCGCATGAGAAAGTGGGGAGTTAATATCTGAACACAGAAATGATGCCATTTCTGGCAACACGCAGTCAGAATCTACAAACTACTTTCTACTATCGCGAAGTGTTGAAGTTCCCAAAATGCCTCGCACCATAGCCATCATCACCGGGAGGTGCGTAAATACCGATCCCGCCGCCTTTTCCCTGCTGCATCGTAGGCAAATGAGCCCTGAGCTGGCCAAGACGTGTCCCTATAATCTGGGGCAATAACCTAGGACTGCCTAGTGGGGAGGCCACTGAAGAAGAAGAGGAGGAAGAAGTCAAGAAGAGGAGTTTGGATTTATACCCCACCTTTCTGTCCTGTAAGGAGACTCAAAGTGGCTTACAAGCATCTTTCCCTTCCTCTCCCCACAACAGACACCTTGTGAGGTCGGTGGGGCTGAGAGAATTCCAAAGAACTGTGAATAGCCCGAGGTCACCTAGCAGGAACATAGGAGTGCGGAAACATATCTGGTTCACCAGATAAGCTTCTGCCACTCAGGGGAAGGAGTGGGGAATCAAACCTGGTTCTCTAGATTAGAATCCACCTGCTTTTAACCACTACACCACACTAGCTCATGAAAAGCATGACTTCCTTGCCACTTCCTTCCTGTGGCAGCCTTGATCCACCCCAGGAACTGCATAAAGGTTGAGCAGAAATAAATCGTCCTGAAGGAGTCTTGGGCTGTTTCTGCACAGCCAGTGGTAGCGGTGTCCCGCCAGCTTAAATGAAGCCGGTGGGGGATTGGGACTGCTTGCACGGTCCCGCACAGGCAGCCCTGATGCTGCCGCTGCCCGCAGGGACGGCTCCACACGGAGCCGCCCAAGGTGTGTGCAAGGCACTTACCTTGCCATCTCGTTCAGCTCCAGGCAGCTGCACAGACATGCCCACTCTGTCCTCCGACCCCTGTGGGTCAGAGAGCAGTGTGGGCATGTCTTTGTGCTGCCCAGAGCTGAATGAGATGGCAAGGTAAGTGTCTTGCACACACCGGAGGGCCAAAAGTGGCGCCCTCACACCGGTACTGTTCGCACAGTGCCGGCCCGAAGGCACCGCTTTGCGAAAACCTTGCTAGTTTAGCGAGGTTTAAAGTGGTGCCTTTGCGTCGATCTGGCATGGCCAGGATGGCACTGTGCAAACAGCATCCTAGGGGCAGCGTTCCTCCTCCTCCTTAGGAAACTGTTATTTGGCTGTGCGGAAACAGCCTTGGGGAAAAAGCTGTACGGAGCCAAAGATCACTAGTTTAGCATTTAAAAAAAAACGATGGGTTGAGTTAAATAACATGTCCTGAAGGTGTTTTTTTTTTTGGGGGGGGGGGGAAGCTGTGCAGAGTTCCTTCCCAAGACACTTCCTTTAATATCCTCTTGACATTGGTGCTGTGCAGAAAGGGCCTCTGTGTGTTTTCCCTCAGCAAAAAAAAGTCTATCACGTAAGGTAATATACAACAGAGCAGACACCATTGCAGAGCAGATAGGCAGTAGGTAAAAAGTCTCGTCTCCTCAAGCATTACATAAGACACAGTCCAAACTGGGTAGCGCATATATCATCAAAAGCTAATTGAGAAAACACATTCACTTTTTCTGTCTGACAGATCTGCTTTGAATGGTTTTGTGCTTCAGATTGTCTTTGAAGAAGCAATGTCTTTGGGATGAATAAGTCCCAAGGGAAGATTTTTCACTTGTGCGCTAGATGGCCAATATGCTCATGAGGTACATCAAGCAGATGTTGAACTGCTTGTGTGCTTACTTGGATGGGAAGATTTAACAAAGTCTACCTGTGAGATGAAGAGACCTCAGCTTACCTCTCTAATGCTCTTCTAATATATCCACAGTAGAAAACTAAGCAAAGCTACTCCAGCTGAAACCTGTGGTGTTGAGGAGCTAGAAAGGGTAGAAGAGGTGCCCTTAAGAGTTGCATGAGGAAGCCCAGTTAGAAGCAGTAAGCTTGTGGCTTGGGTATGGCCAGGAGGGCACCAACTCGGGAAAGGCTGGTTGCTAAACGCTGGAGACACTGAGTCTGGGAAGGGCATGCCCCTAGTCTGGAGAGGTTGCAGGGAGCAGCATAATCCAGGGGTCCTCCCAAGATACCCAGATGCAAGGCTGACCTCTGGAGAAAGATGTAAGGATCACTGCATTGAGGAACTGGGCAGCAGAAGACAGGCAAGGAATGTGTGGTCGAAAGTGAGGCATTCATGCTGGTGTGGAACAGGTGAGAGACGTGAGGCATCCAAGTCGAGGGAGTGCTGCAATTGCCTCAGAAAAGCCGTATCGCCTGTTAACTCTACAAATACATTTTTATTGCTGCAAACCTTCTCCACATTCAAGGTGCCTGTCTGTGAGGGATGGAATGTCACCCCTCTGATGAGGCCACCTGTGCTGCCCGTGCAACAATTGAACCCAGAACGAGACCCGAAAGCTACAAAGCCTACAATTGCCCTCTCAGTATACTAACAGAGCCACTTTCTCCAGGATCTGTCTTCCTAAATGACACAGTGTTGTATAAAGAAAAATAACTGGTATTTTCAAAGCAACTGCAAAATGTTTTTCGCCTGCCTCTTTTCTTTCTGCAGTCTTGCCCCCAGACGTTACTTTTACTGTGTTTCAGCTAGGTCTACCTCTCATGTCAAAGGTCTAAGACGGGGTGGGTGGTGGTGGTGGAATGGCAAACTCAGAAAAATGGAATGTGGGTAGAAAGCAATTGACAGGGGAGAGTTCAGGATCTTCATCCAGGCCTCTTTTGTCTTTTTAATGTCACCTCTAAGCCATTATTTTTCATGTTAGTAGAGGAATTGCACGTTTAAAAGTAGAAATCTGTGGACTTGGAGGAAAGCTGTTTGGGCACTTTAAAAGGAGCAGGGATGAGATTGCCTAGTGCCAACTGTGCTGGGCTGGCTCTCTCATAGGTTTACTTGGCCATGCATGGCAGCAGGCATGTGTGGGGATATGTTGGGGGGCAGTGTTGTGGCAGTAATGAGATCACTTCTAGTGTGAGGTTTTACCATAAAGTTTCTGGCTATTCCTATAGGGACCGTATGTCACTTCCATTTTTTTTTTACTGAAAGTGATGCACAGCCACATGCAACACTGTCTTTAAAAAAAAAATCCAGCTGCCATCCTTGTGGCAATTTAAAAATGGCTAATTTCTCCTCTAAATAGGGTTTGTAACTTTGGAGTGGACCCATGGCCATGGTAATGTCTAGTTTGGTTCTGTGTTTAGAATGTTGGATTGGGAACAGGAACGTTCAGATCTGAATCCTCATTTAGTCATCAAGCTCATTGGTCTTGCAGTCAGAAGAAGAGCAGGACAAAAATATATAATGGACATAAAGACAGACGTCCCTACAATCATCATGTACACCTTTGTCCTGAACTGCTGACAGTTTGGGCAGCATCTCAGCTCAAAGGGCAAGGAAAGCTCTTGGAGATCTCTTGCACCCACCGTTTAAGTCCTGGAAAGAGATGAACCAACTGTGTAATGCCATCCATTCAATGTTGGGCTATGTTGCGCTTCTCAAAGCCATCCCACAAGTGGATTTTTCTGTGTAATCAAGTCAATTCTACTGAAAGCAATTACTATATGGCAGTATTCAAAGAAATAGGGATGCAACCTTAGCCTGTCCAAAATATACAGAAATAATATATTTGTGAAGCTGTCTATAGTCAGCATTGCAATTTTTGTTCAAAGTTTCGAGGACATTTGTTTCTTTCATATATTCTTAATTCTCTGCATTTACTTCTCTGCTTTCAATACCCTGTGCTGCCATTAGTGTTTTCCGGGATCTTTGAGTTTTGAAACTCTCAACCCATGGGTGTTGATAGGCAGAGACAGAGCAAAAGGGGGGGACAATGCCTGCTGGACGTGCCTTTGCGCCCCTGCTGCAGCGCCATCTGCCCCCACCCCTGAATGCCCCCTTTACAGCTCAGAAACGCCCCCGCTGCGGCGTTGCCCAGGGCGTTGCGCCCTACCCACTCCATTGGCACTACACCACTGGTGATGGGAGCCTCCGGACTGCATGGGGCATGCCATGGTTTGCTTCAACCTCCCAGCGGGTGTGTGGCAGGGCTAGAGCATTTCTGGAGACCCATTTCTCTCGAAGCCGACAATAGCTCAGCCGCTAGGAAAAATTGAATGCAGCAGGAAAAGAGCAAGATACAACATGGAATTGATTTACCCTATAAAAGGAAATTACGGCCCTCTGTTTGAAAGACCTGAGCAAGACTATTAATTATAGGATGCTTTGGATGTCATTAACTGATAGGGTCAATATAAGTCAGAAGAAACTTAAAAAACACTTGATACACATAAGCCAAGGCTGCCGCGGAGCCTATCCACCACATTTGGCCGCCTGTTTCCTATTCCTGTTTCAGAAATTCGGCACCTGGCACTTCCAAAAGCATGCCAGAATTTGAGCCAAAAAACAAAAACCATCCCAAACTATTAAACTTTTTTTAAAAAAAAATCAATGCCCAGGTTTAGATGACACATTCAATCTCCTAATTTTAAGAGCAGAAAGAATAAATTTAACTATAGAGAGTGTGACTCCCTCACTGCTAGCTGAGAAAAATAAAATGTGAAAATCATGCGAGCAGCCAAGAAACTTAGCAACAAAAGGTGTTATAAAGCAAGCCCTTTAAGAGGGATATAAACCATAATTAAAGCAAAACTTAGATAATGATTCAAAAATATTGCATTTACCCAGGCTGAAAAGAAAAGCTGATGATATATTAGGACTGCAAGGAAGTTAAAATATTGTTGTTGTGTACGAAATAAAAAGGTTGAAAAGCCCCAATGAAGTGCAGAACAGATTTATTTAGCACCCTGGTTAATTGTTGCCTGGTCATACTTCCTTAACAATTGACAAGTTTTTTGCCTATTGCTAGGGCTATCCAAAGAAGGAGATTGTAAAGTTACTCCAGTGCTTTTTAACTTTGTAATCTTTCTTTATCCTAGATGAAACATCCCCCCCCCCCTCCATATCCCATTACAGGAGGGTATGAAACAGTTCACAACAGGATAGATGCTAGAAGAAGAGGGGATAAATCCTCATTAAGCAACTATACTGGGGTTCCTTTGCTCCCAAACTCAAATGTCTTGCTGCCCTATGCTACTTTCAACAGGATGTATATATCCTTTTCTCCTAATAACATCATCAAAAAACCAAAGATCATTGATTCTGTAACACAATCTTTGATTGGCTGGAATCATGTAATAAAGATGCTTTTTTTTCCGGCTACAAAATGGGAAACAAATAATTCCCAGTTTCAGCGGAATAGAAGCATCCCCACGCTTGAGACACCAAATCAGTAACTTTTCGCAGCAGAATCCAGTCCTGATACACCTATGCCATATATTTATGTATTCTCTCCTTCTGCACAAACATACACACACTCACAGATAACGATAGAAAGCAATATTTTTAAACGAACGAAAAGCCAATAACGCTGCATCGTGCAGTTTCTGGATATGGAGAGGAACGGAATTATATAAATGCATGGGCAAACACTTGCTGATTGCTGCTCCGTGCCGATAAATGGAGCCTATTGAAATTTTGGAGCCGAGGAAATATCTGCTGAACAGAACGATGCTGTAGAATACCAACCAGGGGCGTGATTTCAACACAATGGTAAGGAATCCCCCAAGCTTTTGCTGAACTGCCTCAATATGTACCTGTCATGATCATAAAACAGGCAGGCCATTCTGTAGAGAAATTCAATGTCATTCAAAGGAGATAACAACACAGAATTTCACAGTTGCTATTTTCAAGGAATTTCAAGGAACAGAAGAAAAGAGGCAACACGGTCTTTGTTCGCTAGTGTAGCGGTGAAGAGCACTGGACACTAATCTGGAGAACTGGGTTTGATTCCTCCCCGTGAGCACCTGATTAGCTCAAGGTCACCCAGCAGGCTTCATGTGGAGGAGCAGAAAACCCACAACAACCCAAACATACTTGGTTCACCAGATCAGGTGCTCACGGGGAGGAATCAAACCCAGTTCTCCAGATTAGTGTCCAAAGGAGATAACAACACGGAATTTCACAGTTCTCTCAGAACTCTCTCAGCCCCCACCTGCCTCATAGTAAGTCATAGTAAGTCTGTCATAGGCAGAGGAAGAGAAGGAGTTTATAAGCCGCTTTGAGGCTCTTTATGGTTGAAAAAAAGGGTATAAATCCAAACTTCTTTACATAAATTACACTCTGCTGAACGTAATGTATCATCCTTTAAATGGAGGGAACTTTCATAGCCTAATTTATTTCACTGGTTTACTTATTTGCAAATTACTTTAAAAATATGTCACCAGCTTCTCGAGGGAAGCTCTGCATAATGTTATGGGATACTCCTTGGTATACCTTCATGTGGAAGAAAAGTGGGAGCTTTACTGCTTTGAACCCAAATATCTGAAGACTAATGACTTATTTACTTACTTAGCATACTTACCTGCCAACTGTTTCCCCAAAGCAGCTTACAGCATTAAGACAATAAAAGTGCAATCAGGAAAAACAACTATTGTTTTTATAAAAGGAACAAAATATCCAACTCTTAAGTAGGTCTGATTTTGCACTCCGAAATTGCCCCTCTGTTGGCACAGGGAATGCCCTGATGCAATCAGAAGTTGGGCACAGCCCCCGGTTCTGCAGCATAGCTGCCATGTTTTTGCCCCAGAGCCGCTCCACGGTAATGGCTTTGCTCCGTGAATTTCCTGAACTGCAAAGGTTGAGGTCCTTTTGAAATGCCCCTTTGTTGCTCTGGAGGCTTCTGCCGCCTTGCAAATCTCCTCCATAGCAGAAACGAGGTCAGTTTTCCCTTCTCACCACTCTGGCCCACCCCGCCAATGGACAGGCGTGAAGAAGCGGCGCCCTCCCCCCCTTGCAGTGAAAAAGAAATGGAGGGAGAAACCTTGGTTTTTAGAAAGGAGGAAGAAACCTTGGGCAGAAAAGCAAACAGGAGGGTGGCGATTCTCTCTCACACACAAGAATTTTAGATTTACATTTTAGATGGAGAGAGGGTGGAGGATGGCGATCCCGTCGCACGTGCAAGGATTTTAGATGGGAGCGGGGAGGGCACCGATTTTCAGCACCTGATTTGTATTCAGAGTTATGTAAAACTAAAATAGTGAAAGTGAGTGGGGGGAATGGGGTGAGATTCAGCCAATCCACACGCAGGAAACGGAGGCGCATGTGTGAAAGAGACTATGGAAGAGCTCATGGTGCTTAAGCGGTGCTTATGGGAAAGCCCCGGGCTTGTGGGGAACCATTTGGGGCTTCCACGGCTCCCCGGCAGCCTGGCGCTCTACGGTTCGAAGGAAACTCGCCAGAAAGCCTTAGTGAGGAACCTCAAAGCAAGGTGAGAAGCCCCACTATAAGTGTGAACTCCCGCGAGAAAGCAGCTACTCAGGTAGCCTCCAACGGAAACATTTTAGAAAAGTGCAAAATCGAGCCCTTAACTTCAGGACTATCTCTTGAAACGGCTTCGTAATAGATTCCCACTCATCAAAAGCGCTGGTTTTTCCTGCTGAGCCTTTTTAAAAACTAAAACAACAGGCAGAACAATTCCTCAGATGATAATGAATTCAAATGGAGGTCACTTCTGGGATGCTGAACCGGTGAGCTTTTTTCCGCCCATGCGTCCTTACTAACTGGGTGACCCCATCACAACTCTGAGCCTTGAATAGTCAAATATATTTCCCTGTCAAACATTTGCTGATGCTCGCACCATATTTCTTCTCCCTAGGCTCGAATTCTTTGGGTCAAGGCTAACAGCTATCTCCCTTCCCCACTGAAACCCATGGGAGATCTGCATGCTTAACGCTGGCAGGCTTACAGCCCTATTTCGAAAATAAATCTTGTATCGCTTTGTGAAAGTGTTGGCAGATTGTTTGCAAATGCTGAAGCTTTGTAACCTATTCTTCTTATGTTCTGTCATTGAAGGTGGAAGTCGAAAGACTAAAGAAGATGCCACTGCCGGCTTATCTCCCTGTTTTATAGAGGACGTGAGAAAAATGAACCGAAACGCGTGGATGAGTTAGCGGGCATAGAAGAAAGATAGAAGAAAGGGAGGTTGTCCAATGTGAAACCTTAGAAGTCGAAATTCTCAACTTTAACCAGTTTTTGTACATTTGATCACGCTGTCTCATGCTTCCATTTACTTTAACTGTCCCGCCTTCCCTATAATCAATCTGCAGGCTGTAGCTCATTTCTTGGGCAAACACGGAATTTATCCCTTCTCTGCTCACTGGAAAGTGCTACTCGCCACCGGTCATCTTGATGATGAGTAAAAGTAACAAAATAACAACTAAAAGTACCCTACAAACCATTTAGAAACCTGTAAAAAGGAACTGCTTGAAAGCTGCATATTATAATCTATGGCAATTTGGATACTCTGTCACATACTAGTGTGGCCATGAAGACGAAGTAGGCCGATTATGACAGCATAAATAAGACATCCTGGGGATGGCTTAAAAAAAAGGCACCTCCTCATTTTTTTTTTTGTTTGGACAGCCCAGACTAAAAAGGTGACAGAGGAGAAAGAGCCCCCCTCCGCCCAACTATTAAAGTCTTTTGTCAGTTTCCTCCACTGATGGTGCTTGACATTTTGTGATACAGGGATTCTCCATACACAGAACTATTTGGGAAGCTTACCCCACACATTTGCTCTGCAGGCTCCGATCCTGGGTGCCTTTTCGCCCCGAAAAGGACATGGTTGCACTCTGCTCATCCTGCCAATTCAGGCAATATGTAGTTTTTTTCTTTCTTTAATTTTCGATGAGCAGTTTTCAAAGACACCAACCACACGCATATGAGAAGTTGTTCTCATTTGCATGTGTTCGTGTCTTTGAAGACAGCTCCTCAAAAATAAAAAAGGGAAAATTATATATTGACTGAATTGGCAGGATGAGCAAAGTACAGCCATGTACTTTCTGGGCTAAAAAAGTGCTCAGGTTTTCACCCTCAAAACAAACATCCTGGGAAAACCTTAAGCAAAAAGCTAGAGGCATGGAGAATCCCTGCAACACCACAAAATGTCTGGCGCTAGTGGTGGATGAAACTGACAAGAGAGCTGTAATGGTCAGGCCAGAAAAATGAGATGTCTCCTGAGCTCCACATAGCAAGCAGGAGATGACTTGCAGATGACTTCCGAGAAAAAAGTGCACAATTTCGGAACTTCAAAAAAAAAGATGGCTCAAGCAGAGGACGTCTTGGGGGGAAAAAACTGTGTGGAGTTCCTCTCCAAGACACCTTTTTTCCTATCCTCAGGATGTCTTATTTGTGTTGTGCAGAATCAGCCATAGCTACTAAGATAAAGGGGTGTGGGTATTTCAATAAGCACAGACAAGGAGAAGGGATGAGTTTCACATGGAGGCATAACATCCATGGTGTTACTAAATGGTCTTTAATCCCACCTAAAAGGAAAATAACTTGAGACACTACCTGCTATCCAGATGAAGGGATCTAACTATACAGACAGAATTCCTTTCTCCAAGGAATTCAGGACTGTTTCCATGGTTATCCCCCATCCCCATATTAATACCACATCGCCAGAAGTATACTTGTGCGGAACCAGCCGACCGACCGAATGCTGAATAGCGACCGAATACGTCGATCACGACCGACCGAATGAATGAATGAATGAAGCGATGAATAGAATAAATTCTGACTCAGTAGGTTAGGCTGGGGAACAGGGATAGGCTCACAGTCACCAGTTGGGTTCATGACGGAATGAAGATTTGAACCTCGATCTCCTTAAATCTAGTTCAATACTTTAATCACTTTAATGACCCCCATTGAAAAATTGTGGTGCGGTCATTTTAGAATGGAGCATCCCAGAAGTGGTGCAGTACATCTCTTACAGAATATCTGCCCTGTGCAGCAGAGGCGTAGTGGTTAAGAGCAGGTGTACTCTAATCTGGAGGAACCGGGTTTGATTCCCCGCTCTGCCGCCTGAGCTGTGGAGGCTTATCTGGGGAACTCAGATTAGCTTGTATACTCCCAACACATGCCAAGATGACGCCAGGCTGATCACGATTATTCTGAGCTCTCTCAACCCCACCTACCTCACAGGGTGTTTGTTGTGAGGGGGGAAGGGAAAGGAGTTTGTAAGTGCCTTTGAGTCTCCTTGCAGGAAAGGGGGGATATAAATCCAACTCTTGCAGCTGTGGGTATTTTGCTGGAAAGAAGGCCTAACAACCTAGTCACTTCTAAGCCAAGAATCATTCAATTCCCTAAGCGCTTAGCAGATTTATAATTTCTGGCCAGAGTTCAAAAGTAAGGTCTGTGTTCTCTGAACCCCACAGGATCCACTCCAGGTAATCATTTGAAAAGGAAAACTTCCTGCAGAAGGTGGATTTCTCCAGACCGCAATGAATGATCTGACTGATGCTTTTCTGGAACCAAAGCACCTTCTGACATTAATATTAATTCTCCCGTGTTACCTTGAGGACATGTTCAAACAGGCTAACAAAGTTGCCAGTACAAACAGCTTTGTTCTGATGCTGGGGCTGGAGGGGCGGGGATGCTCCCACCCTCGGGGGCAGCTTGCAAAGCAAGAAGGATGTCTACTGTGTACGCTCTAGTGCTGTGCGGTGTTGTGTTCCAGCTGCTGTTGCTTGCTGACTGAAAGCTTGCTAGTAAAAATAGCCTCCGCCTCTTGGGAAATCAGGATGTCTTCCCACTTATTGCAGACCCAACTAGCCTGGGGCCTACTGAAACTTCCCTCTCTTTCCCAGCCTTCCCCTGCTTACTCAGATAGGCAACCTACTCCTCCTTTAAAAAGGAAAACAACTTCTTTCCGATTTTTCTTTTTAACACAGACACTGATTTGGCTGTTCATTTTTTCTTTTCAAATCATACCCTTTCTCCAAGAACTCCTGGTTCGCCCCCACCTTGTCCTCCCATATTGGCCTGTGCAATGGTTTAGGGCAGAGTAGGTGCAGATCCAAAAATTTTAATCGCAAGGTTCCAGGCAGGGTGAAGGTGGGATTTCCAAACAGTGGTAGCCGCCACACACTGTTGGGCGGGAGGGTTTGGCCCAAAGCTAACCCCTTCTCGGCACTCACAAAGCCCTCAAAGTAATACTCCCTTCTAGAGAAGAGGTGAAGTTAGGTTTAGGATCCCACCTCTAGTTTGAGAGTAAAAGAAAAAGGGTGACTTGTTAAGTATTACCCAGAGGAGAGAAGCTAGTTAAAGTAGTCAGTCTCCTGGTGGGGGCAGTGAATCCTGTTTCCCCAGCTCCCATTACCCACTGTCACTCAGAGTGTCAGTAGAGAAAAATAAAGTATATATGGCTGTTGGGCCTGTGGTGTTCTGTCACATCAAAGAGAAATCCAGAAGTGACATCACACTTCTTTAGAAACCACAGAAAACTCTATGGTTTTATTACAGACTATCTAGCAATTCCTAGAGAGGGATAACATCACTTTTAAGATGGTCCCAGTGTGATGTCACACTGTCATTGATGGCTGCCTCAGTGTGTCCCCACCACGTCCAATTATTTGTCAGACTCAACTTGGCAACCCTAAAGTGTCGGTTTAATCAGCAGTGAGGGAATTTGAATGGGTCTCCAAGTCCTAGGCCCACTCCACATGGGCCAATAAACACTGGGTTAGAATCGGGGGGACGGACCTTTTTGGGTTTACACATTTTCACAGATCCTGCTCCTAAAGCAAAGTCTGTCCCATGTTATTTCCCCAAACCAGTTTTTTTGAGAATTGCGCTATTCGCAAGTCTTTTGGAAAATCCTGGGTTGCAGCAGCAACTTGCAAGCAAACATCCGGGCAGGAGGTGCTTTATTTGCCTCCGTTGTCCTTTAAAAAGGCCATTTTGCGAAACACATATGTGTAGTCACACAGTTTTGAATAGATCCTCATCCGCATGGTATTGTGAGAGGCATCGCTGTGGGGGTTTGTTTGTGCATTTAAGCCTACTTCTCACGTAAAATCGAGAATTACATCTTCAAAAATAAGCCTTTCCTCCATGTAAATTTGTGACAGCAATCCGCATTGCTGCAGGCTTTCCGAATCAGGAATCGCTGCCTCTTAATAGGTTTAACCACTGCATGGCCGTGGTCTTGGGAGTTTTATCACAATCTTTTGCCTGCATGGCTGGCATCTTCAGGGGCATGTTACGAAACCTTAGCAACTACCAGACCACCACCACACAACCTGGAAAAAACCACAACAGCCACTTTTGAGTTTTGTGTGTCATTCTCTCAGTGACTCCTTGCCCTGTTTTTAATTGCTGTTTTAATACATTTATATTTTATTGAATTGGTTTTTTATTATGTATATTTTCAATCTTTCAGGTCCCTTGGTAGCCCCAATGAAGATCGAAAGGAAGGGTACAGTTTTTGTAAATTGATAAATAAAATTTGGTAGGGTACACATTTTGTAAATTAAAAAATAAAAGTTAATAAATAAAAGTTGAGCTTAAACTTGAAAACAATAAATGCAATTGAAGAGTCGCATTAGCTGCAGCCCATATGAAGTGGTGCATAATGTGATACTGATCAGCCATCACTGGTCTGACAACCAGAGTGAATGCACGCAAGTTTCCAACTCTTTAGCAGCCTGTGCCGGTACATAACGTTCAAGTCGAGAACAGAACAACATAACACTGGGATGGTTTGCCCTTTTTATTGAAATGGCAGAAAGGAATCATGAGCAATTTGTGTTTCTTCTCCTCCCTCCCACCTCTGAGTTTGATCTGAAGGAGAGAAATGTATACTCTGTTCCTACATCGGAACATCATTCAAAACCCAGCAGCAGAGAGAGGAGAAGTTTAACTCATCAAATGCTTCATCCACTGGTGGGATTCAAATAATTTAACAACTGATTGTTTGCAAGCACCATTTTAACAACCGAAGTGGTGTGAACCTGCTGAATCCCACCACTGGCTTCATTTCTATGAAATGTGGAAGGAGTTTATCCCAATAGCTTTGAATACAAAAAATATATGCAAACTTTGAATACAAAAATATATACTAATATACAAATTATGACCTTCTTCAGTTCAGTGGGTTGGTTGGATCTAGCCAGCTTTTCAACTGTGCCCCGTTCAGTTTCTTCCACGCCCAGGGTGCTTTTGTCCCTGCAAGTTCCATCAGCTCTAATTACAAATGCAGCCATGACAACTTGGGTCAAAATAAAGTTGTAGTCAAAAAGACATTAACAAATAATTTAATATAACGTAACAAATGCCTCAGTGGGCTTCAGCGATTAAACATGCTGAAAAACAACCTGTGTATAATACTCTGTACTGAAGACGAATTGCAACTGCTGAGAACCCAACACAGGGTTAGGAGGAAAACAAAAAACTTAAGAGTATACAATACCTTCGTTGGGGAACAAGTTCCCTGCAATGCATCTGTTACAATTAGAGATGAAACCTCTTGCAATTTCAAAGTTCAAAGCACAGTGCATTTACAATTGAGAAAATACCCTCTTGCAATGTAGTAGTACAAGTTCCTGTGCAATCCTTTAGACGTAAACACTGCCAGTAACATGTTCCATCAGCTCCAACATACACTTTCTTCCCTTTTCATCAACTAAAAGATGAATGGACTCAAACCAAGTTCTCCCCTTCCTCACAGCCTCTCACTCTCATCATGTTTTGCATGTCCCATGCAGATCAAAACTGTCTCAAAATGGTGGCAGCACCGTTGCCTCCCTCCTTCCCTCCTTTTCTGGTTGTCCCTATTAGTGTTTCATTAAGGGTGCATCTTGGGTTTAAAGCTGAAGTTTTAATAATAAGCTTTTAAAATTATTCTGACGATCTTTTAACATTTTTGTTTTAAGTCATGATGTGAGCTGCCTTGAGCCTGACTAGAATCAGGAAAGGGAAGGCTACAAATCTGATAAACACCTTTCTGAGGCCCCGCTTCTGTCCAAGCCGTACCTTCCTCAGGATCAACGTCCACATTTCCATGAATTTCCCATTCCAGTTTTGTCAGCCCTAGAGAGTACGTGCTCGACAATTATAGCCGCTGTTAATTTGTCAGTGTGTTATTTTTATACTTCTGACTTTTATACAGAAATTTAATAGACAAGCCCTCATGCATTTTATGACTTTTAACAGCGCTCATAATTTTCTTTCTTTTGCTGACTGAGGATTTAGTTAACACATCTGACAAAGCAAAGTTGTACCTACAGTACATTTGTTAAGCATTAATGTGCCACAAGTCTTTGTTGTTTTGGCAGCAGCAGGCCGAAACAGCTATCCCACAGACTGTATCCTATACGGATGTTAGCCCTTGAAGTGTCACAAGACTCCTTTTAATCTGAACTGACTTTATACATCTAAAGGGCCCAAAACAAATGTAAAAGTTTGCACTATCAAAAAAAAGTATTTTAAAGATAGCACTTTGCTATATGATCTGCTATTTTCCAGTTAATATTTTCATTTTGTTGTGCCAGTTTGGTCCATTACTTGCTACCAGTAATTTTGATGAATTCTTCTTTCTAACACTTTCCCCAAATAGCAGAAGAGAGGAATGATTTAAAGTGATTACTATAGAGAATAAGAAGACAATAGGTTGTGTAATACGTTGCACAGAGATTGTGTAATATGTTACACAGAGGCTCAAGCAGCTCAGAATATCCTGTGCAGGTAACCAAGCTAGAGGTTTTACATAAGTGCCCTCAGCAAGGGCTAGAAAACCTTTGAAGAGCAGGTGTTTATTCTAAACGTGCAGCAAGACTTTCCTGTCTCATTGCATTAAGTCACACGTGACCCATCATGTTATGTTACTGAGCATCATGTTGGTACACACCGTGAAAAAGCCAGAGTGGAGTAATGCAATGTGACAGACAACATTGGTGAAGGGGAGGGGGATACTGGCTTATTTGACTTAGATCCTTGCCATCCATTTGAATCAGTGCATGTTGTCCAAAAGGAAGGTGGCAGATGGAGATGAATGGTAAAAATTTCTTGGTTTAGAAGTATCTGCACCATATGTTACTTTCGGAAATGGTGTCAGCGCAAACCCGCCATTCCTCTGACAGAGAGATACCTTAGAATTGCTTCTTTTTGTACTGCTGAAATTATCTATCCTTATGTTATAACTTTGCCCTACCATCCTCAAAACAAAGACACGCCACACAATAAATGTGTTCAACTGGGATTTATTTATTAACCTGATCAGACCCTTATTAGTATCCATCCCTCAGTATGGGGGATTCAACTGGGATTTATCTATTAACCTGATCAGACCCTTATTACTATCCATCCCTCAGTCTTTTTACTGGGCTGCCAGAGGCCTGCCAGTTTTAATAAGCAATTCCACCCTGCCTCCAAGCACAAGGTAGCCTCCATCCACCAACAGGGTTTTTTTGTGCCTAGGTATGCGAAGAGGAACTGTTACTTCACCACCCTCCCCCCACACTGGCAAACACTAGAGTTTGAACTGGTGATACCCCTGCTGGTAACCCATCCCCTCCATGATTAGTAAGTGATGAGAGACCAATTCAGAAAGTCACCTCCCAACATAAGATGAATCAGGGTGCTCAACTCATGTTCCTAATTTAAACAAAAACCTGCACTGTTCCAGCCAAACCAAATAGGAACTAAACAGACCTGGCATAGCGAGAGGAAGGGGTAAGCTTGAGATCTTTGCAACCAATGTTTACTCGACAAGAGAGCGAAATAAAGGTTTAACCATTTTTATTATAAAAGATAAAATAATAAAAATACAAGCACACAACCAAAGCAGTAGAGAATTCACACAGGTCCAGGATTTATATAGAGTTGAGTGGATAGGTTTGGAAAAGCATTTTTCCAAAAATAGGTTTGGAAGCATTTTCCAAAAATGATTCATCTAAACAGAGTCCAGCAACCCGCGCTGAGCTCTGGTAGAAGAAGAAAGATAACACATTGGAAACAGTATCAACTAGACAGAGAGATGCCCAGAAGAATACTGAACACTGGGTACCGTGAGAGGGGACTAATTATACGGAGGAACAGACACTCAGGTTATACTAAGGCTGTTTCTGCACAGGTGGAAAACAGCACCCTAGGAATGGTAAAAATACCGTCCCTGAGGCGCTGTTAGCACAGCTGGCGCTGCACCCCCCTTAAGTGGCACGAAGATGCCACTTTTGAAACTCACTCCCTGGGCAGCATTTTTGCGCCAGCACAGTGTGAAGAACACCAGCATGAGGGCCCCACTTTTGGCCCCTCCGGTTTCCTGTTCATCTACCTCTCCTCCCTGTGCAGCTCTGGCTGGAGGGACCTACCCATGCTGCCCTCCGACTCCTGGAGGTCGGAGGGCAGTGTGGGCTCATCCTTTCTGCCATCCAGGCTGCGCAGGGAGGAGACGTAGATGAACAGGATGACCCACAGGCGGCTCCATGCGGGCAGCTCCTCTGCAGGTCACAGCAGCTTCAGCGCTGCCCGCACCATGGGTTTTCTCCTTTTAAATAGGCCTGGATTTAAAACTGGTTAGGTCACAACTAGTCGGAAGGAGTAGGGTAGGTTGTTCAGAATAGATAGGGGTGATCAGCAAGTGCCCTGAAACATCTGATGTGATAGGAGGTGTCTAGAACATGTTATCACATGGCTAGAGATTGGTTGTGCTGTGAAGGAATGTGGTACATCTGGTGCGGCATCTTTTGAACCCTGTGGTAGCCTTACAGTACATCAAGAGGGAGTGGTGAAGCTGGGCACCGCTCTTCACTGTTGGCTGTGCGATTGATGATAAACAAGGCCGGCGGAAATGGTGGTCGAGTTTGGAAGCAGAGCGGATCTGTTTAAAGACAGACCAGGCAGATGCCTAGAACAGCTTGACCTCCAAAATTGTCAGCTTACCGAAATAAGCGGTGATGTAGATCAGCCATTTCATGCATTAAAGAAGTTAAAATAAACAAAATTAGCTGAACCCACATTCTGTTGTCTCATGCCATCAATTGGAGGATGCAGGTGCAACGCAGGGAATTGATGGCTGTTGGTACATTGAGTGCCACAGTTCCAGTGGTTTATAAAGATGTAGCGATTATGCAGTATGACTTCCTTATGCTCACATCTCGGTAATAGATTAAAATGTTAATATTCCACTGTAATTGCCTTATGAATCTACCAGACTGTTCTGACAGGGTTACAGTGCCCAATACACAACTGCTAGACTAATAAATTGATTATAAGCAAATGTCATCCATTAGTTGGGTGCCAGTTTATGATGGTTGAAATTGAAAAGTATTCTTAAAAAATGAGTAGGAATCAGCCTCATCTTTCTCCATCCACTAAAAATGAGAAAAGAAACTAGATATGATAAAATGGCATTGTGAATTCTCTCTTCATGTTGAAGTGTACCCCTTTGAAATAGGTCTGGATGGCTCCTCAGTGATGCGGCTGGCCTCCATGCGGGCCAGGGCCTTTATGGCTCTGGCCCCGGCCTGGTGGAATACTCTTCCTCCTTGGTGAATCCACAGGGCCTGTAAGACCAAGTTGTTCCACCAGGCCTTTGGAGAGACCAGCCGCTGAGGAAGTGCCCCCTCCTGTTCTCCTTACATCGGGGTCCCTTAACATCAATGGGATCCACTGTCCCTCCTCTTTGGGAGGGTTTTAAATTGCGGGTTTTTGCTGGACGCCATTTTATTGCACTAATTGCTGTTTTAATGGATCTTTCATTTTTATAACTATAGTTAATGGAGGTTGTGCTATTTATTTGTACTTAATTTTTTTTATTTGCTCCACCTGTTTTTTTGGGTTTGGTTTTGGTTATATCTTGTGGGGAAATTCTTGTGTTGTACACCACCCAGAGTCCTTAGGGGATAGGGCGGTATATAAATCTGAATATTAAATAATAAATAAATAAATAAAAATGGATAAAAGGGAATATTAAATGCATACACATGCACATACACATGATACAGAACAGAAAGTGGATGAAAGTGTCACTTTGAAATCTACATTTTAACCTATATACATTTTTTCCCCTGTTAGTACTACAGACTTGGGGAAAGCAAAAGCTTATTTTAATGTCATGTGTGAAAACAGTATTTATGGAAACAGCAGTCACAGGAGAAATCAAGGTGGGAAAACAAGGAAATTCAACACTAAACCAAAAGGAAGAAAATGAGAATTATAACTGATTGACACTCTGTTGGAGTTGTGATTCATATGAGCTTAAGACTAAATCCTTTGTTTGGGGGTGAAGTGCAACTTAAGCATGGGAAAGCATGATCAGATTTTACAATTGATGAATGATGTGTTGAGAGAAGAAAGAAAAGGCTTTCTCTCTCCCTCTCCCAATATGTTCAAATCACATATTGATATCATGCAGCAAAAAATAGAAAGGCTAAGTTGCACTAAGAACAGCAATTGGTAGGTTTGGGAGCATGCAGGGGAAACTGGGGTGTGGAACGGAAGTGACAGATATGGGTTATCAAGATTAATGGAGTGGGGGTACAAAAATGCAGTGACCTAGAAGAGAAGAAGAATTTGGATTTATACCCCACTTTCCTCAATAGTAAGGAGCCTCAAGGCTGCTAACAAACTCCTTCTCTTCCTCTCCTCACAACAGATACCTTGTGAGGAAGGTGGGGCTTAGAGAGTTTGGAGAGAACTGTGACTAGCCCAAGGGCACCCAGCAGGCTTTTTGTGGAAGAGTGGGGAATCAAATCCAGTTCACCAGATAAGAGTCTGCCATTCGTATGAAAGAGTGGGGAATTCAACCCAGTTCTCTAGATTAGAGTCTGCATGCTCTTAACCACTGCACCACGCTGGCTGCCCTAAACAGATAAAGAGGTCCTAGTGATTCATTGCATTCTCTTTGGATATAGTGCCACTTTATTTGATCTCTGTTCAGGCTATGAATTTTCTATACTAAAAATTTATGTGATTCTCACACTAACAGTTCTGGGCTGGGCTGCAGAAACACTGTGACCCCTTCTGCACATGCAGAATAATGCACACTCAATCCACTTTCACAATTGTTTGCAAGTGGATTTTGCTGTTCCGC
This sequence comes from Sphaerodactylus townsendi, assembly GCF_021028975.2. Classification (NCBI taxonomy): domain Eukaryota; kingdom Metazoa; phylum Chordata; class Lepidosauria; order Squamata; family Sphaerodactylidae; genus Sphaerodactylus; species Sphaerodactylus townsendi. The sequence goes on from NC_059432.1 coordinate 94,514,276, forward strand.
ACAGTACAATCCAGCTTCAAAGTGCTTTGAAAGTGGATTGAAAGATTGAAAGTGCATGATTGAAAGGACTGAAGGGATTGAAAGTGCATTATTCTGCATGTGCGGAAGGGACCTGTAATTCAAAACAATACTTCAGCATCAGTAATCTAATATGGTGCCTAATACGGTGGCATCTAATATGATGATATGTTTATGGGTGTATCTGCCTGAAAGGGCATTAGCGCTTTGCATTGATGCTATGAAACAAGTTGATGGTGCTTGTGTCTCTTGTCACGCATCAATTTTTCTGAATGTCTTTTCAATACTGGGAAATGTTGGTAGAAATGCCAGTGAGTGTACGAGTTTGAAGATGGGAGGAAATTTGACTCAGACAACCCTAATTGAGATATATATTCTTCTGAAAGAAGGAACCAGAGGAATATGTGATTAAAGTTTTTTTCTACTAATGGGAGATTCAATATTTCATACAGAGTATGCTGGTGTGCCGATTAAAAGCAGCGTTCCTTCTCTCTTTCGCTCAACTTGCTTAATCAATCAGAGGCATACCCACTGGCAAGAAAGGTCATCTCTTTAATCAGACGATGGCGTCTCTTAGGCAACAATCATGATTTTTGTTGCTTTGTGCCAAATTTGCTTCTCAGATTCATAGGTGTTTTGGGGGTGTGGGACTGAAAAAAGGCATAAAAACTGTTCCAGTTCCAAAAGAAGCTGAGTGAAAAGTATGCCAAATCATTATTGGCTCGGAAAACTGAGCATAGGCTGATTATTTATGGACTTTCACCATTCAGGCCCCTTCCGCACATGCAGAATAAGGCACTTCCAATCCATGTTTGCAAGTGGATTTTGCTATTTTGCACAGTAAAATCCAGCTGCAAAGTGCATTGAAAGTGCATTGAAAATGCATTATTCTGCATGTGCGGAAGGGGCCTCAGAGTGTCTAATTAAATTAGTCTGAACATTTGTAACATTTTTTTTTCAAATCAACTCACACACCAAACACACAAAGTCCAAAGCAACTTGATTCTGGGTTTCCTCCCTATTATAGCTATGGGAGGTGGGTACAGTTCCAGTGAATGTTCTCTAAGTGCAATTTTTTTCATCACTCAGAAATAAACTTTGATTGGGTTTGCCTGTCTTGGTTTGCCTATAATTGCCGTAAAATTGTAATGGTGGCAGATATTTATTTAAAATGTTTATTTAAACCATGCATATCCTGCCTTACTTCATTGACTCAGAGCCATGAATTCATGGACAATAAGTTCCTCAATAGCTGTTAGCCATGATGTCTAAATGTGTGTCTAAAGTGCCATCAAGTCACAGCTGATTATGGCAACCTAGTAGGGTTTTCAAGGCAAGAGATTAATAGAGGTGGTTTGTCATTGCCTTCTTCTGCATGATCACTTTGACATTCCTTGGTGGTCTCCCATCCAAGTACTAACACCAAGGTTGACTTTGCTTAGCCTCTAAGATCTGATGAAATCAGGCTAGCCTGGACCACCAAATCACAGCATGATCTCTAAATGGAACCTCCTTATTTAATAGCAGAGTATGTCTAAATACTAGCTGGAGAAGCATCCAGAAGGAGAAGTGTTGTCCTCTGTCCCTGTTTATAGGATTTCAGGGGACAACTGTGGGAAAGGGTTCATAAAGCTTGTCATCAGATTTCAGTCTGGTTCCATAGAGCTTTTCTTATGTTATCTTCTGAGAAATTTCTGGTGACTTTTAAGAGTTGAAGATTGCATATTTATGGATCTGGAGTTTTGAGGGAAATGGTGATATTGTCATGTAATTGATAGAATCTTTTGGAGTTGATGGCAGAGGAAAGGTCTGGATAAGACACTTCCTAATCAATAGTTCACTTTTATCACCATCCCATGTTTAATCCTTGACATCTCCTCTTGAAAGACATCGGGGGCTGGGAAAGATCCTTCTGACCTCAAACCCTAGGGAGACACTGTCAGTCAGAGAAGGCAATTTTTATTTTATTTGTTTACTTAGGACAATTTCACTCCACTTTTGTTTTAAGGACCCAAAGCAGGTGAAGGGAAGATGTACTTGTTTCTTGAAGTCATCAGGAAGGAAAAGGCTCTAGCGAAATCAGACAAGGACTTGGTAGCGTTCCTCCTCAGTGATTCCCACCCATGTACCACAGACACAGTTGCCAGATTTCTCTATAAGATCCTGGGTCTCAGAGGAAATTTTATGTACTAGTTTTTAAATTAACCAACTTCATCTTGTAAATAGTTAAATTGTTTAATGCCATTAAAGGTTTTTGGAATTTGGAATTTGATTTGTGTACTTATTTCAAACAGCTTTTAACATCTAGATTTTAACAAGGGGCGATTTAGGTTTTATAGGGGTATTTTATGGTAGGCTTGCTATTTTAATGGTATGGTGTGATTTTATTGTATTTTATTATAATGGGTTTTGTTGTTATTGATTTTATTGTTATTCTATCTGCAATTGTATTACATTGTATTTGACTGCATTTTGTAAACCACCTTGAATAGGAGTATAGAAAGGCGGGGTATAAATTGTTTTAATAAATAAATGAAATAAATAAGTGTCATTTTAAAACCATCACAGATTTATCTAAGACCTCCTTATTAGTACCGTGTTTCCCCGAAAATAAGACAATGTTTTATATTAATTTTTGCTCCCCAAGATGCACTATGCCTTATTTTCATGGGATGTCTTATTTTTCTGTGTTCTGTTCGTCGGGCATGCTTTTAAACAAATATTTTGCAACATCTTACTTTCGGGGGATGCCTTCTATTTCGCACTTCAGCAAAACCTCTACTACGTCTTATTTTCAGGGGATGTCTTATATTCGGGAAAACAGGGTATCCACGAACTAGGTTTGCCAACCTCCAGGTATGGCCTAGTGAGCTCCTGGAGTTATAAGTGATCTATAAACAACAGACATCAGTTCATCTGGAAGAAATGGCTGCTTTGTTGGGTTTGCTGTGTGCAATTATACCCTGCTGAGGCTCCTCCCCCTCCCGAACCCTGCTCACCCCAGGCTCCTCCCCCAAACCCCCAGGAAGTTCCCAATCCAGAGCTGGCAACTCCAGTTCAGCGGGGATCTTAAGTAGGCTGTTTGAAGCAATAGAAGGGGAGGAAAACCATGATGTGAAAAACAAAGTTGATGCTTGCGCTTCTTTTGCAAAAGGCAGTCTTTCAAGCATGAACCAGAAGGACCAATATTCATGAGTCAGTATCAAGGCAACTCATATGTTCATAGCCACTAGCTTTCAAGAACTCGAAATGCTTCACTTGTATTCATCTCCTACCCATGGAATAGTTGTTCACATTTATTTTTGATGCCTGTTGTGAAATGCAATCTTCGTAGGCGGCCACAAGTTGAAAAGCATCCACATGCTCCAAAACACTTCCAAGGACTTTGGCAAGAAGAGCTACAGCTACACACTGCTGCTAGAGGGAGGGAGGGAGGCTGTTACATCTTCTTTCAGCTTAAACATTCAATTCAACTCAGCCTGAAGTTCGGCAACCACAGGTTCTCCTAGGAAACAGCATCAAGCCCCAGCCAGCCTGCTTGCTGTCTCTCACTGACTGGCAGCAGAGGCCAGTAGTGTTATGTGGATGTCGCCTTCCTCTTGCGATCAGTCACACAGTAAAGCACTGGATTTCTCCACAACCTTTCCTAAAAGCTGACAAGAATAAGTGGCACATGAGCAGGTCGAGTCTGCAGTTCTTAGTGCTTCCCTGGAAGAATGCTGCTTTTAAACCAGTGGAGCTTAACTTTTTGATTTCTAGGAACAGTTACTGTAGATGATGGGTTTCATGCATAGATGTCCAATGCTCCGTCTGTACATCTGTCTGTCTGTTAATCAGACCAAGAGACTTTATTCCAGCCAGTCTGTGAATAAAATACTCTCACAACATTTCAAACACATGGAAGATGATATAGTGCTAAAAGAAATTCTAAATTCCCAATTGTACAGAGACTGAATCAGATAAAACCCAGGGGGACATACAATCTTATCTGAAGGCATTCCAAAATAAATAGGTTTTGAAAGCTTACCAGAAGGCCTTTAATGAGAGGATGCAGCACAGGTCATGTGGAAGGAAATATCAGAAGGGTAGCTGAGAATAAATAAATAAAAAATGCACAGCTTTCAGCCCAATATACCTGCAGAGCCACTCAGATGACTTCAAAGCACACACATTTATAGTTTTTCAGGTAGTTTTTTGCTCCAGTCACATGAGGTTTTGAAAATAAAAAAAAATCACTTTGCATTGAGCCTGCAAGTACAATGTAGGAAGCCAGTGTAGCTGGCGCAAAACACATTTAACATGTTCACCACAATGAGCCCCAGTTAGCATTCCACCTGCCATGTTCTCACTTAATACATAACAGCTGAATATCTCAAAGTAATAGATGTATCTGGGAGAAAAGCCACCCACAGTCAAGTAAGAAACTGAACTCAGCTTCTACAGGTCACTTGAAAAGCGTGATGGTTCCCAGGAGACTGTGAAGGAGCTTGGAAGGAATTTCAATGTGGTTGTACACTTGATTCCTTTTGCACACATTCAGTTCTATGCATTGGCAAAACATTGCCTAAAATAATCTTACTGCAACACCCTCACAAAAATCTCTGGTTCTCCTGGACCGAGACAGTTCAGGGCTGCTGTTTTCGCTTGATCTGACAACAGCGTTCGACTTGGTTAATCATGACATCTTGACCCACCGCCTGCTGATGCTGGGATCCATGGGTCAGCCTTACTGTGCTCATTTGTCCAGGGCAAGGGACAGAGGGTAATAGTCAGAGAAAGATTATCTATATGTCACTCAATGGTGTGTGGAGTCCCACAAGGAGTGATTCTCTGATGTTGTTTCACATCTGTATGCACCCTCTTGCCAGGTTGATTAGGAGTTTTGGCCTTGGGCATCATCAATAGGTGGATGACACCCACTATATCTGTTGATGGACAGTCATCTGGACTCTGCCTCAGATGCTTTGGTCAGTTGTTTGGAGGCTGTGGTGAAATGGTTGAAACAGAGCCAGTTGAAGTTGAATCCATCTAAGAGGGAGACCCTGTGGCTGGGTCGGGAAGGGAAAGGTGGAGGTTGCCAATTACCAGCTCTTGACAGTGAGCAGCTGACACCTGTGCTGACCATCAAGAGTCTTGGTATAATACTCGATGTCTCCTTATCGATGGAAATTCAAGTCACATGCATGGCTCACCAGGCTTTTTAACATCTTGGCCAGGTGACACTATTGGCACCCTATTTGCTACAGTGATTCATGCAACGTTCACCTCTGGATTGGGCTACTGCAACTCGCTCTACATAGAGCTGCCCTTGGGACTACTCCAGAAACTCCAGCTGGTGCAAAATGCAGCAATTCAAATCCTTTGGTGGTCATATATTCAATCTGTGCTATGCCAGCCGCACTGACTCCAGGTGGAGTACCGAATCATGTTCAAGGTTTTGATACTCACCTTTAAAGGCTTTAACAGTCTCGGGCCATCATATTTGTGGGATCATTTCTCCCAATATGTCCTACAAAGGATGTTGTCATTAGCAAATAACTATCTTCTGGTGATCCCTGGCTGAAAGATGTCTGGCTGGCCTCAATCAGAGCTAGAGTGTTTTCAGTCCTGGTCCTGACTTGGTGGAACACTGTCCAGTGAGACCAAGGCCCTGTGGGACTTGATGCAATTTTGCAAGGCCTGTAAGACAAAGTTGTTCTACCAGGTATATGCTTGAATCAGCTGCATACATCAAAATGCCTCCCTCTTCTCCTACCCCTCCTTGTCGTTATTCTGTTTTATTGTTTGGGATGTTATTGAGTGCTGGAATTTCTAGTTGGAACCACAATTGTGGTGCAACTGTTATTGCAGCCAGGGAAGACCAATTCGTTTGAATGAGAATGATTTGCAATCGTATTATAATGGCCCATCTATTTTTTTTTGGAAAAGCTTGATGGGTGCCAGGGAAGGTGTGGTGTGTGCCATGGTGTCCTTGTGTACCATGTTGAGGAACTCTGATCTGAGAGAAAGTGAAGTTGCTCTTTTCCACAGCTTGAGCCAGCTACAAAGTAAAGGTGGAAAAAGCAATTCTCAACACAGTTAAATCTTTCAATACCCATTGACTTTAAGGGTATAATTCTTCTTAGGACCCTGTTGTCAGTCTTATAATGATGCCCTTCCCACAGTTGTGCTGTTTCTGTACCATCCATCTCTCCTATTGGCTAGGTGTTCACTGCTGCTCATTGATCCTCCCTACCATCTGGTGCAAGAGGATAGTACAATTTCTTGTGTAAAAGCAGAGATGTTCAAAGCTTTGTGGCATTTACTTTTTAATATAGTACCCCTAATGAGCATTCTTCTTTAGAGTACCAAGGGTTCCAAGAAGTAGTAGTAATAGAAGAAGAAGAATTTGGATTTATACTCCACTTTTTTTCAACTTATCAACAGCAGCTTATCAACCCCCTCTCTTCCTCTGCCTAAGACAAACTTCCTATGAGGTAGATGGGGACTGAGAGAGTTTGGAGAGAACTGTGACTAGCCCAAGGTCACCCAGCAGGTTTTATGTGTAGGAGTGGGGAGACAAACCTGGTTCACCAGTTTAAGTCCACTGTTCATATGGAGGAGGAAGGAATCCAACCCAATTCTCTAGATTAGAGTCCACTGCTCTTAACCACTACACAATGCTGGTTCTCCACGTGTGATCATTTAGTAAAGCTTATAGTATGAACCAGCTTATAATAGGACCCAACAAAGTCAACAAGGGAACATGAGGGAGTTAGAAATGTATAGCAGTGTCTCTATCTTCATCTGTGAAATATTGAAGGCATTCAATTTGTTGTTTTTCAAATCTAAGAAAGTGTAGGAGATGCAAAGCATTCAAAAGTGCTCAACTTCTGAAATATCTCATCCAATTTAGCTGCTTTCGCTTAATCTATGGTTGTTGGACATGAATATTCATAGCCTAGTGGGCAATTATAAATTGCATCCACTAATATTTCATAATTCCAGAAACTGTGTGGTCTAACTACACCTATTTACTTGTACTTTAGTCCAGCAGAGTGCTGGACTAGATGAACTCTGGTCTGATCCAGCAGGCTAGTTCTTATGTTCTTATGTACTATTAGTAACTCAGTGAAGTCCCATGCCGTAAGAATATGAAGAGTCTGGCATAATTAGTTTCACCATTTGAACTGTAAAATAAGCCTTCATTTCTCGAGCATTTTGTGAAATATAACTGTAGTGGTATTTGCTTAGTTCATTTTTATTTATCTAATACTACAATGAGACCAAAACAAACAAAAAGAAGAAGCTATTAGAATTCAGTGTCCTAGTTGAGTATCTATATTGTAAATGCATGTGGCTTTTTAAGCTATCATGTCAATGTGTAATACCAATTACCGGTAATTCAAAATACATCTGGCTGTGTTCCAATACCATTTGAATGACAACAACAAAATAACCTTATTGGACAAATAGTCATGTATAAATGACACTAAACATATCCCTCTACCCTAAAACAAATCCCAATTTGACAATGCAAGATGGTTCTTGTGCTCTGTGGAGTTTATCCGGATGGTACAATTCAGTAGAACTATAAATGTGTATGGGAAGAATGTTTTTGAAAGATGTACATCAGACAAGTGTCAGGGAAACATTACTAATACTGTCATGGGTTTAGAGGGAAAGGCATTGCTACACCTTATTTTTATTTCCTGGGTTTGTCCTCAAGATAGTTTCTGTTTTGAGGTATGTTTCAGAAGCCTGTTACCATCATGAGGTCGGGAATCCTTTACACTCCGTCATTAGGGCTGTCAAAGGGATGTATCCACAAATGAGGACAAATGAGAGTGTCAGCATAAGTTATTGTGGTAATTTGCAAAGCTGTTAATGGGATATTTTCTGAGCGCATAAAAAAAAAAGCAAGAGCGGAGCCATTAAATGACTGTGCAATCATTTTATTTTGATGCTGGAGAAGAGCTGACATTTGATCAAAATGGATACCCCTTCAGGAGTTCTTTCACTTCCTGTGGGACCAAACACTCGTCTCACTATAAAATTCATCTATGATCCGAGGGTCGCAAAGTCAAAAAGTCAGTTAAATCCCACATTTTGCGACATGTGTTCCTGCCATGTCTGATGCAGGCAATCAAGCTATCCAGGCCTGAGACATCTCAGCAATTCTGATTTTTTTTAAAATCTGATTTTTCAGCAGAAAGATCTGTCTTGCCTGTTCACAGCTCCAGGCACCAGATTTAAGTAGTCTTAAGCCCTTTCCCCACTTCAAAAGCGAAAGTGGAGGGGACCCCTGTTTCGTGTTCGGCACGCAGTTTCAAAAAGGTGTACTTCCGACCAGGATCCGAAATGACGCGCACTGAGGGGTGGGAGGAGCGGCAGAATCGGAGTGACTGTGTTGTCGCTGCGTTGTCACTGCTGGTGTAGTGGGGAGTGCTGCAGGACCCCGGGGTATTTGCCGTGAGGAGCGCGCATCTAATGGTTGGTGGGGAATCGACCTTTGATCCATTCCACTTTCAATGCACTTCACAGCTGGATTTTACTGTACCAAATAGCAAAATTCACTTGGAAACAATTGTGAAAGTAGATTGAAAGTGCATTATTCTGCATGTGCAGAAGGGGCCTTAGATATGACAGCTTGGCTAGTAGTGCATCTGTGTGCGTGTGCTACATTTTTATCCCACCCTTCCTTCAAGTAACTCAGGGTAGTATTCATGATTCTGCCCTCCTCCCTTTTATCCTCATAACATTCTGTTGAGATAGGTTAGACAGAACAGCATGATGAAGTGGGAGGGAAATAAAATAAAAATACTCTTTATGTAAGTTGCCATATCTAAAATTTGCCTTATTTCTTTGCTTATTATTTTTTATAATTTCAATCCTTTATCTGTAAAACTGATTTTTGGAAACTGGTAGCAAGTCAATGAGATGGATTAACATCAAAACTATGATTTGATGCTGATCAAGATAAAGCAGCAGATGAAATATAAAATTCTCACAACAATAAAAACCATTAAAAACAGCAATTTAACAATAGTGGCCCAACTGGTCCAAGCTAACCCAGTCTCATCAGATCTTAGATGCTAAGCAGGGCTGGTTCTGGTTAGTCCTTGGATGAGAGACTTGGATGGGAAATCTCCAAGGAAATCCAAGGCCCTTTCCGCACGAACCATAAACAGCGCCCTGAGGACTGCAAAAACGCTGTCCCCAGGGAACTGTTCACACGGGGGCTGCAGCTGCTTCGCAGCTGTGCCGCCCTCGTGCCTCACGAGTGGCGCGAAGCTGCTGTTTTCCCACTTTGCTTCCCTAGCGAGGTTTTTGGAAAATGGCGGCTTCCAGCCGCTGCTGTGCGAACGGCAGTGGCTGGAAGGCACCATCCCTCCCCCCTTTCCCCATCGGGACTTACGCTTCATGTAATCGACCGAATTCCGGCGTGTTGACGCAGGCCTGGGGATGTTTCCTCCTGCTCTGGCGACTCCAGAAGCGATGCGGCTGCAGGGCACGGGGGGGCGTGTCCCCAACTGGTTCTCATGCGATGCCACCGAAGACGGTCGCAGAGAAGGTAAGTTGATCAGGCGACGGCGCAGTGCGGCGCCGTCGTCCCGGTAGGTTCAGGGACCGTTCGTGCGAATGGTCCCGGGGGGTTGGGTCGGCATCATGTACGCCGACCCAACCCCATCGTGGCTTTGCGGAAATGGCCCAAGGTTGCTACGCAAAGGCAGACAATGGCAAACCACCTCAGTTTGCCTCTTGGTTTAAAAACCCTCTGGGGGTCACAATACTTCAGCGGCAAGTTGAGGACACATTACACATACAGTAGTTGAAAAACCATCAGAAGGGAGTGGGGAAACCAGATCAAAAAATCTCACCTGAAAGCTAAAGAGAATAAAAAGTTCTTCATCCAATTCCGGATGGACATCAAAGCTAGCTCTTGAAACACATCTAAGGAAAGGGTTTTCCTTCCTTGGTGGAGTATAGCTTCTGATGTTGATTGCAGAATTGCAATGCTATTTTAGTTTGATGAAATGGAAACTTCATTTGCAAGACGGATTGTATTGTCATGCCATTGAGGGCGCTATGCTATTTCTGTGAACGTGAAGTGCGGCATGTGAAGTGAAAAGAGTGAACCTGGCATATGTAATTTGAACAGGATCGCTGTCCAGTGTAGATTTGATATTTAGCTTTCCAAGTCAGAGGCAGAAGTTAAGTCTCATTGACTTATTTATTTATATCCTGTGTTAGACCAAAAAAACAATTACAATTCTCCTCTGCTCCATTTTATCCTCACAAAATGTGGGACTGCCCAAGTTCACCCAGCAAGCTTCCATGGCAGAGTGATTCTCTTAACCCTAAATTTCCCAGATTCTAGTCCAACACTTTAACCAGCTCTGGATGTCATACGTGCTCATTTATTTAAGTTTTAGGCATATCTCTGGCCCCTTCCGCACACACAAAATAATGCATTTTCAAACCACTTTTACAACTGTTTGCAAGTGGATTTTGCTATTCCGCACAGCTTCAAAGAGCACTGAAAGCAGTTTGAAAGTGCATTGTTCTGCATGTGCGGAATAAGCCTCTGTGATGTTCCTGAAGAGCAGGCGGGTTTTTTGTCATCAAGTTACAGCTGCCTTATGGTGAAACCTGTAGGGTTTCAAGGCAAGAGAGATTCAGAGGTGATTTGCCATTGCCTGCCTCCATGTCATGTCCCTGGTCACCCATCCAAATACTCGCCAGGGTTGATCCAGTGTAGCTTCTAAAATCTGACATAATCTGGCCATCCAGGGGCTAGCCAGGTCAGGGCACAGAGCAGTGTAAATATGGGCCCTTTCCGAGCAACCAAAATAAAACATTTTGAGGCAGGAAACAAAATATTTCCTCTGAAGAGTTCAGGATAGTTTTTAGCCCAACATGTTTTATTTCCAGCCTTAAAATATTTTATATGCCTCCTCTATTTTAGCAATTATTTTCATGAAAATGTTTTCAAAACGTTTTCACTTATTGTGCAGAGGTCTTTAAAACGTTTCCTACCACTCTCTGCAGTCCCCAGACCATTTTCTGATCTTGCTCTGTCATCCTGCCTGTTTACTTCTGCCATTTTTTTTAAAAAAAAATGGTGTCTGTGAGGGACTGATATCTTTGAAGCTACAAAGACGCAACCAACGAAGGATTTCAACATGAAGCTTTGCAATATCAAAGCTAAGAATCCATGGAGACATTCAAATAAAATGGGAAACTCACAAAATTGTGGCCAGGAAGTGTTTTCGAGGGAGTAAGTGTGGACCAACTGGAAGGACTGGAAACAAATGTTTTGCAAATGTTTTCAGTGGGTTGTGCAAAAATGGCCGTGGTTCAAATATCTTCAAAAAGATATAAAACAATGTATTGTCGAAGGCTTTCATGGCCGGAATCACTGGGGTGCTGTATGGTTTCCGGGCTGTATGGCCGTGTTCTAGCAGCATTCTCTCCTGACATTTCGCCTGCATCTGTGGCTGGCATCTGAAGATCCTCTGAAGATGCCAGCCACAGATGCAGGTGAAACGTCAGGAGAGAATGCTGCTAGAACATGGCCATACAGCCTGGAAACCACACAGCACCCCAGATATAAAACAACATTTTGCTATATAGAAAAAAAGGCACGAAAAGAAAAAAAATGGATATGAAAAAAAGTTGAAGATGGAACTTGGTACCTAAATAGGAAAATGACAAGCAGAAAAGAGGTGCCCTTTTCACATTTCAGGGAATATTAACACCTCTGGGAAATCCGTTTCAACAGGCAAAATCATAGAGGGATGATAATATTAAACTCCTTCTCTACTACCTCACATGGCCCAGTTTTCATCGGGATCATGGTACAGCTGCCCTGTGAGGAATGCACATATGTTCCAGCATATTGTCCAGTACGCCCAGCTTCCACCTTGCTGCTCTCATTTGTTAACAATAGTTTGATCTGAAAAAATTAACAAGTGGAACTTTCACCCCATGGAGATCCACATGTCCACTCGCTAAATGATGCGAATCAAACAATTTCTAAAGGCCTGTGTAAGAAAGTCAGTCACCAAATACTGTACATTTCCATCGCCCTCAATGATGGGAACATTCCAACATCTCCATATCTCACTTTTTATACATGATTCTGGATCGCAGTCCTTCAATGCCAACAGGAAAATGAAAAGAGGAAAGCAGAGAAAACCAGAGCAGGTCTTCTTAGAATCCCACTGAGCCCTGGGCAGCTCCATTCACAAGCCCACTATCCCATTGTTCCCAAAGGGGCTTCCTGGAAGCATGGGGAGGCTGCAAAAATGTGAAATCCTCTCCACTGCCGTGAAGCCTCCCATTGGGCTTAATAGACTTATGCCACCCAAAGGTGACTTAAGTCTGAACTCTCTGCTGCTGGTGTAACTTGCTGAATGGCCAGGAGGAAGCCAACTAATGTTGAATTTTCCCCTGGCCCCAACCCTGGCCCACCCTCACTGCAGTGGTGGCAGGGGGGCTGGGAGGGCAAATCTGCTGGTGCTGCTATGGACCGCTTTCACCGGCATATTTGCCCTCCCCACCGATGAGACTCTTAGTCCCCCAGCAGGGCATTGTCCCAAGAAAGGGTTTGTTACATCCTTCAAAGTTCACTGTCTTCAAAACTTGTTTTGTCATTTTAAAGGTGGTCTGTCATTGGTCGAATGCATGTTTCCCTGTGGCTTTGGCCTTTTTTAGTTTTCTTCCCAGGTTTTCTAGGCATTTATTCATGGTCAACAAGAACATGTGGGGTTATTAATAAACTAAGTTATGGCTAATAAGATTATGCAGTGACTGGGACAGCAGGGCATTTCATTGCTGTTTTTTTCCCCACAAGAGTCTTCGCTCATACGAGACTGATCTCACGACAGCAGCAGCTGTGCAGTTCGTATGAATCCCCTTGAGAGAATGTGGAGAAACTGAACGTGCTAAACCAAACGCCTCATTAAAACAGTCCTATAAAAACAAGCAAACAATAACACAGCAAAGAGAGATTACTTCAAATTACCAACTCACATTTGTAAGGCATTAGCTTCGCCACCTGAGGGTGGGACCGTTGCTACTCAGGGTCCCAAACCAAAATTAACGACATGACATTCTGGACTGTGGGTTAAAATTTTGGCCATAGCCAAACCATTTTATTGACGAAAGATGAAAAGAAGTGTCAGGTGCAGCATGGAATCTGATCTGAACATTGGGCAGCTCGAATGCTGCCCACCCCCCCCAGTGAAAACCTTCCTCCAACCCGCCTTTTGGAGGAAATAGATAACCTTGCGCAGTACCAGTGGAACTCAGCTGGGCGGCAGGCCACTTTCTGAAGAACCACTTTACCGCTAAGGGGCACAAGCCACAGTAGCCCACACCTGGGCGTCCTGACCCATGGCTTGCTCCACACCAAATCTATTAAGGAGGTACCACCAAAGAGGGTTAGCACCGCAGCTCCCTCACCAACAGATCGGTTCCCATGCCCCAACCGCCAGCTTGACTGTGACATCAGACACATGCATTAACATTGTATAAAGGAGTGAGATGGGTTCCAGTGTTGAGGAAGGAGGGGCCTAGAGTTGGTAGAAACCTTATAAGGCTCCCTCCCATCCCTCCTGCTGATGTCATGACACCACGCCAGCGTCATGACGTGGATGCCCATAGTGGACGTGGCTGCCACCTACCTTCCACCCTACTAAGAGCAAGCAGAGTGGGGCCTCTCATCAGTCCCCTTCCTGGGCAGCAATGGCAGGCCCTGTGATTCAAAGCCACTCTTTATATAGAAAGAACACATGTTCATCTGAGAGAAATTGCTTTGGGGGAAATCCCGATGTGCTAGGGAAGCAGTGTTTTATGGCGATCCCATCCAAGGGACATTCAATCAAGAGAGGAGCAGAGATGGTTTACCATTGACAACATACCCTGACCCTAACCCTAACCCTGCAGAACCAGGTTTGATTCCCCACTCCTCCATAACATCAGCAGACACTTATCTGGTAAATCGGATTTGTTTTCCTAACTCCTACACATGAAGCCTGCTGGGTGACCTTGGGCTCGTCTCAGTTCTTACAGAACTCTCTCAGCCCCAACTACCTCACAAGATATCTGTTGTAGAAAGAATAAGGGAAGGAGTTTGTAAGCTGCTTTGGGACTCCTTGAGGTTGAGAAAAGCAGGTTATAATAAATCCAAACTCTTCTTCTTTGTCATCCTCTGTGTAGCAGCCACTGTCTTCCTTGGATAGTTTTCATCCAAATATTAATGGTGGTCAGCCCTGCATAGTTTTTGAGATTTGATAAGCTCAGACTGAACCTGGTTAGCTATTCAGCTATTCAGTCAGCTATTCATGGCATTTACATATTCAGGCAGGTGGGAAGTCTAGTTGTTTTTATTTTTAACTACAAATATATTGAGAGAGACTGACCTCTCCTATTCCCCATTCTTCCTTCATCGTGCTCAATTGCTGCAGGCATTTTTCCTTCTACTTTCTCAGTAGAAGTGCGGCAAGTTGGAAGACTTTAAACACAGGGCAATGACCAAATGTAAGACAGGCAGCGATTGGGTTCATGCCATTGTGTTCAGTTCATGTCCTTGTGATATAAAAATCAGATCTCCCCCCGCTCCCTTCATCCCTGAGTGGGGTATGCCTCTTGTTGTAGCCCTTTCTATTCCAGTTTGATAACTAGCTAATGAGTTCATTATCCCATTATAGAAGAAAACAATTAAGAACAGGTGAAACAGGAGAAGGTCTATGGCTCAGTGGCAGAGCATCTGCTTCTCTTGCAGAAGGTCCCAGGCTCAATCCTAGCATCTCCAGTTAAAAGAGCCAAGTATCATGTGATATGAAAGACCAACACCTGAGAACCTGGAGAGCAGGGGCGGAGTGAGGGGGAAATGAGCCCGGTGCGCATGCGCATTCTGTGCCCCTCCAAGCCCCCGTCCGCCACTGGAACGCCCCATCCCACCCCTGAAACGCCCCATCCCACCCCTGGAATGCCCCCACCACGCCTCTGGAACACCTCCGCAGGGGTGCGCACCCGGTGCGTCGTGCACCTCCCTGTCCCCTTGGTGCTATGCCACTTCTGGAGAGTTGCTGCCAGTCTGAGTAGGCAATGCTAAGATTGGCTGTTGTGGGTTTTCCAGGCTGCCCAGTTGTTGTCAGGTAATTTTCGCTCCTAATGTTTCACCCACAACTATGGCTAGCATCTGCAGAAGCATGTCACAGTAAGGTATGTTTCTGACATGCCTCTGAATATGCCAGGCACAAATGTGGCTCAAACATTAGGAACAAAAACAGCTAGACCACAGCCATGCAGCCTGGAAAACCCACAACAGCCAGTTGATTCCAGCAGTGAAAGCCTTTGACAATATGTAGTGCCAACAATATAACAATGTCCCTTCTGGCTTGCATCGGAAGTGATGTCATTACATTAGTGGAATCTCAGGAATGCTCTGGTAGTTTTGCAAACTCTATGGTAAAAATGACTTCTTCCATAGAGCTTTTTTGCCCAAAGACCAGAGCATCCTTGTGTCACCAGCTTCATGACAACATCACTTCCAGTGTTCAGTATGAGTGACATTGCTGTGTCACCAGTGACATAGACGTAGTTGCCAGGAAGTATCTGGAAACCCTGCCAATGCTTCCCTTCTTGCCTGCTATGTAGCACCAATTGCCTCAGCAAGTGATGGAGATGAACATGCTGCATAACAGGATGGAGGAGTGTATAGGAAGGAAGAGTCATGGATGTATCAGGAAATTTGCAATGCCATTTTAAACAGAGTTACACCCTCCTAGGACAGTGGTGGCAAACCTATGGCACGGGTGCCAGAGGTGGCACTCAGAGCCCTTTCTGTGGGCACACGTGCATGGAGTTCATCATGTGGGGGGAGGGGCGGAAAATCACACCCACACCCACACACACCCACACACACGTCTAGGCTAGCCTGGGCACGATCCTTTACCTGGGAGTAAGCTCGGCTGCTGGCAATGGGGCTTGCTTCTGAGCAAACCCTCCTAGGGTCATGATTCACCCATTCGAAGCATTGGACGGTTGCTTCACCAAGCTTACTCCCAAGTAACGTGTGCCTTGGAGCCAACCGTTTTTTCTAAACTAAAACCTCAGTATTCCAGTTAAATTGCCATGTTGGCACTTTGCGATCAATAAGTGGGTTTTGGGTTGCAATTTGGGCACTCGACCTCAAAAAGGTTCGCCATCACTGTCCTAGGACCATTGATGTGAGAAGACTTGGAAGGCTGAGACTTTGTTCAGGATTGCCCTGTTCAAGGTCATTTCGAGTGCCTGAGCAAGAAGTCGCAGCCTTAGATGCCTTTCTTTTGTGCAGGGGAAGAAGCTGTGCTCTGATTCAGGAGGACAATGTTGTTCTTCCTTCCTCCACTCTGCAGCCTTAAGTGACTCGCCAGAGTGGACACCTGTGCGCATCTTGACAGACATGTTGAGTTAAATATAGCCATAATTACAATGGCTAGGCTCAGGCTAGGCAAACCCATTGTAAGTTTGGACATGTAAATATGTGGAGGAAAGGAATCAAGATCTCAAGTGATGTTTTTGGTCTAGGTCACTTTGCTATTTTCTCTCTCCGTCTCTCCACCTATTTCCGAGAGGCTCACAGATGCAGGGCATTCAGACAGCCCGTTCAGTCTGCATAATTTCTATGCTGTTCTACATTCCCCGAATGACTTCTTTTATTCCAGGGTCTGCATTCAGAGGAAGAGATTATGACTTTGCACTGACAACCTGAGTGGCAAGAGAAGCATTGCAAGAAACAGAGTAGAACCGACAGCTCCCTTTTCTCCCATCCATTACCCCTCCCTGTGCCCCACTTATATTTATTTTCTTAGCACTAGAAAGTAGTCGCAATGCCATGGGTAAGGGAAACATAGCCCTTGACTTTGGAATGCTGCGGAATGTTTTTTCTGCGCGCTTCCAAATGTGCCAGTGGGGCTGCGTGGATGTTAAAACTAGTTTAAAGAAATACATAGAAAAGAGTAAAGGGTATTGATTGACTTCTATCTATCTATCTATCTATCTATCTATCTATCTATCTATCTATCTATCTATCTATCTATCTATCTATCTATCTATCTATCTATCTATCTATCTATCTATCTATCTATCTATCTATCTATCTATCTATCTATCTATCTATCTATCTATTAGATTTTAACCGCCCATCCCCGAAGGGCTCTGGGCGGTGTACAGCAGGCCTGCAATAACAATACATAATAACATTAAACACAGCAGGCTAAAAACAACATTGTACACATAAAACAAAGGTGATTTAAAACAATTACAGATTTATAATTTGCACCTGAGCACCAGAAAGAAGACTCAAGATATTATACTAACTACTTCACATGGATTGCTGCTAACCAGCAGACTGTAACGGGAACCCACATAATGGAGAACTTCACCCTGGCTCCAAACTTGGCCAGCATCACCTCCAGCTTTCTTTATCCCTTCCTGTATGCCCAAAAATATATACCACAAGGATTTAAGCCTACCTGTTCCCTCCACCTGGTGCTGATTGGTTAATGCTGCTTGGTGAGGGTTGCCAACTTGTAAAGAATCTCAAAGTGACTTGCGATCACCTTCCCTTCCTTTCCTTACAACAGACAACTAGTGAGGTAGGTGGGGTTGAGAGAGTTCTGAGAGAACTGTGACTAGCCTAAGATCACCCAACTTGATGAGTAGATGAGTTTGATGAGTAGAAGTGGGGCAGCAAACCTGATTCACCAGATTAGAGTCTACCGCTCACGTGGAGGAGTGGGAATCGAACCTGGATTTCCAAATTAGAGCCCCCCATTCTTAATCACCACACCATGCTGGCTCTCCAGTTACGTGAGAGCTATGTGCACTCTTAGTTGATTGAGAAAATAATCAGAAGTGTCCTAGAAAAGACAGTTGCAAATTCCGAAAAGATCAGAAAGATCAGAATTGCAACTCCGATCCGAAGCCCTGAAGCTACTGGCAAAGCACGTTTGGACTGTTTCATGTCCTCTGCAAAGCTGCCGGGTGATTTGGCGGCGGCAGTGGCATTGTTGAAGTTGAAAGTGGAGCTGACACTTGTTGAAAGTGGCTGAGCTAGTCTGTGGTATAAGGGAATGCTGTATTTTGATGTTGCCAAAATCTGTAACTCCCTAGTTTAGCATATGAATTCGTCTAGTCATAGCCAGTACAGGAATTGTGATGTAGTAGCTCACGAAGCAGCCTAAGGCTAGGGAGGCCTACGTTCCCTTGTGGCCAGAAAGTTTTTTTCTTCTCTCGGCCTAACCAACCTCCTGGAGTGGTTGTGAGCATAAAATGGAGAAAGGGAAAATCATGTATGCAGCCATAAACATTTTACAGGAAGGGTGGGTTAATAGAATAGTAAACTGAGCCTTGTTCAGTTCTTCTTTGGCTCAAACAGGACTTCTTTTGAAAAATCTCTGAGAAGAAGTGACACATGCCATAATCTTTGAGAGGTAGCAGAGGGCAGCTGAACAGAGATCAAAAGGAGAGTTCTGTTTTGGGGAGGTTGGCATTAAAACTATACATTTACCTGTGTGTGTGTTTGAGGGCCTGTGTGTTTATTTTTTAAGGACCTGGGGAGGCTTTTGTGGGCTTCTGGTGAGTCACCAGTTCCATTTTAATTGCCATCCAGCTCTTTTGAGTGTTCTCTGGGAAGCAGCAGAAGGCAGCTGCATAGAGAGCAAAAGGTAAGCTCTGTTTTTGGGGGCGGGGCTAGCCTTAAAACCATATCTTTAACTGTGTGTGTTTTGAGGGCTTGTGTGTTTGTTTTTTGAAGGCCTGGGAGGGCTTTTGTTTGTGTGGGGGGTTTTCTTTGTTTTGGGGGGACATGTGCTTGCCTCAGGCTTCTGGTGAGTCACCAGCTCTATTTAACTGCCAGCCAGCTGTTTTGAACATTCTTTGAGAGGCAGTTTTTATCATTAAGAACCAGTCCTTTTGGAGAAAGTAGAAAGTGAGTTAGAGACTTGACTGGGGGAAGAGATTTCAGCCAGTAGGGCTCAGTCCCTGGAGCTCAGTGAACAAGGGTTTGCTAACACTCATTTTTTTGTGCAGAAGTTTAGTAGGGCAGTTTTTGAAAGAAAGGCCCATTGATCTGTTTCTGTATTATTTAACACTAGCGGGGCCTGGCCATGCGTTGCTGTGACATATTGTTGTGAAATGGGAAAGGAACAGTAGCAGCAAATCAATTGCAGAGGCCAGCAGTACATGCTCATGGAAACGCGCAGGCTGATACTGTGCAATGTCATTGATGTGTGTGACCACATCCTCCCTCACTTCTCTTCCCTTGCATGCCACCCCTCCCCCACCCTCCCTTCCGTCTCCCTCTGCTAGGGTGGGTGGGTCATATCCAGATGCTGGGCCCGCTCCCTCCCCTCCCTTGCATGCCACCCCTCACTCTCTGTCTCCTCCCTCACTTCTCTTCCCTTGCATGCCTCCCCCTCTGTCCCTTCCCTCTCCCTCCGCTGAATGTGTATGAGAGTAGGTGTGTTGTGTGGTAGTAGTGGGTGAGGCACAGAGAGTGAAAGGTACCTGCATGTGAGGGGGGAACCCCACCTAATGTCTCACACGGCAACGTGTGTATGTGTTTCACGTCCACTCGAGTTATTGGCTATGTGCTGTTTTCACTGCTCATATCTGGCCATCTGAGTGAACATTCTAAGGGCACGAACATTCTAAGGGTGACAGTTACACACAGGCAGCTTCATGGCGTGAGGTGCACCAAGGAAAAAAAGATGTTTTACCTGGCTCCCAAGGTGTGTTTGCCTGACCCAGCAGGAGGTATGTAAGAACACAGTTAGGGGAATAGAGTAAGGGTCTGTGAAGAGGAATTTTCCAGGCGTTTGGGCCCAGCAGGTGCTGGTTTATTCTGAGGAAGCTTAACAAACACATGGTTCCATTTATATATACTCGGAACCATGTGTTTGTTCTATCTATATCATCTTTATTAACGCATCTTTGAACCTTACTCATTCCACTCATTTCACAGACCCTTACTCATATATATATATATATATATATATATATAGGTTAAGGCCATCCCTGACCTTGTCCCTGCCCTCATTGTCTTGCTGGCCATAGCACATTTAGATAGATGGCAAGTTAGGTGTGTTTTAAAAGAGTTGGGGGGAGCAGCTGTAGGGGGAGTTCAGCTGGGGCGCAGCTGTGTGTGTGAGTTAGGGTTAGGCTTAGGCAAGCCCCATGCACCATTTTTTAAAGTTATGGCCCTATCCAAAACTCTTGAATTCTTTCCTCGGGGAAACTCCTTTTTTACCTCCAGCAGGTGAAGACTTTTTCTTATTGTTCAGCATTCCCTCAGTGATCCCTCGTTCTTGCCCAGTGTTTTAATTGTTGTTTTTTATTTTGTACATATTTTAGCTCCCATTTCAATTGTTTTAATGATGCTATTTTTGATGGTATTAGGATGTGACTTTATTATGTATGATTTAGTTTGGTAGCTGTGTTGGTGGTCCTTAATGAAGGCAGAAAGGCATGGTATAAATTTTGTGACATAAAAAAATAGCAAGTGAGGAGGGGGGAAATATTGGTGTTAATGCTGCAATAGAGCTTGAAACCAGAAGGAAGAGATTGGTGGAGTCTAATACTTGAATTCTGATGAAGACAGTATTTTCAAGGCGCATGTTGTATGGTTCATTATGCATATGGGAAACCACAATTTTAAGGCAGGCTTAACAGCTGTTTTCCATATCAGTGGTTTTTTAGCATGTTGGATTATGGATCATTGAAGCCAGCATCTCTGGAATCTGCTCTTTCCAATGTTTTAACATACCTGCTCGAAATAAAAATGTATTCTCAGACAGTACCCGCAACCCACACAGGAGCCAATTAGGAGCCCAAAAACGCACCTTGTGACAGGAGACAAAGATTTTCTCCAAACCAATTACTTTTTTTCAAAAGTGTAATTGTTCTTTGACCCCAGGTGTACCTCTTGTCAAAATCCTCGATCACTAAGATTAAAATGACAGTTTGTTCTTCTCCTGCCAAATGGATACTTGTTTAAGGGGTTTATTTTAAAAACCCCTGCGACCTCCCCCAAAGTGGAGGCTATTTTTGCCCCATTTCAGTCTCTGTGTTGAATTTCCTGTATCTTGTCTGCTCCTATTGTCTGTTTCACTATGCTGAACTGTCAGTCACTTGCTAGATATATTTTCTCTATATGACACAGCTAGCAGGCCTGTTTGATTTCCAGTCATTTTTCATGTCGGCTATAAAACCCTGGGGGTGAACACCACCATCTGTAGATTGGACTCACGGACAATATGACTGTTCAGAAGTGCCTTCTAGTTATGAGTCTCATCATTACCACAATTGTCAGCGCCTCTTTCGCTCCTGGCCAAGCAACATCTGCTCCCAAACTCTGAATCTGCCACTAATTAAGAAGCATTCTTGTTTTTTCTCCAGCTGACCTAGTTCATTCCTTGCTTAAACAGTTGGAGAGGGTTGGTGGATGATTGGCTACAGGGCCATACCCCAAATCTGTTCCACTTGCTTTAAGAATTTAAGTCACAGTGTGGAACTAGGAAGGATCAGATGGGTTTCCTTTGGGCTATGGAAAATGATTGCATCCCTGTTGTCCATTCTGTTGAGTTTGGCAGCCAACATCCATGTTTCGTTCCAGATCTCTTGGACTGCAGGGGCTCAAGTTGTTAATTGTTTCCCAATAAAGGCAAAATTGTGATAATGATCTTTGCTGTCAGCAGGGATGGTTATATATGATAAAAACTCACATCGGGTTGCTTGAGGGCTGTTTCTTGTATCACAGAGGTTAAAATCTATCTGTTCACTGAATTTTTATCCCACCTATCTTCTGGGTGGCTCTCGTGGTCCTCATTTTATCCATTTCATCTTCACAACCATCTTACGAGTAGGATAGGCTCAAGGCCAGGAAGCTAGCCATCCCAGGGACACCCAGTGAGCTCCAGGCCAAAGTGAAGATTTGAATTCTGTACATGAGGTTGACCTTGAAGGTGATTCAGAAAATGAAAGTGATGTATAACATGGCAGCCTGTCTGTTGTCAGGAACCTGCTGTAACAGATATATTATACCAGTTTAGCACTAGTACTTTGTTGTTGGTTAGTTGATGGGCTCAAGTTCAAGATACTGGTTACTACTATAGTTTGGGACCACATATCTATTAGATCATTTCTCCTGATATGCTTTCCTGAGGTCCGCACATGCAGAATAATGCACTTTCAGTCCACTTCCACAATTGTTTGAAAGTGGATTTTGCTATTCTGCACAGCTGCAAAGTCCATTGAAAGTGGATTGAAAGTACATGTGCAGAAGGGGCCTGGGTTTGTTCCAGTCTACTGTTATAAATCCCATCTCACCATCAGTTCTGTGCCGGTAACAAATAGAGGTCCCCCCCCCCCACCAGTGGTGGGATCCAAAAAATTTAGTAACAGGTTCCCATGTTGGTGGGCGGGGCACGATGGAGGCATGGGCGGGCATTCTGGGGGTGGGACATTCCTGGGCGGGGCTGTGGCAAGGACACAAGCGCGCTGCATGCATGTGCGATCCTTGAAGGCGAGGAAACAAATGCCGCGTGGAGCCATGGCTACCCGCATGCGCCCGGTGCACCTCCTGCTAGACTGCTTCAAGTTCTGCGCACTACTGCTGAGAGGAGGGGTATAACTAAGGCAAAAATCACGTGGCAAAATCACTAATTAGTAATCCCCCCTCGGCACACACAAATAATTAGTAACCTACTCTCGGGAATCTGTGAGAACCTGCTGGATCCCACCACTGCCCCCCCACTTTGGTGATTCCTATCTAGTCAAACAGTCAACCTGAGGCTATAAGGAAGGCTCCTACCTTGCTGATTTTCAGACTCAATCTAAGTCTGAATTAATATGGCCTGTTTGTTACTGATCAGTCATGTGTGAGGTAGAACCAGAACGTTTATAAGAATTCCAGACCTGGTCTGGTGCTGATTTTAGTCTTAGCA
The DNA here is from genome assembly GCF_021028975.2 of Sphaerodactylus townsendi. Classification (NCBI taxonomy): domain Eukaryota; kingdom Metazoa; phylum Chordata; class Lepidosauria; order Squamata; family Sphaerodactylidae; genus Sphaerodactylus; species Sphaerodactylus townsendi. Next base: position 94,537,273 of record NC_059432.1, read on the forward strand.
TTAGGAGTGTGTATTTGGACGTGCCAAACTGAAAAAAAAAGCTGTTTCAGCTTTTGTGACCGAAAAATAAATGGCCCCATTTCACTGGAGCTGAAAAAGACCAAATCTGAAAAAGCCAGAAATTTTCAGCTTTTTGTGGTCCATCCATAATACCATTCAAGGAATCTCCACAGGGCTTGGGGAAATAGTTTGTTTTAAAACATAGAGGCACCAAATTTGCAGAATTTCTGCAGGTGACTCACTTTATAAGAACTGACAGATTTGTTAAATATTGGGTCAGGGGTTCAATTTTGAGGACCCCCGAAGAGGTTGCCCCATCCATGTCCATTTCAGTCTATAGAGATTTTTTATGAAGCCCTGGGGGGAGGGTGGTAGCAGTTTTTTGAGACAGGACAAAGAAACCAAATTTGAAGCATGGCTGCTGGTTACTCTCCTTAGAAGAACCCCAAGTTTGCTAAACATTGAATTAGGGGGTTCAATTTTATGGATCTTGTCCAACTGGGGTAAAATGCCACAATCTTGAGAGTCAGTTTCTAGCTGTAGATGTATAATTGCAATGAAAACTTGAGTTGGATGGAAGACCTTGCTATCAAATACACAAAATGCTTTCATGTTTTTGAATTGTACCATCTCATTTATTGAATCTCATATGTGGCACCTGCACAAAAGAAAATTGGTTATTATCTCCCTGCTTTAAGTATTCCTGATATAATATACGTGAAGCATTTTCGATGTTTTGGTTCCACACTTTATCAGTGGGCCCAACCTTTTTGAACTTGTGGCCACTTTTGGAGTTTTTCGAGATAGTGGTGAGCACTATCCCAAAATGGCTGCCACAGAAAGGTGGGCCAACTCCAACAATGCCTCCTTCCTTGCTATGCAAAAGATTCCAAAGTGGGGGATAAAAATAAATGAAGAAAAGCTGGGTAGGGAAGAAGCATGAAAGAAAAGTGGGAATAAAAAAGAAGGAAAATCTGAAAGGGGTGTATGTAGAATCACAAGCTTTATCCACTTGCATTTGAATGAAGACAGCCAGTAACAAGACAGCCTGCCTCAGAAAGGACCCCAGCCACTTTTTGGAAAGCTCAGCATGTGCCAAGGGAGGTAGTGGTAGTGTCATGGCAGCCATGGCTTGATGCAAGTAGTAAGAGAATGTTCTACATGGCAATACTATCACTCTCATAGCTTCTGCCAAAGTATCATAGGAACTGTAACTTGATAAAGTTTCTCTATTAGAAATACTTAGCACCATGGCCTTTCCTAGAACTATGGTTCTCATGCTTCTTGGGGAGAGGGAACTAATGTTCCACTACTTTAAGTTTGTGGTACAAACTGGCCGTGCAGAAATGGTCAAAGCACTCAAAGCACCCTTTGGTTATGCCGACATCATAACTTCCTAATAATATTTGAGCACGCTTCACTGTTCCTCAAGGAAGATTGGGAAAGTACAGGTGTTTGCTGACAGCATGCATATCTTCATCAGGAACCGGCCTGCCTCTGTTGTGTTCAACTCTTCCATTTATGCCTGTGTGTAAAGGTTATGCATTTACAAAAGCAAACAAAACATGACACAATGCCAAAACATCACAAAACATCATGAATTGTTCTATTAAATATTTAAAGGGGAAATACTCAACCTATATTTTACCCAGAAAGAAACTATTTGCAAGGGAAGTTCACTCTTGACAGATCAACTTTTTTTTGTTTTTATTTTCCAAAATAGCTATTAAGAATAGAAATGTGAATGCAGTGGCATGCTGGGGGGGGGGGGGGAAGAGGGGGCTTGACATCCCAGGCACCATTTGTGAGTGCCATGTGGAGGGTGCATTGAAAGGCAGCCCCTTCCTCCATGACAGTTGCTTTGCACTGGCTGTGGCCACCACTTCCTCTTCCCCTCCTTGTCCCCACCCACCAGCCTCTGCTTACACCCTGCTCGTCCACCACTTGCCACTCATCTGCCGCCTGCCTGCCTGCTTGCTGCTCCACGCCCACTCGCTTGCCTGCCCACTGCCCACCAAGGTGAGGGGACCCTTTCCCTCCACTCCTCCCTAGGTTTTGAGTGGAGGGTGCAATTTTTGCTGGGCCTTGGGCACCATTTTTCGGAAAATTTGTCTTTGTGCGAATTCATATTCTCTCTCTCCTCCACACTCTAAATGTCCTCAAAATTTGAAGCTGTGAGTTCAGGAGTTCGTCTTGGACTCTTTTGGGTGGAATAACTTTTTTCCCCTTAGGAGGGCATTCGGGTGGCTAGGGAGGCTTTTTGTTTCTTCCACCTTCCCTGCTGCCTGAAAGCCCACTGGAAGTGGCTGGGCAGTGGCAAAACAGCAATATCCCTGGCCTCCTCCAGGATATGGATTGTGCTCTTAAAATCCTTGGTGCTCCTCCTCAGGGGTGTACCCACAAACACCAGGACAGTTTAAACAAAAAGGAAGAGAGTCTGAAAATCAACAAAACCTGGCTACCACTACTAAAAAAACCAAAACCAGAGACATTCAAAGATGAACTCACCCAGACACATGCTAATGCAGTTGCAACTGCATTAGCATGTGGGTGAGTTGCAAGTGTGAATGCAAGGGCAAGTCACGTTTGTGAATGTGATTGCAAATGCAACAGCAAATGCAACTCTAAATGCACTCCACCCAGACACATGCAAATGTGCATCACCATGCAATCACTATACTCTGTGCCATGGAAACACATCTCCTTGAAACCTACCTCTGAAGATGCCAGCCATAGATACGAGAGAAATGTTAAGAAAAACAACCACCAAACCATGGCCACATAGTCCAGAAATCCCCCAACAGCCAGAAATGTATCAACTTTGACAGAATATCTTTGGATCAAATCCCCAGGAGTTAAGAGAGTTGGAACCCTAATGAGGATGACGCAGCTGGAAATCATTCATCCTTAAAAAAGGAATTAATTTTTTTTCTTTAAACAAGATCCTCAGTTATTTTTTTTCCTGCTAAAAGAAATGATGACTGGACACGCGAAAAAGGGGCATCATTTCTCCTCCCCTGTCAAGCTGGCCAGTTGGTTTTCGCCTGGAGCTGGAATATTGCTCATTAGTAGAATGGCATTGGTACAGGTGGTTATGTCAATTCGGCTTATGAACTCTCCATCTCCTCGTTAGCTCTGCAACTTTGGGATAGTGGTTCGGTATTTTTTTTTTAAAAAGGTATTTTAACAAAGAGAAAGCAGATTTTGTAGAGTTCATGCAACAAACAAGCAAGAGTTGATTGCATTTCCAAAAAAAAAAAAATACGCCAGACAATGCTAATTTCTTCAGGGCAAATCATGTGATTCTTCCACCTGAAACTGACATTGATTTGAAATAGGAATGCATATAATTTGAGTGCACAGTTGGAGGAGCAAGTATTTTCACTCATGTTTTTCATTTGATTCTGAAATTCTGTTCAGTAGGCAAACACCTGTGTGTGTGTGAGGTGTGTGTGTGTGTTAATGTAGTGCACCTTGGAAATAAAAAAAAAGTTGATTGAACTATCTCTGAAGAGTGATGTAGCCCCATAGGAGCTGACCTCCTAGAATCACGACAAACTTTACATAGAATAAATCAGGCTACTGGATGCTGAAATGGATAGATTCTTTCTACTCTCAAAGTACATGCACATTTAAGAGTGTATAGGCAAACTTCAAGGTATACATTCAGTAAAATTATTGATTTCACACTTCTTTATAGTTCTATAGTTTTACCATTCCCAGTCCTTAAGGACTTCAACAGGTTAACTTTGAATGAAAGTACACATACAGTAGTGATATACAAATAATTGTCATTTTCATTTACCAAGGTGAAAACTACGTGCAATGTAATTCCCAGCCTATATAGCTGAGATATTTCTTTGTAGCAGTCCCAGTTTTAAATATAGCATGAAAACACCATTGGCTGTTGGCGAGCCATTTGCTGCCTTGGATAGAGCAGCCAGTCAGAAGCTTGGTGACCAGTAGGAATCTAAAGGGGCATGTGGTGCAGTAGTGGCAGTGATGGTGTGATGTCATTTCAGAGCAAAAGCTTGCTGCAGAGAGCACAGTGGAGCACAGGGGTAGCTGCCAGCAACCCTCCCTTCCCTTTTTAGCTTTTTTAAGCTGCTCTACAGTGTCATGGAGATTGGGGGTATTCTATAATTTGGCCTGGTCTTTTGACTGGTTAGACCATAACTTCATTTCCAGGTCTCTGCATGCAACCTCTGGGAGGTTTGTGCGTGGGGCATGAAGAAATGAAGCATCAAGCAAAACTGTGACATCTCTTCTAAGTTTTACCCAGACATGACATCATTTCCTGTCCACAGTGAAGCTGTGATCATCATTTTGTGGCTGGTTCCACCTCCTGCAGGAACCATCTTGGGTCAGCCATTTTGTTGCTACACCCACCATGCCATGTCAGAATTCCAAATGTCCCTGCAGGCTCAAAAAGTTTGGGGTTGCCTGCTCTAGCCACTGTAGTACAAGGAAACCAAAAGGAAGCCCGATCGATCCAGAAAAGTCTAGGGAAAAACACTCACAGAAGGTATGCTTTTGCTCCAATGAGGTCGATGTTTGGCTTGTCAGTTTTGGCTGCATAAATCCTGATTCTGCTTGGGGAAGGAAGGAGCCAAGTATCTATCCTGTACTTAAACTGTACTATAAAAGGCCATGCATACTCTCACCCTATGAATTTGGGTCTGTGGCTCATGCAAGGAAGAAGGCAATGCTTTGCTTAGGAAAGCATGTAATACCACAGGTATGTCATACCTCACCCCATTGTACAGAAAATGTCTCAGCGACAGTTACCAGCCTACTGCCTAGAAAAATTGCTGCCAGCTGTACAGGTGCGAAAGAAGCATTTGACTACTGAGGGTTTTACATTGCCAGCAGCATCGCAGAAAGAGCATGGGCAAGCCATAACAATGTGAGCATCAGGAGCAGAGTCAGGTTGATTCTGAGCACATTCATGGTGAGGATCACTGCAAAGCACATGTCTGCAAAAGTGGATAAGTGCCCCGAAAATAGGCCAGAGATTTCAGAACAGTTAGTTCCATGTAAACAAGAAATCAGTTGTGACATTTTTTGCAAGGTACTCCACAGAAAGCCAACTTACATAACCGGGAAGGAATCACAAGTGCTCAAGCTGGTCATTCTTTAAATAAAGCAAAAAAGAAGTGAAAAATAGCATGACACCCCCTGCAATAACAAGCAGATGAAAGAGAAGGATGATGATGACCGTGTGAAATAGCACGGCAGCACCATGTGCAATAGCAAACTGGTCAACAATTTAAATAAGGACTGAAGCATTGCAATAACCTCGTTCTCACAGCACTCCGGGCTGATTTTCTTCACACAGAAGCATTCTCCAAAAGAAAGAGTTACAGCTGCAGACTTACGAGCTACTTCCATATCTCAAAGGAACAAAGGTCTTGTTTGAATACCCACTACTGTAGATCTCTGAGGTAGGGAGAGTAATAAGTATTACATGTTTGGTTCCCTAGGTAGATCTGTGGCTGTCAGAACTCTAGGAAGTGTGCTGTAGTTCACAGATCTTGCTTGGAGCCAGATGCATGCATTGCTTTGTAAGGGGAAAAGAACTTGTGTGTTTTCAGACATACAGAGTGAGAATTAGCCCCCTAGTCTTCATGCTGGGAGCAATACTTTGTAGCTTGTTAAAATGGACGAGTGGGCTTTCTCTATTCAATGTCTTTCAATTTTTGGGAAATTTTTGGGAAACCTGGGATGAGGGAAATATTGTGGGACAAACCTGCTTTAGGACTGGGAAGTGTACAAATGTCTTGGCCAAATTGTGATATTTCTTTTGCTCAAGCTGAGATATTTGGACCATGCGGAATCAACCATAGTGAATTTTATTTAACCCAGGTTCAGCAAAATAAAACAGGTCGAAAGCATTTGGGGGGTGAGTTCTGTGGGAACTTTCCCCCCATAATGCATTTTTCACACCCCTTAACCCATTATATTTTGCCTGCACAGAATCACCCATTGTGCAGCAAACTATGGTTAAACAAGTCACAGTTTGTTGTGACATTTGAATGCTGAGGATATTATTTTGGTAATTAATATGGCAGCTAAATCACATGCATTTTTATCCTTCTAAAGAGCCTAGTTGTTTAGATTTCCTTTTTAAAGGGGGGGGGGAACTACACACACACACACACACAATCACTCAATAGCTTAGGAAAGTATAATCTGTGAAAATGCATTCATTCCACTTTTTAGCAATTCTCTTTGCAAAGACATCATTTCTCCAGAATTTTATTGAATTAATCATGACAGAGTGAGATCAGTTTGTGAAGAAAGCAGAAGATAATGTGTTTCCCTTATTTGATTTATACAGTGACACTCTCCACTCAGGTTTTCAGTGCAGTTAGATATTCATTACTTTCTAACAGTCCTTATAGCAAACAACCAGCAGCTTCTGTTTAGTGGCCCGTTGACTGTATATTCTGGCATGGCAGGGGGTTGGACTTAATGGCTCTTGTGGTCTCTTCCAATTCTATGGTTCTATGATTCAACATGGCAAGACGAGCTACAAAAAAGCATCCAAAGCATTTCACTTCCTCCCCTTCAGAGGTTTATCTCCATTTCCAGGGAAATTGCAGTAGAAGAAGAAGAAGAAGTGTAGGGTTTTATACTCCACTTTTCTCTACCTTTAAGAAGTCTCAAAATGGTTTAAATTGCCATTTCTTCTCCTCCCCACAAAAGACACCTTCTGAGGTAAATGGGACTGAGAGACATTGGAAAGAACTATTACTAGCCCAAGGTCACCCAGCAGGCTTCATGTGGAGGAGCAGGTAATCAAGCTCAGTTCTCCAGACTAGGGTCCACTGCTCTTAACCACTACACCATGAAATCCAGTTTGCACTGGTGAGCAAGGCAGTCCAAGAGATTCCATGTAGAGTCAGATCTTGGAGAAAAGAATATTAAATAATCACTGCAGAGAATGGAGGACAGGGGAGTTGTTATGTTGACTCCAGACCCCATTGACCCAAATAAATACCTGAACTGGTTTTTATCAGTTTAAGGAGATAGTGACCATTCATCTTTTTCAAGTATGTTCTTTAAATTACCCATCTTCTAAAATTATCTTTCATGACACACACAAATATTTTTCTTCTGATAGATTCTATCAACATCTTCTGATAGATTCTATCATAGATCATCTCTCTATCAGATATCAATCTACAACCAGTTACTTTAGATGGAGTAAAAAAAAGTTTCCTTCTTTAATTCCTCTTTGATTTCGAAACCCTGACTCGGGGTCCTGAAAAATGATCTCCTCAGTATGCATGAACAGTTCTATCTCATTCCTTTGTACTGTCATGTTGCTAGTCTAACAAGCTGAAAATATGTGTGTGAAAGGAGACGACATTTTGGGATCAGAGAAACAGGCAGCTAATTTATTACAGAGACCTACTTCTCTGACAATCAGTAAAAGCTGGATGTGACCCTTTGGGGGATTTTTTTTCTACCTGGCAGATGAAGATTCTTTTCTTCTTTCCAATGCTACTTTCTGCTTTCACTGGAATTGTCATTTAACTAATTGGGCAACATAGTGATTGGATACAATTGACAGTTAGTTGTAATATGTATGCACAATTGTCTTGCTTTCAGAAACTGCTGTGAAAAAAAGTAGACCAGGTCTTCATCCAGCTTTTTAAGATTACCTTTTGTGTGCCAAGAGCTGGGAACAGTTTCCAGTGGGGTCTTAAGAAGAACCTGCAAAGTTGGAGGAAGAAAAGATTGGCTGGGCATCTGATTGACATGAACTCTGTTCCTTGAAGCATAATGACGTAGTGGTTAAGAGCAGGTGTACTCTAATCTGGAGGAACCGGGTTTGATTCCCCGCTCTGCAGCTTGAGCTGTGGAGGCTTATCTGGGGAATTCAGATTAGCCTGTGCACTCCAACACACGCCAGCTGGGTGACCTTGGGCTGGTCATGGTTCTTCTGAACTCTCTCAGCCCCACCTACCTCACAGGATGTTTGTTGTGAGGGGGGAAGGATCTCCATACAGGAGAGAAAGGGGGATATAAATCCAACTCTTCTTCTCTTCTTCTTGCAATTCTTATGCAGGGAAAAATATTTTCTTCCTCCTTGAGAAAGTAAAAAAGGTATCTTTGCCTGGACAGAATGGCCAAGTCCTTTCAGTGAACCACCCAATACTAGGAGGCAAGAAGCAACTGTTTAAGCAAGTCACTGGCCATTTGCCATGACAGCTGCACTGCAGTCCCATGTTCTTGGAGGTAACTCACTCCACAATTTAATGACTTATTGCTGAAGGCAGTCTTTTGTCCATACTAAATCTTTTGTTCATCAACTTCATTAAGTATCCCTCTGTTCTAGTACTAAGGGAGGGGAGTCAAAGGTTTTTTTTGATCCACATTATCTACCCCAAGAATTATTTCATAAACCTCTGGCATTCGCCTCCACACACAGACATCTTTTTCTAAATTGAAAACTCTCACCCTCATGAGTTTTTGTCTTAGGAAAGGTGCTCCGGTCCCTTAATCATCTTGCATGTATGCCAGAAATTTGTAGTCCCCACAGATAGTGTTTTGGGATGTTACCCAAGCTGCTTAGCTGCTTTGTACATCAGTGGCAGCTGGGGCTGCCAATGTCCCGGTGGTAGCTGGAGATTTCCTGGGATTACTGATATCTACAATGGGTTGCCAGTCTGCAAGTGGGACCTGGGGATCCCTCAAAATTGCAGCTCACCTCCAGGCTGCAAAGATCAGTTCACCTGGGGAAAATGGCAGGTTTGGAGTGTGGCATCTATGCCATTGTACTCCACTGGTGTCCCTGTCCTCCGCAGGCTCCATCGTAAAATCTCCAGAAGTTTCACAGTGTGGATCTGGCAACCCCCACTCCCCATCCCCTGGGGGCCAAGAGGGACCTGGCAACTCTATCCCCAGAGATCAATTCACCTTCAGAAAATGGCTGCTTTGAAAGGTGGACCCTATGGCATTATGTCCCATGGAGCTGGCAACCTTAGTAGCTACACAGCTTAAATGAGATCTTGAATCAGAAGTGGGATCCAGCAGGTTCTCACAGGTTCCTGAGAGTAGGTTACTAATTATTTGTGTGTGCCGAGAGGGGGTTACTAATTGGTGATTTTGCCACATGATTTTTGCCTTAGTTACGCCCCTCCTCTCAGCAGTAGCGCGCAGAACTTGAAGCAGTCTAGCAGGAGGTGCACTGGCATGCATGGCAGCCTGCGCCTGCGTGCATTCGTTTCCCGCCCAAGTACTGGTGCAGCAGCTGTGTCCTTGACTCAGCCCTGCCCAGGAAGGCCCTGCCCCCAGAATGCCTGGCCATGCCCCTGTCGTGCCCAGCCCTGCCCCATTGGTGCTACGCCACAGTTTGAATCCCACCACCATGGGAACCAGTTACTAAATTTTTTGGATCCCACCACTGCCTTGAATCTGTAAGAAAATTTAACAGGTCAGCTCTTTGATCACATTTAAATCAGATTATTGTCTACCCCACAGGATTCCAGTGAGGAAAAAACAGAGTAGCCCTCTCTGGTGCGTCCTTGAGTTCTTTGAAAAACTCAGGCTTTTAGAGCTGGAACACAACCATTCGAATCAATTTGGTTAGCTGAGTTGCAGACTAATCCTTAAATGCAGTCATTCTTCAGATCTGTAAATCTCACGTGTTAGTATTCGTCTCCTCACTCACATAGCTCCTCACACATCTTGCAGTTTTGTTATAAAGCTGTAACCTGGCCCAAGTGCCTATTATCGTGCAGCTCTGAAGTCAATGGACAGTTTTAACAACAGTTCTAGTAAAATGTAGCTCAGCAATTATATTTGGTTATAAAACAGACAGCAGAGCTTTTTCTTTAAAAAAAATAGCACACATTCTACCCAACAGGTGGTAGGTTTTAGCTATATCTATAAAATCTGTGTTGAGGCAACAGTGCTCAGAGAGTCCCAGAGGGCCATTTTAAAGTTAAAAGACCTCCAAAATGAGTCTAGACAAATTTGGACCAGTCAGCTTGTTTAATAATAGATGGGGAGACAAAGGGAAGGAGAATTATTTGGTGGTGGTTAACTTCTCTGTTCTATATATGACTAAACAAACACTCATATACACACAAGTCACATAAAAACTATGGTTGAATGATTAAAACAGTGACTGTTAAATGGTTACATGTGAAATGATTAAAACAAAAGGCATTTTAAAATGATAGGGATACAAAAATATGCAGCCAAAATGTCTTTGCAGTGTTCAGTCTCCATGGATTTCACCCAGAGAATATTAAGATCTATCTGACATTTCTTGAGTCCTAGTGTTCAGGGCTAAAATGACAGAGCATTTGCTAGTATGAACTTGGGCCTTCCAGATTCTGTTCCATCTCTCTAACCTCTACACCAGGGAACCTCATCCTGGTTTCCATCGGCACCATGGTGTTTGCTGACACCTTCTGGTGTCTGCCAAGAGTTTTTTAGGAGGGTGGTGGGCAAGGTAGGGCTTTTGCCCAGCATGCTTCTGATTGGCTTTAAAAAATATTGTTTTGGTAGCAGCTGCCACCACAGCACAAGGATCTACACTGCGTTACTGAAGTTAAGCTGTTGCAATCATGTTGTTACTGGTTCCACCTCTTGTGGCAGCCATTTTATTTGTGTGCCTACTATGCTGTGCCGGAATTGCAAATGTGCCCGCAGGCTCCAAAAAGTTGGGAACGCCTGCGCTACATGATGATGAATCTCATGGATCTCAAACCAGGGTTTGTTAGATATCAGGAAAGCATGAATGAATTTGGCGCTTTAATTTACCAGGAAAGTTGCCAGTGGAAGGACTGAAATACTTCCATTAGAAAATAGATTTTTTTGATCAAATAGCAAAGATGATAGATGCCAGTCAGAGATGGGGAGAATAATGTGAGAATGTTTGTGAACATTTCCAGCCTGAGATATAATCAAATATTCCCAAGTGTTTTTTTTAAAAAATCAAACGTTTCCAAGCACTAATAATCCTGCTCACAGCTTGTGAATACATTGACTGAGGTATCCCTGAACAGTATCTTTAGCCTAAGGGACCATCTAAACTTGCCCCATATTTATATGCATGAAGTAGGCAGGTTAGGCAGGACATATGTAATGCAGTTTTCAGGCCCAATCAGTAATCCAACCAGAAGAACTGGGGAAGCCTCCTTTCCATCCAAAGACCAATTTTCTTCATCCCTCTTCAAGTGGGAAAACATAAAGGAGGCTGCTTCCGTATCTACCTGCAAATGACTTTTCCCACTCCACTAGTTATAGCAGTGCTTGCTTCAACAAAATCATTCATCAACCAAATCTGCTACCCTAGAGGCCAAGAAAGAGAAGGATAAAAGGATATTTATATATTGCAGGTGTGGCTCAGTCATCCACACAGCAAAGCTTAGCAGATCTAGGCAGCTGGTCTCTAGCATACTGTTTTATCCTCTCCAACTTAATAGGTTTAACCTCCTTTCACACACATGCTGCTCTCAAATAGACAAAGGGATTTTTTCCCCTTTTTAAAAATACCATGTAGCATAATAAGCTGTATCATACTATTCAGGTGCCCAAGAGAAGAGCTCAGAAACCATGTGAACAATGAACTGAATGTTAGTATTGCCTGAACAGATCTCTCAGAGAACATCTTCATTGTCTGAAGAAAGATGAATGCCAACCTTCTATTGACTTTGTCTATGCCTCTAAAAAGCAGGAAGGCAACACTCTGGAGAAATGAGACAGGACATATATCTTCAGTCATTGGTCTGGGACAAAGACAGTTGGGATCAGACAAATAATTCATTTACTGCAGAGCAACATCTCAGACTTTTTGATAGTACGCCTTGGATAAACTAATTATTCAAGAAGAATCTATCTATATTCCATCTTATCTTTCATCCTTGATAGTCATAGTAATGTATGACGGAAGTCTCTCTCCAGCTTTATTCAGACTTCAGCTTTCTTACGTTCAAAAAGGTTGTTCCATCAAATGGCCTTCCTACCATGTCCTGGACTGTGAGTATAAAATCCCACTCTGCTATGAAGGTCATTGTTGGCTATCACCATTTCCTCTCTGCTATCAAAAATGTGCTTGAAGCACAGTTATAGACTCCCCTCAAGAAAATCTTCTGAGAAAATTTCACTGAAATTGAAACAATTTAATAAAATTTCTCTCAGGGATTTATTGATGGGTATTTTCTGTTAGTCTGACATACAACAAGAAGACTAGCATTCTTCTCTGAGCATTGGGCAGAACACTGATCAAATGGATCCACACAAAAAGGTACCATTTACATTGTATAGTCAGTAATAGGTGTCAATGTGCCTTGTTTAATTAAGGTCAGCATGGACAATCAAATCAACATGGATTGTATATATTCTCAGTGCATTCTGTGAGCAGGCTGCATTATATACATAATCCCATTGAATAGTGTTTTAGGCCCTATTCAAGACGTTTCGAACTGTCTAACTCCTGAACTTATTTGACTCAAGTATCAAAATTTTCCTATGAGTTTTTTAAAAAAATCTAAACACCCTGAACACATGACAGTGTGAAAATGAGACATTGTTACATGTGGCCCTCAAATTGAAGCAAAATCCAAAATAATTAATTACATTTTTATATTAGCTACACAGCTGGAGCCTCGTAATACGCGAACTCATAAGAGTTTATGAGTTAATACCTCAGGTTAAAACATTTTAACAGTAGCTACTAGACAGCTGAAGGTGTATAATAATATTCCTTATAATAATTTATGAAACATCATAATAATTTACCTCATAAATAGGTAAACTAACACTTGAGGGAAAGGGGATTTCCAGTAGAAGTCAGGAATGCAAGCTCAATTTATGCACCATTATACACACAGCTTTGGGTGTCATTATTTATATACTTGCAAGGAAGAAATACCGAAAGGCTGGGATATATTATTTAAAGTGACTCGAAAGCGCTGCCATGTTTCCTGAACATGAACATGGAACATTTTCTAAAATATTCTGTTTTTATCTCATAATTCCAATTTCCCTTCAGTCAGCTTGCCCTGAAAAAAACAAGGTTATTTTAAACTTCTTGATTACCTTTCCACATTTTTTCATGAAATTAAAATAAACATGGCACAAGAGAAAGTAATTTCTATTGGCAGTCTTGTGAGATCATTTCTTCATTCATGGATAATATATGGCCCTTGGCTTAATTTGCTTTCTGGATGGTTCCATGCATTTATTTTACCTTGTACAAACCCAGATTTTCTGATCTAGCTCATATTCTTTATCCTTTAATTTCTTCAAAAGCATGATATGCAAGAAGTGTTGTGCATCATGATACCTGAATGTTACTAATCAATATTACTCATTCCTCTCACCTGCAAGATGCCATTTTGTCAACACTTGAGAAGTCTCACCATTTTCTTTCCTACTTAGCTCTACGAACCATGTCAATTGCTTCATCGTTACAGGACTACTATTGTCCTTACATTAGAGCTGTTCCTATTTAACATATTGTGTCAGTTTGTCAGAAGGTCATAAGAAGATAAGAGCAGACATATACATTAAACAATATACATTTCCCAACAGTGGCAAGTCTAAAAATGTTGGAATGTCCATGTTCTCTTCAGATGAATTTAGCGAACTGTTCCTCACACTTCTTTGTATCTTTCTGTCTCCCATAAAAAGTGTAGAAGATACTTCAGGGCATCCAGGAGGCATTGCTGAGCTCCTCACTGGTAAAGCTCATTTTCAGAACATTTTTTTAAAAAATGACAGAATTGCTGTAATTTCTTTAAAGTAGAGGTAGACCTATGAGAAAAATTATATGTTCCAGGTTTCAGCTGTGAAAACAGGTGTGAGTTTTTAAGTGTGGTAAAAGTGACTTGGGCGTTTTCCCTACGGCCAATATATCCTGGAATAAGGAGGTGAATCATCCAGTTCAGCCATGATTTCTGCACGCATGGCTTCTGGGTCTAACTCCCCCCCCCCCCGTGACATTTCTCTTATCCCACACTTTTCAAAAAATGGTGAAATTGGAGGTTCTTTTTTTTAAAAAAAAACGCACCGATCCTGCTTCCATGCAAACACAGTGGGAGACAGATCGGTTTATTTTTCCCGCCTTGCCGGCTGCAGCCAATCAGAATGGCGGAAAAATGAGACAGTTCGCGCATGCATGGCAATGTCGCCAACGAAAATTAAACTAAACTGGGGGCTATGCAAGTTTTTTCTTCCTACCTGAATGTGCGGAAAGGCTGCCATGCGGAGGGAGAAACTGAGATAGAAACCGTGATAGAAACATCCTGGTATGTATGATCCTAGTTTTGCCCTGGAATATTTTGGCTGTGGTGAAAATGCCTTGAACACATATTTGTTTGCATTCCAAGGTATCTGTTTCAGAGCAGTAAGTATGTTTCACATGTCTACCTCACTTACAATGCACCCTTAAGCTGTCTTTCATCCTTCTTAGTCCCTTGAAGACAGTTTTTGAAAGTTGAAGATTGCTGATTTATGGAGCCAGGAATAATGTTTTATATATAATCTATGAGGAAATATAATGGTATAATACACACAAGGGAGCAAAACTGAAACAGGAATCTTTGTGTTAGCACATATAAGAAATTTGAAATTGTTTCCGATCCTGGTCAGGTTTTGTGGACCAATGAACAAAATAATATTCTTGGGGTAGCTTGCTACAGTAAAGTCATTCGTGTAAAGTTTTGAGAAAAAAAAATAACTATGAAGGAAAGCATTGTGGGGAATATGCAGGACATTTCACACCCAATGATGGAATGCATCGCTATGTAATTCATAAAGTATAAAATATTACATCATGAATATGCAAGAGATTTATAAATTTACAGATTGATACCTTTGGAATTTGCAAGTTACATTTAGTTATATTAAAATTCACCATAAATGTCCCTCATAATAAATATTTCTCAAGTAAACTTCAGAGCACTTCTAATATTATGTTAAAAAATTCAGAGACTAATAAATATTCCCCTGTGGGGAAAAGCTATTGTTGCATCGAATGTTCCGACTTGGCTTCTAGTTTTAGACTGGGGCATCAAGAGAGCACTTGTGCAAAACACTTGAACAGTCAAAATTCCTGCAAAGCTGTGGAGATTTTTTTTAAAGTGTAGTGAAGTCCAGTCTCCTTAGATTGGTGTGCACTTTGGGGTGTAGGCCTGATGACTTTGTGACCTCCCCTTGACCCAGTATATGCTTCTTGCTGTTTCCCCTCCTTTGCCCAGCCATCCCTTTTTCCCCATGAAAGTAGGGTTTGCTGGCTGTCTTGGGACCCAGCAGGAACAGGGGGAGTCTCCTTCTCAGATGGCCATGGAGTAAGGGCCTCTTCATGTTTGTGTCACAGTCCCCGAAGAGTCTGGATTTTTTAAATGAAAGACCTCTGCCTGAGATTCTGGAGAACTTCTGTCAGTATAAGTAAAATGAGTGCACAATGTTGACTTAGGTAGAGTCCACACGGATCAAAAACAGCTCCCCGGAATGGTAAAAACACCGATCCAGGGGCGCTGTTCACAGGGTTCCACAACGAGGCAGTGTCTGAGTCCCCCCCTCCAACTGGGGCAGAATCACTGTTTCCCTGCCTCGCTCAATGAGTGAAGCTTTTGGGAAACAATGTTTCCCTGCTGGCACTGTGGGAATGGCATCAGGTTTTCGGCACCTCCATTTTCCTCCCCCACACTTATCTTCTCTCCCTGTGTAGCTCCACAAAGAGAAGGTAAGTGTGGGGAAGGAAAATGGAGGCACCACCATGAGGAGGTGCCCCCACAGTCCATTGCCACTCTGGGGCTACTTGCACCTCAGCGTGCGAATGGCCCCAGGGCTCCACCAGCATTATATATGCCGGTGGGACACCGCTGTAGGGGTCCATGCAGAATCCACCCTTGATAGACTGTTGGTTGCATTCTGTATAAGGCAATTCAAGTGTTCATCCAAAGCCCTTTGGCTCCAGGCTTTAAGTTTACAGACAGGAAGTAAAAGAAAATTTCAGCCTTTGATGTTCCACTTTGTTATTCAAAGAGAAATACACTGAAGAAAATGAAATATGTCTCAGGTTTTCTTCATAGGGTTTTATTCTCTCCTATTAACATTCACATTCATTGAAATGTTGGATTTTTATCAGATAAACAGAAGAAGCTGCCATACATTGAGTCAGCCTGTTGGCCTATCCGCCCCAATAACATTGCCTCCAACTGGCAATGACTTTCCAGGATCCATCCAGATGGATTTTCAAGTGCTTTTCTGCGAGATCTGAGGAATGTCTGATTGCCAACAATGTATTCTACAAACAGCTGCAGCTACTCACAAGGATAATTTTTAAAAAATCTTATTGCGTTTTTTGAGCATTTGAGCATTTAAAATATTTTTCACACCTTATTGTAGTAATATTTTGCTAATTAATGCATTGTGGTTTGTATGCATTGGGGACAACGCCTCATCCTTCTCTTCTTTGTCCCACCTACACAGACTGGAGCTGTTTTGGTTGCTGTTTCATCTAATGGTGCTGTCTCCAAGCAGGAAAGCAGAGTGGGGCAGCTGGCCAGGCAGCTGATGGGTGGGTGGAGGAATCTTTCTCTCTATTCCCCTGTTTTCTACACCATCACAGTTTTCCCAACGTTTCCAAGATATCGTGACTTGGTGCATCCTTGGAAATGCACACAGGGGTGGGTGGAGATTCTCCCATCTGCCCATTAGCTGGCAATCTAGTCAACCAACTTATGCCTTTCTTTCTGACTGCAGCATTACAAATAGCAGAAAGTGTCTCTGTTTCATTTGATCCATTGCCTGCATCTGCGTGGGCTGAGAGAGTTCTGAGAAAATTGCGACTGGCCCAAAGTCACCCAGCAGGCTGCATGTGGAGGAGAGAGAAACTGAATCTGGCCCTCCAGATTAACCACTACACCAAGATGGCTCTCTGAGCTTCTGATAATCTTCCTCCAAATTTGCTGTACCTCAGCAAGTCCAAGAGGCAGCAAAGTTTCCAGAATGGGAGATTAGAAGAGCTACTTCCAGCAGTTTAGTTTGGAGTCAGTTCCTGATTCTCCTTTAAAAAAAAACTTTGGTGAATACAGAACAAAAGATTAAAGTAGGGGATTAGAACTCATCTCTCACCTGATGCCCCATCAGCTGACAGTGCAGTTCTGGTAGCTGCAAGTAACCTGCTGCTGTAAACAGGCATAAACATGTTGTGAACAACTGAACAGCCCATCAGTTAACTGGCTGCCTGATCACTACTGCTGGACAGGAAGCTTTTCAAGAATCCCTAGTATGAGAAAACTGGACCTTCTAGCTTCTCTTTGTTTAAACTTTCCCATTCTCCCCCTTGTGATTTGTAGTTTTTTGGCTGGGAGTGTATGAGTCTGTGTATATATGCATATGGAGAACTGGCTGTTCACTCACGAAGGTGTATCCCATAATAGATTAAATACATCTTTAAGTTGCCCCAAGACTCTTGTTTATTTTTGCTGCAATAGAAAAGCATGACTACCCTCCGGAGTTATAATTGGCTGCAGCAGAATGTGATCCTGAACAGCTCTATTTGAAATCCTTTTCAATAAGGTCTATTCTACAACCTCAGGAAAATGTTCTTAAAATGGCACTGCAACTCAGCTGCGTTTCTAGCAGGGTTTTTTTTTTTAAGAAAAAACATTATTGCATGCAATTAAGCAACATTTAACATTCTATGTATATCATATATCTATAAACACCAGACAAGATCTATAAAACTTGTATATAGAGTGAATCAACAAAACCAACAAGGAACAGGTGAGGACCAAATGCACCGACCAAAGTGTAAAAGAATTTAAAAAGAAACAAAATTAGGAACATTTGCCCAATTCGAATTAACAAACAAACCATATGACAAGAGATTGACTGGTACAAAAGCAATGTCAATGCAGAAATGATGGGCTGTATTGTCACCCAGCATGCACCCTTTGTAAGTGTCAAGAATGCAAAACACAGATTATTTCTGGAAAGTCAGGTTTGACATGCAGAGTATATTTGTCTTAATTATCACCAATGTACCTGAGAAATACATAGGTAAGAGGCAGGTTGACACTGATCCGTTGAGTGCGTCAAGAAATGGCTAGCAATGTGAGAAAGCACCTGGAGATTTTCTGAACAGCTCTCAGTTGTTCACCTGTTTGGAGACAATTTGTATTCAGAAAAAGGAAGCAAGTTCATCCAATTATGCACATGAAATTGGGAAAGAAAAAAAAAACCCTGAAGAACTTCATTGCATGCAAAAAATATAAATTGCATTCACCTTCAATGAGAGGCCTTCCAGTTAGAGTGTGGGAAGGATTAAGTGTAGATTTTATGTGGCTTTTCTTTCCATCTTTTTTTTCACAGTTTGGGTAGGTCACCATTGGAAGCTATACTAGCTCCAAGATCCAAGGTGACCAATTCTTATAAAAGACTGTGTTTCCTTATTGCAGATCAGATTTTATAATGTATTAATCTCATTTTATGTCAACAGTGTCCTGTTGTTTCACCTAAGTAAATTCTACAGATTTCATATGTAAAATCCTTGTTGGCTCCTAGTCATGTCGTAGTGTGACCAATACTGTGGAGCAATGCATATGTAGATGGGTGGAAGCGGATGGGGAATTTTAGACTTTCTCTTAGCTGGCCTGCACTGTTGGTAGATAGGGTAACAGGAGGCAGGACAAGGGGCACCATATTGCTTATTATCACAGGTGTCACAGCTCATGGAGGGGTTGCAGCTAATTCTGGTTCTATAACCTCAGCCTCACTCCTCCTGTATGATATGATAGGGCATGGATAATGGGTGGGAGGCCCATTGGCCTTGGAAGGCCAAAGATGGAAGACGTGGTTCAATCTCTTCCACAGCCCAGACACTCCCTCCTGGGCTTAGCAACCTGAAAGAAACTGGAAACAATGACCACTATGAGTGGGTCCCGTGTGCAGAAGTCCCTTGTCAAGTTAGTCTATCACAGGAGGGGGGACCTGCTATGACAGTGGACCTCCAAGTCATACCCTTCAAATAGCAAACTTTCAAATTACAAAACATCTTTCACTGGCCTTGATATGAAGCAGGCATGCAAACATGTAACCCACCAAGGTGAAACCAACTCAAAAGCCATGTACTGTGACCTTCTCAACCCCTTTGTTTTTGCCTTCTGGGTCACCATGCATCTTATTTGTAGCCTGCAGAGGTTTGCTGAAACACACATGAAGCTGCCTTATACTGAATCAGACCACTGGGCCATCAAGGGTAGTATTGTCTATGCTGACTAGGAGTGAGCAGTGGACTCTGCAGAGTCACAGCTCAGGTTTTTTACATCACCTATCACCTTAGCATTAACTAGAGATACCAGGGATTGAAACTGGGACCTTCTGCATGCCAAACAGATGTTCTATCACTGAACATTGACCCCTCATAAGTCATGGAAAGAAACCTGCCATTCAACCTGATGTCCAATGTAGAAGGCCAATACCTAGCATAGTGTAGTGACTAAGAGCAGTGGACTCTAATCTTGAGAACTGGGTTTGATTCCCCACTCTTCCATATAAGCAGCAGAATCTAATCTGGTGAACCAAGTTTGTTTCCCCACTCCTACACATAAAGCATCCTGGGTGACCTTGGACCAGTCATGGTTTTCTCCGAACTCTCTCAGTCCCACCTGCCTCATGGGGAATCTGTTGTGGGGAAAGGAAGGGAAGGAGTTTGTAAACTGCTTTGAGACTTCTTATTGTCCCCAAAAGCAGGGTATCAATCCAAACTTATTGTTCTTCAAGCCACAAGTAGAACAAATTCATTTTACTAATTGTGAGGGTTTTTAAAATAAACCTTCCCAGGAATCTGAGATTTAATTTAGTGATGCCCTAGTTTATTTTGTTTGTTTGGATCCTTTTTGGCATGCTTCTTGAACTGAATTCTGGTCATCGTAGCAAGGTCTGAATTACTTGTACTACATACTTTCTTCAGAGGATTTGAGAAGAGATCAGTTATGATACTGTCACATGCTGACACACACACAATTTCTAAGCCATAATCTGCAGTTTGCTGAGCAGCTTCCTGCAGCCTTCAATTACCAGTCCAGATATTTGAAATTGGATCCGTGATGGCTTTTTCTGACCAAAAGAACAGGAAAAGATTTCTTTTTTATGTTTATTTTACATAGTGCAGAGTGTTAGCATGATTATATAGTAACAAGTGTTAGGATACTTATATAGTAACAAGTATAATTGTAATTAGCTTGTGCACCAACAGAGGGACTGTGATCAATAAAACAATATTCTCCTATGGTTTATGAAGACAAATTTGCTAAGCCTTTTGTTTATTTATCTTGGTATTTTCAATCCTTGGTTTTTTTTCATCAAGACAGTTTGCAATAAATAAATGTGATTAGGGCATCTCTCAAATTCAGCTTGAAACTGTATCTGGTGGGTTTTCCCTGTTCCTTTCCCAGACTTGTGGTTTTAGATTATTTGGCAAGACAAAATGCCCTGCTTGTTTTTTCATTTTTCATTTATGCCAGAAGAAGTGAAGTGTTCCAGTGTTCTATGCTTTTATTCATGAATTCAAGACACTCAAATGAAGGCAAATAAAGCAGACAGCAGAGACACGAAAAGAACAGTGTTTAAATTTATGGAAACACCAAGTTTCAGAATGGAGTCCTCACATGATGAGAGAGATGGGCCATCAGGAAAAAAACAAGGGGGAAAATGACAACAGGGTCCCATCTTTAGTGCCCCATCTGAAGGGCATCCTCTCTTCTAGGGCAAAATTCTTTCCCAGCATTTCTCCCCACAATGCAGTAATCCAATATCTGAAACCCTGGCTGGACCAAAAGTACCCAGGAAGACATCTTCATTTTCCCTACTGCAAATTATATTTCCATGTTGTCACTTTGTAATGTGATTCCTGGACAATCGGGCCCCATCTGCACACGCAAAATAATGCATTTTCAAACCACTTTCACAACTGTTTGCAAGTGGTTTTTGCCATTCCGCACAGCTTCACAGAGCACTGAAAGCAGTTTGAAAGTGCATTATTCTGCATGTGTGGAATGAGCCTCGGATTCCCATACCAGATACTTCCCCCTGTGTATAGTTCCAGAGATTCACACCATTTTATTCTATATTTTATTCGAAGGCCCTTTCCGCACACGCAAAATAATGCATTTTCAAACCACTTTCACAACTGTTTGCAAGTGGATTTTGCTATTCCGCACAGCTTCAAAGAGCACTGAAAGCAGTTTGAAAGTGCATTATTCTGCATGTGCGGAATGAGCCTAACATTTCAACTTCCAGTTGGTAATTTTTTTTTTCAACAACTGAATGTTTTTTCTGATCATTAGGAGGGAAGATGGCATGCTGATCTCATCAGATCTAAGAAGCCAAGCAGGATCAGTACTTGGAAGGGTGACCACCAAGGAAGGTTCTGCAGAGGAAGGCAATGACAAACCACATCTGCCTCTCACTTGTCTTAAAAGCCCCCTTAGTGGGGTTGCCAGAGGTCAGCTAAGCACGCACGCACGCACGCACACGCGCGCACACACACACATTCCTGATCATCAGTTGGTCTGTCAAATTCTTCCCATTCTTCTGGGGATGTTTCATGGATAATCAATGGGTGTTTTGAACTTTACTTTCTCCCCGAACTGTTATCAGCTTTGCTTAGAGTACCATTAGAGATGTTGCTCCCAGTCTTGCCAGTTCCTCTGGGTATATTATAAATCACTGTATATTTTTTGTGAAAGCCCATGGGGAAATAGCTCAAGTACAATTGTAGCAGAGGTATGAAACCCATCTTCTTTCAAACACTCCTAAGATTGGCACTTCTTTGAAACAGAATTCCATAAGGACAATTGTTTTGTAAAAATGCCACTCTGCAGGGTAGTGTAAAAACTGTGGAGAATTGTAGATAGCTGATAAATTTATGGCAGGTTGACTTAACCCTTCTTTCATTCATTGCCCTTGCAATTAAGAGGCTGATCTGATAGCTTAAGACCATAGCAGAGGCAAGATGTCCTAGAAGAAAAGAAAAGTTTGTATTTTTATATCCCGCTTTTATCTCCTGTAAGGAGTCTCAAAATGGCTTACAAGCTTCTTCCTTACTCTCCCGACAACAGATATCTTGTGAGGTAGATGGGGTTGAGAGAGAACTGTGACTAGCCCAAGGTCACCCAGCAGGCTTCATATGTAGGAGTAGAGAAACAAATCCAGCTCATCAGATAAGAGTCCACCTCACATATGGAGGAGTGGGGAATCAAACTCAGTTCTGCAGATCAAAGTCCACTGCTCTTAATCACTACACCACCCTGGCTCTCAGGCAGTTGAGCCAGCCCAGTCTCCCACCTTTCTTCACCCACCATTGTATTCAAGCAACAGTTTTTATATAAACCATAATAGCCTGTTTGTGGAAGGAACCTTCCATTCACAGAAGTTTCCTTTATTAATGCAATCACGTTGCCTGTTGTGGGCAACCATTTTATTTTTGAAATCAACCATTTTAAATTAAATACTCATGAGCAGCACAATCCAGATTTGGTGCTGGGGGAGGGGAGGAGCACTGCAGCAGCTACAGACACAGCACAGCTTTGGCCATGCAGAAAAGAGTGAAGTTTTGTAGCTCCCCGATGGTGCCCACTTCTGGGTTTGGCTGCCAGGGGACTGTGCAGTACCTGGATGCTAGAGCTCTTGCTCTCTACTGGTGTGGGTGCTCCTTATGCTCCTGGTGGAGTGGTCAGATGTACCAACAGGATCCTCTACTGCTCCTAAGTGCCATATTATTGTCAAGTGTCCTCCAGGTTTCCTTAATCCATGCGATGGGCTAACAACACAGAGAGCTACTATTATTACAAAGCTGCAAACTTGCCATTCTTTTACTGGCCTCTTTATGTACCTTTCCTTCTAATAGCTTTAACATATCCTATAAAGGCGGACACTTTATATTCATTACCGTAATAACACTTAAAGCAAATTGATTTGTTACGATTATTAATGTTATGGGTTCCTTTGGAAATGTCAGTGATGCTTTTCATGTCACCAAATGGGGACCTTGCTAGCCATTCTTTGGAGCTCTCTCCTTGATCTCTTCCTCCATGTTTTTAAGTTGTTGCCAGTTCTTTGTATCTTTCAACAGTGTTTAAAGAAAGCACGAACTCGGACAACTAATGACTGATAAACAGTGGTAGTGTGAACAAGGTACTGTACTCTATTTGTAAACGGCACCAATACAGCCCATTTATAGCCTCAACTTCAGTATCGACAAAACCTCATTTAAATTATTTTATTTGCTCTCCAGCTTCCAACACTCTGTTATTTAGAGTAATTTATATAACAAGGTATAAAAAAATCCATGGATAAAACTGGTTGTTTAAATTCCTAAATATAATGATTAAGTGAGCTTACAGTCATTGATTTAATCTAGGGGAAATCATGTCTGGAATTCATGAATAGAGTTAGTAACCACACACACGCAGCATGAAGGTTATGCTCTACTGTGCTAAGGGAGCTAAAATACTGTTAATTGTTTTGGGGGGTTTTAAAGAGCTTTCCAACTCTTTTTTTTTAAAAAAAACCCTTTCTACATCAATTTCTCTGCCAAGAAAACTTGCACATCTGACCTAGAATCCTACTACACTGCAGAAGATTATGAGAAGTGTTCTAGGATAGGGTATTTATGCATGCACTGGCTAGATCTATGTTTGGCCTTACTGTTGCCCTGTGACTGAGATAGAATGTACTTAATTGTCTACTGCAAGGAAGATTGAGTATGGTAGGCGAACAGCCTATCAGGAAGTTTTTGCATTGTTACAAGGAGAGGCTGTTCCTCAGTGATGAAATACACACTCTGCCTGGAGAAGGTCCCTTGTTACATAGATGGTGTCACCTATTAGAAGGTCAAGGAGAAATATTTTCCTGAGTGAATGCTGCTTGAAGTCAGAGTGGATGAAACTGAGCTAGATGAACAACTGGTCTGATCTGGAACAAATCTGCTTTGTAAGTTTATCAGCTTTCATGGAAACATAGGCCCTTTCCGCACGAGCCAAATACAGCGCCCTGGGGACGGCAAAAACGCCTTCCCCAGGGAGCCGTTCGCACAGGGTGGCACGAAGCTGCCGTTTTCCTACCTCGCTTCCCAAGCGAGGTTTATGGAAAACAGCGGCTTGGACCCGCTGCCGTGCGAACGGCAGCGCTCCAATGTACCTTCCCTCCCCCCGTGTCCGGTCCACCTACCTGCTCTGTGGCCCTTTGGCGCGTTGCCGAGGCCTGGGGACACGCCCCCTCTGCCCTGCGACTCCGGAGCCATCACGCAGGGCAGGGGGGGGCATGTCCCCTGGCCTCAGCGACATGCCAGAGGGCCGCAGAGCAGGTAGGTGGACCTGACGATGGCGCAGAACAGCGCCGTCATCCCAGGAGGTTCTGGGACCGTTGATGCAAACAGTCCCAGAGGGGTTGGGTCGGCGTCATGTACGCTGACCCAACCCTTACCGTGGCCATGCGGAAACGGCCATAGAGTTGGGTCCATACAGTTCATCTTGTCCAACTCCGTGCTTAATGAAGGGTCAACCTAAAAGTTCCAGTGTGAACTTTTAACAAATTTCATTTTGAGCTCTGATAATACTGTTGGTTGTAGAAATCTTGCTCTAGTGATCTGTCTGTTATCTGAAATGTAAGAATGCCTGGCAAGATCCTAAAACTATTAAATCTTACATATGAGTCCAGAAGGTGAATGACTATGGGATTATGAGTGTTGCGTGGATTCACTTCTTTGTTCACATGTTAGACTGGTTTCTCTTAGACTAGTTTCTCTTAGACTACACCAGCATGGTGTAGTGGTCAAGGACAGTGGACTATAATCTGGAGAACTGGGTTTGATTCTCCACATGAGTGGTGGGCTCTTATCTGGTGAACTAGATTTATTTCCCCACTCCTACACCTGAAGCCTGTTGGGTGACCTTAGGTTAGTCACAGTTCTTTCAGAACTCTCTCAGCCCCACCTATTTCACAAGATGTCTGTTGGGAGGAGAAGGGAAGGAATTTGTAAGCCACTTTGAGACTGGTTGTGGTAGGTTTTCCAGGCTGTTTGGCTGTGGTCTGGTGGATCTTGTTCCTAACGTTTTGCCTGCATCTGTGGCTGACATCTTCAGACTTTGAGACTCATTACAGGAGAGAAAAGCAGGTATAAATTCAAACTTTTCTATCTTCTGCTTCATACATTGGATGAAATACATTATTGGTCATGAAATCTCATGCAGTTTTTTACTTTCTTCTGGCATTGGCCTCCCCAATACACATTTTGTTATAACATTAGTACTTAGGAACCAAATGTTGAACACTTCATTGATGTAGGAGTAGTGATTCACATCACAGCACACAATAACATTGAGAATTTCTTTGTCTTAAGGCATCACTAAGTTTTAAGTGTTGTAGCCACTTAAATAGGCATACTACATGACAAAGCATTATATAATGTATCGCATTATCCAACCTTCAGTATTCAAAGCAAATTTACTGGAAGCTGTCAAAGGCTGATGTTTTTGTTTCATTAAAACTTCACAAAGTTTGCAAAATTCTCTAATTTTACCAATTTTTTCCTTGAAGGATATCTCACATTTTTATGGGCTAATGAGAGAAAGATAAGCCTGAAATATAGTCTTACGGGAATGATCAGGTGAGATACTTTGCACTAAATTCACCAGCAAGAAGGAGTTGTTGGTTCCAATGATCTCCAAAATGGTTCAGAAGTTCAATAAAACAATCGCAGCCATCTAGCGCTGGTCAGCACGTGTCCTTTGTCAATTGCACAGTGGACCAACTAGTGCTTTTAGCTGACATTTTAAGACCCAGTTACTCATTTTTAATTGAGATATAGCCTAGGCAGCTCACTGGAAATGGATGTTCCTTGTTTAAGCCATTACAGTCTATGACCTTTGAAGTTGTGGAAACACAGAACTTAAAGACATTGCAAAAAGTTTTCAGAATGTTCCTATATCACATTTACTACCTTAAGAGCCGTTCCTGGAACCATTACTCACAATATTAATATACTGTATGGAATAATTGAAGTTATAAATGTGACACTTCTTTTTTGCTTTGTGTCAGAGCCTGATTAGACTAGTACTCAGCCAATGTTTTCATTACTATCTACTTTGAACTACTGATTACTACTTACTAGCTGCATACTCCTTCTACTGGGGGTATGTGGATTTGAATGTTCCAAGCTGAAAATATACACAAAAATTCACTGTTTGAGGTCAGCTCAGAGATATCCAAAATGACCCACAACACTCCTGAAGTTCTGGCAGTAGCGAAAATTTGTCTTCCAGAATGTAAGGAGCATTTTCCATTTTGGGAAAGCAAGGAATAGAAAGGGAGAGAAAGCACGCTGACCCCTGAAAACATGTTTGGTGGCAGCACCTGGTCTTTTAAAATTTTAAAGGGTCATTTTTTTAATGGGAAGACTGAGCCTCTGAAGGCCAGAGGCCAGGTCTATCCCGCTCATCTCTTTGAAGCTTAAAAGGAAAGGAAGGAACATACTGGCCCCAAACCTACCATTCCAACACTAGCATTGCTGGTGGCTCTGGAACCTCATTGCAAGCCTTTCTCTTACTTATACTCCTTCACACACACCGCATTGGGAAGTGGCAGTGCCCACACACCAATTTATGTCTGGGTCTGAAATCAGTTCTAGTGTTATTGGCTTAAGACAATATTATTCTACAATGGACTGTAAGGAAAACTTACTGAAGGTTGATTCTAGAGACTACAGTGTGTTAACAGCATGTGTAAGAAAGGCCTATAACAGTATCAAAAATATTATAGACCTTGGCTAGTAGTAGTCTTCTTTAACCATAAAAAAGGCTATGCTGAACATGATGTGACCTGCATGGGCAAGAACTAATTGAGATGGAGGCAGTTCTGAAGAGACGATTCAGGGACCATAGAGCTGTGTAAACAAAAAGAGTATACTAGTGAGTCTCAACTGAAAAACGTTAAAGCATTTTTTTTGTTGTCCCGTAACATTCCTCTGGTTTGGAGTTCCCTTTTGCCATCTATGGGACCCACTTCTTTGTTCTGCTTCCCCCCTCTTTGGGAGGGTTTTAATTGGGTTTTATTGCGTGACGCTATCTTTGTTAATTTTATCACTGTGTTTTAATTCTAATTTAATGGGGTTTGTTTGTATGGGTTGTAAGATGTATTTATGTTGTGCACTGCCCAGAGCCCTTCGGGGGTTGGGCGGTATATAAAACCCATAAATAAATAAATAAATAAATAAATAAATAAATAAATAAATAAATAAATAAATAAATAAATAAATAAATAAATAAATAAATAAAATTCCCTTATAGAATTGATTGCACATGCAACACAACAAAACGATTATATCACTTAGTGAGATGAGCGAGGAGTAAAACCTATAGGGTTTGAGTAAAGGGATCCCTGACAAAAACAGATTTTTTTAAAAAAAAGTACAACATTGTGGCTAATGATGCTTGTTTAGTTCACAGAAAGATGGTCCCCTCCTGTTCTTTCTCCAGACTGTTTATCTTCACAATATGCATTGGAAATGCATATCTGAAAAACTCTTAGGTGCCAAGAACCTAATTTGTGAAAAGGACCCCAAGTTGGCAGGGAAACAAAGTCAGTGTAGTTTTTTTTCAGGTTTGATTATATTCCCTGCTTTTAAATTATTTAGAGTAGGAACACATGTCTCTTGCTAACCCTATGACTGGCACAATTAAAATATACTGTATAAGAAATGAGAAATTTAGAAAAGCTCATGGTACTTTGAACTCCTTCTGGGAGGCTCATTCCGCACATGCGGAATAATGTACTTTCAAACTGCTTTCAGTGCTCTTTGAAGCTGTGCGGAATAGCAAAATCCACTTGCAAACAGTTGTGAAAGTGGTTTGAAAATGCATTATTTTGCGTGTGCAGAAGGGGCTGGAGTGTTTTGGGAAAATCTGTTAGGAATTCCACACTAGGTCCATTTGCTGAAAGCCAATGTGTATTACAACAGAAGAGCCACATGTTGGTGGGTGTATTTTTTCTGAAATTATTCATAGCTTGGATTATCCCATCCAACAAGACATGATTCTACTCTGATCATACTCTGATCTATTCTGTCCTCTGCCACAGTTCACTCACATTTGTGAAGATATGGCTCCATGGTTTTTTAAAATGTAAACTGAGTTGCAATATGGCACCCTTTCACTGTGCCACTCCTACCCTGCTGTTAAGCAGCACATCTTCGCCCTGTTTTTATTTATTTATATGCCGTCCTCCCCACAAGGGCTCACAGCAGCTTGGAAAACAGTTTGCATGCCCCTCCCTAATAAAGTTGCACCAGTGTTTCAACTACTAGAAATTCAGAAGCATGCAACGTGCACACAGGAATTCATAAGAACATCCAAAGTATGTCTGACAGTTGTGCTTGACAGAGGGTGGGAACACCAAATCCAACCTGTGTACCCCCTAACATGGATTATATTCTAAGAGTTAATTGAAAGATTGAGATGTGATGGAAACAAAGGCACCAAAAGTGTGTGGAGGTTAAACGTTCAGCTCTCAACTCTGATTAAAGTTTCTTCAAAGTCAACAAGACCACTCTGAACTTGATTGATGATCTGTTGCCCTAAAATGCACAAACACGACGAATACTCCCCATTGACTTTTGTGCATCCCAATCTGCTGAGAACTGAAAGGGCAGTTTTTACTGAGAAGTTACTTGTGTTTGATCAAATTAAACTGAGACATGCATCAAGTATTTAAAGCTCAGACAATCTGTAAACAGAAGGTTTCAAAGCAGACCACGTTTAGATATTAGCAGAGACAGCATGAGGCAGTTTGTGGACTGAGGGGAATTCAATGTATTTCTGTCACTAGTGAACTCTCTAAAGAAAAGCATCAAAACTCCCCCCAAAAACCCTCCCTATTGTGCAGCTAAGACAAGAATCATGAGCAGGTCTAGTCAAAACCCTAGTCAGGTCTGTTTAGTGCAGGGGTCTGCAACCTTCGGCAGGGGCTGATGGGAATTGTAGTCCATGAACATCTGGAGAGCCGTAGGTTGTGGAATTTACTCCCAGGAATGTGTTTTTAGGATTTCATTGTAAGGATCCTGCTAGTTGTTACATGTAATTGCATGTAATAAACTACTACAAGTTTTTTTGTGTGTGAAAAAGTAGAGGAGAATATTATGAAGTCAAGAAGGGGGTACTAAAGATAGTTAACCTTTTCCTCTTCCACTGCTCTGAATATTCATTCCAGTTGCGTTACCGATTTAGTTCCAGTTAAGATTGCGATTACCATGGATTCACCGTTAAGTTACGCAGTTAAGATTTGCGATTAGTTAGGATTTCTAGGATTAAGTTCTGGATTCGATTGCCGTTAGATTAAATGGATTTACCGTTTCCGTTGAATTTAAGATTCGATTCATCCATTCCCTACAGTAGAGACCCAAAGTGATTTACAATACAAAAACAACATACATAAATACACCAGAAATAGACAGAAGAGAAAACTAAAAGGCTTCTAAATGCAGAAAAGATCTTCCCCTCTCTTATACTGCAAACAGACCTTCCTGACAGCTAGAATTGCCTGAGGATGGCAACCAATGGGAGAGTCAAATGGGGGCATGACCTGGAAGTAATGTCATGATAGTGATGTCAGGTGCCAGCGGTGGAGGAAACTGACTAGAGGCTTTAACAGTTGGGCAGGGGAGTGAGGAGCCTCTTTCTCCACTGTCACCTTTTTTGTCCATGCTGCCCAAACAAAAAAAAATTAGGAGGAGCCTTTTTTAAAGATGTCCCCAGAACGTCTTATTCGTGCAGTGCATAATGGACCAGAGATAAAATTAGAAAGCTTTAAGAGAGAAATGGGTTGTTTTTGAGACAGGTTACTGTTCTTTAGTGATGCTGGTATTATCCACTAGCAAAATGGTGTCATTGGTCATTTCTGCACCGTCCAAATATCCTGGGTTGAGCGAGGGAAATATTCTGGTCTGGCCCAGAAGTTTGCATGGTTCCTGGTCCTAAAGTGGGTTTGCCCTGCAATATTTCCCTCATCCTGGGATTTTCAAAGATTGCCAATTTGGTAATTCAGCTCCTCTGAAGATGCCAGCCACAGATGCAGGTGAAATGTCAGGAGAAAATGCTACTAGAACGCAGCCATATAGCCCAGAAACCACACAACACCCCAATTTGGCAATTCTTATAAAAAATCCCAGGATGAGCCCACTACCATGCAAACACCATGGGAGCAGAATTAGTTTATTTTTCCTGCCTGATCTCCCCACTCCTGATCTCCCCACCTGACATTCATTCAAGCAGCTGCTCAAAAACAACAGCCAATCAGAATGTGGGACACCAGGCGTGGGCGGATACACTTACGGTGTAAATACAAAAGACCTGGGCTTGTGCAAAACAAGCTAGAGTATTCTTTCCCGGTCGTCACTCGATTCCTTCACAGAAACAGGCAGCCATGCAAAGGGAGAAAATGGGATAAAACAGACCTGGATTGGAAGAAACAGATTGGAGCCAGGTATAATTGTGCCATGCAGAAACGGCTATTGTGTGCTTTAGAATCTAAACTGCCTGACTGTGCCCAGCTTCACTAGTGTAACTGATTTAACATGCAGGCTAGATCCCTTCTACATTGCTGTAACTCTTCTTGATTAACCCATAACCCTGATCTGGGTGGTCTAGGCTAATTAAAAATCATCAAATCTCTGAAGCTAAGCAGGGTCAGCGCTGGTTAGCACTTGGATGGGAGACCACCAAGAAAGATGTGGGTAGTTACACAGAGGCAAGCAATGGTAAATCACCTTTGTTCATCTTAGGGCGTTGATGCCGCGCAAGTGCCCCAGCGGCGAGAGTTTAGCCCGGCGACGGAGAGCAGCTTCTCGCCGGGCGTGCGAGGCAGCGGCCGAAGGCAGGCGGCTCCGCCACGGGCCGCCTATCCCCTGCCCGTGTCCTTCTCGTGCGCCTGCGGTGTCACAGCCCATGCGCCCTCGGGCCCTGGAGGTGGGAGACGTGTCAGAAGAATAAACGCCATGGGCAGCAGTAAAATCAGAGAAGGCCTCTTCCCTCTTGGCCAGTTGCTTTGGCGCTGAAGGCGCTTTGCTCCCTCTAACAACAACCAAAGGGGTTGTGTTTGTTTGGCATCTAGAGGCAGCCCTCTTGAAGGAAGCATTCAGTGCCGCTGCTCATAGGCCTGTGGCATCCTCGGCAATGACCTGGGGTGTTTCACGCTGAGCCTTGCGTCGTGTTGGGCGTGCCAGGCATAGCAACTCTACTGGGGTAGCCATAAGTCAGCTGTGGTGTGATGCACTTTCCAACACCAGTTATCTCAACTGCTACTATTTCATGTTACAGCTTTGTGCAAAATCATAGTTAAAACTGGAGGCTTAACTAAAAACTGAAATCCTCTTCATCAACACTGGCGTTCACCCCTAGCATCCTTGTTGGCCAAGTTAGAAGATATGTTCTTTTGTTTGAACCCAAGAATTTCAATCCAAGAAGCAAAGAAAGGAAGCCTGAAGGAAGGAGATCAGATTGTGTTGAGAAACTTGAAAGGCTGAGTGGGCTTCAGAGAACAGAGTATGCTGGAGAATGTCTGAAAAGCATGGCACGACATGTTGATGGAGTCTGACTCCAGAGACAACTTGCCCTATCTCCAGATTACAAAGTGCTGAATTGAAATTCCTGAACTGAGTTTATAATAACGGACATGCCACTTAACTTCTAGATAAATCTACAGCAGGCAAGTACCATTATTATGTGCTGGCAGGTAAACATAAATTATTAATATTTTTATTAGCACCTCATTTGAAGCCTAGAAATCTAATTAGATCATTAAAATATTTTTTAAATCTTTGTCTGAGGTTGAGTCATATTTTGAACATACTTTCTCTTTGTTTTTGTTTTTTCCCCCCAAATGTACAGTTTTTTTAAAAAAAAACATAGTCCAGCTCTGGCTTTTGCTTAATTGAGAAACATCTGTAGCATTACAGCTGTTTTGGCTGATTCTGCCACAACAGAATTTTATGACAGTGACTTTAGCTATTATATCTCCCTGGAACAGATTTTGCCAATTCTTGAAGCAACACAGATTCTTGACCTAAAATGAGAAGGATATGAATTGCTTCTGTTAGTCATCTGCCTGCCTCAAACCATCCCTTGAGCATGTTATAGTTCATGCCATGGTGCCTTCATAATGGCTTTAATTAGCTCATAAGGGATTTGAAAACAATACTATATATAAAAAAAGAAGATGGACTATATCCCATGTCAGAAATCTAACTCTCTCTCTCTCTCTGAACAATAAAAAGAGATGCTTGGGAGGGCTGCATATTTTTATTTATTTATATCATCTTTGCCACCTTTCCACTCAGTTCAGGATCTCTAAGGAATTGAACAGTGTGCAGATAAAACAGCAAAACATTAAAACATTTAGAATCACAGAAGAAAAGATCTGGAAGGGGCCACAGAGGCCATTCTCCTGCTCACTGCAGCATCAGCCTAAACCATCCCTAACAAGTGTTTATCCAGCTGCTGCCAGTGAGGTATCAACACACACACACATACGCACATGTATGCACATATATAAAACTATTGAGTAAAATAATCTAAACATATAAACACATACAATGCACACAAATGTGGAGAAGTGTTAAGGGACAAAACAAAAATGACTTCATGTGCTGTGGAAAACAAGACATAGAGAAATAGCTCAATCTCCACTGGGAAGGAGTTCCAAAGTTTTGATGCCATGACTGAGAAGGCCCTTTCTCAGCTTGCCTCCCATCTAGCCTCAGCTGGAGGAGTCACCCAAAGCAATCTTGGAAGAAGACTGGTGTGGTCATATTCATGTTAACAGAATGACTATGTTGGATCCCAACCTGGTCCCAGTGGGATACAGTAACCACTATATACCATACTGGTTTTCTGACCAGACCTTTTGCACAGTTTTATATGCACAACTTTGATCTTAAAATAAGTTCAAAAATACATGAAAAGGAATTCTTATGCAATGTTGTCTCCCAGTTGGCAATTTATGGAACATCAAGATTATCATAAACAAACTTCAACAGTCAGATCCCCTCAATCTCTATTTAAACATTGAAGTAAATAGCCTGATTTATACATTTATCAACTAGGTACTAATCCCTTTTAGGATGACTTAATTAACATTTTTTTCAATCTCATGATGAATTTAGTTCATTTTAAGTACCCATTTATGAAAACCTACTACACCTACCTGATGCATACTTCAATGATAATTTGTTCTGCATATTCAAGGCCCTGATTCCCCAGTGGGGTATATAGTGAAAGGAGGAAGAGAACGTGATGCTGTAACTTGCCCAAATAAATACAATTGTTTGAAGGCTAACAGGAGTCCAAACTTAAGTAAAACATTTTCTCATGTATCTTTTTGGTGGAGGTTCAAAACTTGGCATTGATGTCAGACAATGGAGGTTGTGAGCTCTAAGGCTGTAATTATAATAACATTCTCCTAGAAGTAAGCCCTAATGGGTAATATGGGTCTTACTACTGAGCAGAACTGATGAGGCTTGCTTACCAAATAAACGTGGACAAGTATGCAAAGTCACGGCAGAGAGTTAAGAATACTGTAGTTGGATTTTTAGTAATCTGGGCATGTTGTAAAGTTATCAGTCAGAATTAAACAGTTTTGAGAACAAGCACCTTCATTTCGCCTACCCTGTTACTACTTCTTGTGACAGGAATAGAAGGAATCATTAAGAGGACACAATGCAATAGGATTTAATGCTTAAGAATGCTCCTTTTCTCTATTCCTTAAATTTACAGGTTGACAGCATGGTGTAGTGGCAGACTCAAATCGGGAGAACCGAGGTTGATTTTCCACTCTTGGTGACCTTGAGCCAATCACAGTTTTTTACAAATTCTCTCAGTCCCACCTGCCTCACAAAGTATCTGTTGTGGGGTGGGAAGAGAAGGGAAGACAGTTCTCAGCCACTTTGAGACTCCTTAAAAGTAGAGAAAAGTGAGACATTGAAACCAACTCTTTTTCTTCTTCTTCTACAAGAAGAGGCTTCTCTAAAAGCCGCCTTTAAAATCTGGCATCTGTTAGCCACATTTCAGATGAAATGAAAAAAAAAATATGTAGAAAATGTTATGAAGGGTGAAATATTTCCAGTTTCCTTTCTCAAAAAAATCTAGGCACAAATAATTGCATATTTCATGCCATTAAAAAAACTGTTTCAAGGTTTGTGATCTCTTTAACATACTCTTAGGGGGTTAAAATTTTGAATAACTGAATGTATTAATGAAATTTGCATTAATGTCTTTTTCTTCCCCCACAGTGGATTTTAAGAGTAGAGCGGAAACACCCACAATTACTAGCTAATTGAAAGGAATTTCCCAGCCTTTTGCTCTCTTGGTGAATCTGCCTTATCTGTGTTATTGCTCTACTATTGGAAAGGCAACCTTGAGGTAATTCACCTACGCACCTGAAGTTCAAGGAGACAATCTTCCCTGACGCCAAAAGAACCACAACATGCCTCACAACAGAATGAACCAGTATGCACAGTTTCAACAAGGCTGACAGTCCAATCCAGAGTGGGCTGGCAGGTGCTCTCTTCAAAGGGCTTTCCCATGGTGTAGAAAACCCCACAAGAATATAAATAAATCCTGCGAAAATCTCCCATAGTAGATAATGGAGATATGCCATGAAAAACATACCGTATATACTCATGTATAAGTCGAATTTTTCAGCACATTTTTAATGCTGGAAAAGCTCCCCTCGACTTATATGCAGGTCATTAATTTTTTTGGTGTGTTTTTACTTTGCCGGCTAGCAGAGGACGCATTTTATGCTAGTGGCACCAAAATTAGAGGGTACCCTCACACGACTCTCCTGATGATACCAGCCAAGTTTGGTAAAGTTTGGTTCAGGGGGTCCAAAGTTATGGACCCCCAAAGGAGGTGCCCCCATTCCCCATTGTTTTCAATGGGAGCTATTAGTAGATGGGGCTACCCTTTTGAGGGTCCATAACTTTTGAGGGTCCAAACTTCACCAAACCTGGCTGGACTCATCAGGGGAGTCCATTTATGATATCAGCCAGGTTTGGTGAAGTTTGGGTCAGGGGATCCAAAGTTATTGACTCCCAAAGGGGATTTCCCATCCCCCATTGTTCACATTGTTCACAAATAAGTTTCCCAGTTTTTTGTGGTAAAATTAGGTGCCTCGACTTATATGCGGGTCGACTTATACACAAGTATATATGGTAGCTTATTTAGAATGTCAATTCCGCCAGCACACAGGGGCTGAGCGGGCAGTGGAAGTTGATTACGGATTGGCTCCATCCCCTGGCTTGCCCTCAGAACGCCCCTGGCCACAACTGCACAATTTTTTGCCTAAAGACAAGTGAAAGCTTCTGCTGAAATTTCTACAATGGTTTTATCTCCATGGGACTCTTCAAAGTCATGTCCGATTTTGCCTCATGAGAAATTTGGAGGCAATTCTAACAGCCCTCTTGAGGGTGATTTTAAGAAATTTGAGAGACAACTTGGCATTCATTCTGAGATCTTCGGCTGCCTCTGGAATCTATGTTAAGGCATAGTATTCTCATTTTTACAAGACATTTCATATTTTAAAGCTACGAAGCAAAAAATTCCTTTTTTAATTTTCCTCTCCTTTGAGACGGCATGGCAGGCTTAAGCTGATTCAGCAGAGGAGAAATAATTTTGACACTTGCGGTTGGCCAATGTGTTTTAATACAGGCATATATGCTGCCATGGGAAATTTGCAAATGCCTACGCATTCATAAGTCAATC
Source organism: Sphaerodactylus townsendi (assembly GCF_021028975.2). Lineage (NCBI taxonomy): Eukaryota > Metazoa > Chordata > Lepidosauria > Squamata > Sphaerodactylidae > Sphaerodactylus > Sphaerodactylus townsendi. The sequence continues at coordinate 94,573,062 of NC_059432.1, forward strand.
CATAAATATTTAAGATTTTCCAAGTATTAGAGCTTCATTTGCAAAGGAAATAAAAAAGGAAGAAAAGAGAACTTTAGGGTGATTTCCAGTCATTTTAAAATTTAATACAATCCCTTAATTCAACATGGAGCCACTTCATTCTGAACAAAACGGGCATATATTGATACCTGTATATCACTCAGTTCCATCCAAAGTCAGACTGTAGAGAACCAGAAAGGACCAGAATAGAGTAACCATTGAAGGATCTTTATTCTTAAGCTTCCATGATACACACACACGAGATGCTGAATCTGACTTTTCCCAAACAAACAGACTGCTTTTACGAGTCTGAATCCCCCCTCCTTCGAAACCCCAGACAGGTTCCCATGAAAGACTCAAAACTAGCTTCACACACATAAGATAAGAAGTAGCAAGGTTAGCTTGCCTCACCGGGCACACAGCCCAGCTCGAGGAATGCTGCCAAGGTCGCAAGAGCTGGGAAAGGAAAAAGCAACATCTTTACACAGACGTGGCACTAATGTGGCACTGCCTAGATGCCCCCAAGAAAAAGATTCAAAACTCCCCCACTGCCAGAAAGTCCCATAATGCTAACAGGACTTATGCCACAAAAAGGGTGACATAACCCCAAGGGTTGGGGCTCAGAGCTCCCGACCCTAAAGCCAAGGAGGGAACTGACTAATGTCTGCTCTGCCCCAGGAATACCCCATCCCACCCCCCATCCCAGACTTCCAGGTTGCGGAGGGGGGGGGGGCTGAGAGATGGGTGGCTGCCATGTCAGTACATGGCTGTGCCACTCCCAGAAGCCCATTTGTCCTTCCCCCCTTCAATTGTCCAATTGAATGAAGCTGCTGGCTGCTGAAATCTTGTTGAATCCCTTGTGGTTTAGAAGCTTAACAGAATGCAAGATTATAGCATGGGTTTCTACGAAGTTCAAATTAATACAAGGCCACACATTTAAGGAAGGGTGTTCCAAGTCTAGTGGTCACAAATGAAAAGTCCATACTCCTGGTCACTGGCTTCGTCACCTCCATAAGGAGGAAGGAGGGATAGCAGGGCATGAAAGCCAGTGTGATATAGTGTTTAAGAGTAGGGGACTCTAATTTGGAGAACGGGGTTTGATTCCCCACTCCTCCACATGCAGCCAGCTGGGTGAGCTTGAGCTAGTCACAGTTCTCTTTGAACTCTCTCAGCCCCACCTACCTCACAACTTGTGTATTGTGTGGAAGGGAAAGGAAGGTGATTGTAAGCCACTTTGAGATTCCTTAAAAGTAGGAAAAAAATCCAGTCTCTTCTTCTCTTCTTCCAATGAAGGCCCTAATAGGCAGTAGTATGTGGCAGAAGATAGTCCTTTACATATCATGGTACCAAGCCATCTGGATCTTTAGAAATAGTCTGTATCCACTTCATGTCGCATTAACCATGTTGTGGCCTTAACATTTACTTCTATATTTCTCCTCCCCTGTCAATGTATGATGGGTATTACCACCAAAAGAACAGCCGGCATCAGAAAGGGTCACATTAATTTCTTTCTAAAGTGAATAGTGAAATTTCTCTTGACCATAAATGGAGTTGCAGCCATCATTAAATGACAGTTTCAAAATTCTCATATCTCAGGCCCGGTGCAGCTTGCAGCTGGTCTGCCATTCCCAGCAATCTTGCCATCTCTCTTGGTTTCGTGCTGGAAATCGTCAGCTTGGTGCCATTATACAAGCTGACTGTGATGAGAAGATGTGATCCTTGAATGAAAGAAAGACTATTAATAATCTGGGAAAGAAAATGGGGGGGGGGGCGCGGGGGGAAAGAACCAATCACTCAGAAAGCTCAGATCTGCCCAGTGGCTCAATTAAAATATTAGCATGCTTCCTCAATGTGTGACCATAATTCCATGGCTGCATATGTGACTCAGTAAAACCTTTAATATGTACACCCTGTTCTATTTTTTATCCTTCTCACATCCAGCTGGAAATTGTAATTTTGACAGCTTGGCTTCAGTCTAGATATCTAGCATGGGCACCAAATGTTGTCACTGCAACATGGAATTTGCAGGTCCAAGTCACTTCTCAGGCTTAAATTTGTGGAAGAAGAAGAAGAAGAGTTTGGATTTATATCCCTCTCTTTCTCTCCTGTAGGAGACTCAAAGGGGCTTACAATCTCCTTGCCCTTCACCCCTCACAACAAACACCCTGTGAGGTAGGTGGGGCTGAGAGAGCTCTGAAGAACTGTGACTAGCCCAAAGTCACCCAGCTGGCATGTATGGGAGTGCACAGGCTAATCTGAATTCCCCAGATAAGCCTCCACAGCTAAGGCAGCAGAGCGGGGAATCAAACCCGGTTCCTCCAGATTAGAATGCACCTGCTCTCAACCACTACGCCACTGCTGCTCCTTTTTTGGGGGGTTTAACATCCATTTTATTTCATCAGGAATTGTAATTCCATGTAAAATTGTTCAAAGAAAGAAATGAAATCATCAAACAGCTACTGCCTAGCTAGCCCCTACACTTTCTTCGGCGAATCTTTGCTGGAGTTGTCTTTGCTGGACAGAGGCTATGGACTGCAGATAGGATTCCAGCAGTTTACCAAACTATAGGATTTTAAGGTACTCTTAAATTGGCCGGGAAAAAATGATATTCATTTGTAGTCTGCCTGTTTTTCTGCCTTTTTTCCTTCTATATGAACACATTATCCTGCCTTATGTTAATTTAGCTAATTGAAGAATAGCTAATTTCACTAATAGGCTAAATGTAACTAAGAAACATTCAATAAAATAATAATTGTATCAAGAAAGTTTCCACATGGCTTTTTTTGTATGAATAGTTCAGTATACGTAACTCCAAATCAAGATTTCTAGTAATAACTCAAATATAACACATAACAGTTCGGTAACAGTCATCCAAAAGGTGTCAGCACAAAAAGGTCCAGATTCTCTGTTGTGAATATCGTAACTGAAATGGTTCAAACAAAATTCAACAAAATGTGCAGATTTTCTGTTTCTGAATAGCAATGGCCAACTGGTTCAAATGATAACGTATTCAAGTACTAGGTGACCAGTACCTGAAAGTTAGTGATACTGGTCATCTAATACTTTAATACTTTATCATTTGAGCCAGTTGGCCATTGTTATTCAGAAATTATTCAAATGTAGTGGTTAAGAGCAGGTCAACTCTAATCTGGAGAACCGGTTTGATTCCCCACTGCTCCACATGAGTGGCGGACTCTTATCTGGTGATCCAAGTTTGTTTGTTTCTCCATTCCTACATTCCTGCAGGTTGGCCTTGGAATAGTCACAGTTCTTCAGAACTCTCTCAGTCCCACCTACTTCACAGGGAGGTCTATTGTGGAGAAAGGAAGAGAAGGAGTTGGTAAGCTGCGTTGAAACTCCTTTTGGTTGAGAAAAGTGGGGTATAAATCCAAACTCTTCTTTTTCTTCCATTAGGCTAGTTGTGTTTTAGATTCTTCAGTTTCTGATGGTTCCCAAAGGGTTCTTCCATCACAACAGTTCCAGTTACTTTTCTCAGCATCATTACAGCCCATCCTGCATGCATCTGTCACGCATCACATGTCAGCTCCAAGCACCCAATTAACACCATGACACAACATTGGACAAAGTGGCATTTCTCTCCCCTGGAAACTGGAGACAATATGTGGCATTTCCAGTCCTGCTTATTCCAGGGGTTAGCTAGGCAGTAGCTGATGATGATTCCATTTCTTTCTTTGTACAAAACTCCACATATATACACTTAAAGGGTGGTGCAAATATTCTAAATTACAAGATAAAAGCAAATAAAAATTTAAGAAGAAAAATCAAAGTGCTGCACCTAACAACACCCCTGAGGTTTATCCTCTCCCCTCCGCCCAGGCACATACAGGCACATTCCGCACATGCAGAATAGTGCACTTTCAAACTGCTTTCAGTACTCTTTGAAGCTGTGCGGAATAGCAAAATCCACTTGCAAACAGTTGTGAAAGTGGCTTGAAAACGCATTATTCTGCGTGTGCAGAAGGGGCCACAGTGGCTTTAAGAATTAGAATGTCATCCATATAACTGGGATCTGAATCTGCTCCCAGAGCATGTGTCTGACCTCATCTACTAAATTACCCATGTTTGTGCAATGCTAAGAGCTCCCTCTTCTGCCGTATCACGTGGATTTTCCCTTTTGCCTTTGGATTGCTTTTTAGAAGCTAGACATGTACTGCTAGGTAGCTATAGTCAGCTCTGCCTTCTTCTTGAGGGCAGAATATATTGCATAGTGTGTATGTGGGAGTGTGCTTGTGTTCTTGGAGAATCTGGTTCTTAATGTGAATGTTCCAGGGATGGGTATTATCGCTGAATGCTTCGTATCCTCTTAACTGCTTGAGTTGGCTAATTTTCCAGCCCAGCTGCATGCATTCTTTATCCTTCAACTCCTCCCCTCCCTGCTCCAATTTCATTCTATCTGGATTTTCAGTGTTCCTTCCAGGCTTATAGAGGAGCTTTGCCATGAAGTCAGAAAATCCCTTTTTAGCCATTTGTGTGGCCATTGCCCAGTTTGAGGATATTTCTTAAACCTGGGTATAGAATCTAAGCCAGTGGTGTTTTATTGTGAATGGCGGGAGGGGGGAGACTTAGTGTGGGAGTGAGTGGCGGCCATTGGCAGTGACTTTACTATGGATTTGGGCTAAATTAAAAAGTGGCCCAAATTCCCACTGACACATGTCTAGGGAAACACATGTCTTCATGCCCAGATACAGCTAATATTTTAGGGACTGGATTTTAGGGACAGGATAGATACCATGTTTAATGGTATCCAGGAACAATATTAGTCAAGCTCATTGTATTTGACAACATCCCTAGACATAGTTGTGCATGGTTGCAGCAGCATCCAGATCCAGAAATCACAATTCCTACTTACATAGCCGTTCTCAGAACCCCTCAGTTGTTTTTCAAATGACGTAGGCTTTTCAATTGGCCATCCTAGCAGGAAATTCACCATTTCCAGTGCCAACCCCTTGTTGCTGTAAAATTCAGGAATGGAGGAAAAAAATGGTCTGTACAATGATGCTATGGGGATTTCTTTTGAGAATAAGGGAGATTCCTAGAGTGTCAGCTGGAAGTGATATCACACCCACCCCAAATTCCATCCTCCCCAGTCACCATTTCCCAGCATTTGCCCAGACATTGTTTGGGACCCTTGAAAAAAGGATAACCTACAGCACAGGTGTCAAACTTGTGTCCCTCCTGATGTTCATGAACTACAATTCCCATCAGCCCTTGCCAGTATAGCCAATGCTCATGTTGGCAGGGACTGATGGTAATTGTAGTTCATGAACATCTGGAGGGCTGCAAGTTTGACACCCCTAACCTACAGGGTTCTTGATGATTCCTGTGAGTCTCCTGATATTTTTAGCCATGAAAAAAAGACAAATTGTAAATATTTTAATTTATTAATGAAGTGTGAAAACAGCAGAGCCGAGAAGCCTCACTGGTGCAGAATGGGTCCAGTTTCAAATCAGTTTCATTCTAAATACTTGGTGATTATCTTCTTTGTCACCAAAGAAATCGAATTCCAAACTAATCCATTTCAACAGAATCCACAGCAAAACCATTGTGGGGACATCTTCATACAAACACCGGCAGTCACACAAGACAGAGTGATGCAAGAATGTTGGGATTTGTGCAAGATGTGGGTCCATAGAAAAGTGATTGTGAAATGTCTTGGAGCCAGTTTTCATGTTATAACAGTGGAATCGTTTGTGTTTCATCATGGGTTTCTTACATGATATTTTCGATGATGTTACAGTGGAGATTGCCTAGTTCCTCCTGTTGATTTCCCTGTGGCTGCATCTGTGCTATGGAACAGGCTTCTCAAAGATTTGAGGAAGGCCCCTACCTTGGAGAGGTTTTAGAGGCTTTGAAAAGCAGCTTTTGTATTGTGTCTTTGGTCACTCATGAGTGAAGTTTTTGGGTGCTTCTCTGGAGGATTTCAAACAGAGGCTGGATGGCCATCTGTCAGGAGGCTTTGATAAAACTGGATGACCCTTGCAGTCTCTTCCAACTCTATGATCCTCCTCTTCCTCCTCCTCCTCCTCCTGCTGCTGCTGCTGCTGCTTTTGCTCATGTAAAAGATTTGCAGGAAAACTTAGAGCAATTTTGAGCATTTGGGGAAAGAGTAATTATTCTTTAAGAATTCATGCATACTGCTCACTATCAGTGACTAAATCAAGTTATTTTATTAATTTATTTATTAATCTATTCTACTTAATGGGATGCCTTTCCCCCTGTGAGCCGAGGGTGGCTTCCAACCTGGAATAATAACAGTAAAATTAACAATAAATACCACGTAAATCTATAACAGCACATCCAGATGGTCTTAAACTACTAACAATTAAAACATACATAAATTTCCTATGCTATACTAAACAAAACTATGAACAGAGAATTGTTTGCTTCCGTGCTGGTGGTGAGTGAATGTCACACGTTTTGGACTACACAGAGCAGAAATTAAAAAAAAAACAATAGTGACAACTCTCTAAATTTAGGATAGCATTTTTTCCAGTGAGATGCATTGACATCTCACCAATTAGCCTGAAGAAAAATTTGAACACTTGAAAATTACAAATTCAGATAACCTGTAGCACACTTTTGATAGGATTACACACCTCGGCTTCCATAATGAGAGCTGAATCGCGGATGAATTTGTGCAGTAATGAAAAGTTCAGGGAGCAAACCAAAGAGATCGACATAGTTCTAACAGCAATAGAAAGCCCAGCTTCTCCTTGGTTCAAATTGGCTAATAAATTGGATATATAATTGCAAGCAGCAGCCCTGCTAATTTCTGGAGCTTGTTTAGCATGCAGTACATCTGCTAACTGGTTTGTGCGTACAAAGCAGGGGGATTTGAACACATAAAACATTATAAGTGTAAAACAATATTGTTCTCATTACTGAGTGTTTCCATTCATGGGAAGCAATTGCATCTTCTTGAAATGTCACTGCACAGACACACAGAAACTCACTTCTGCAATGTTCAGGGATATTTTCTTAAATAGCAACCTATAGTTCTTGTTTATCCATCCTTATCTACCAGATCAGTTGTGTTCCATGAAGCTGTCCAGCTTTGAATCCTAAACAATAAAAGGCTAAGAAATAGAATGTCACCAATGGATGAACCCTCCACCAATGGGGGAGCAGGACTCACGAAGGCCTGCTCCTCCCTTGCTGAAGCGATCATGGTGGAGACATACGATTTCTTCCCTGCCTGCAAAGCAGCGTCTCTACCCCACCCCCAATATCGATCCATCGAGCCTCTTTCCCGCACAGCAATCCCAATTCCAGCCTCTCGCACCCTAAGCTAGAACTTCCCATCTCCTGCCACCCTAACCTCACCTTCTAACCCTCCCTTACCCCAAGCATCATCTTCTAACCCCCACCCCAAACCTCACCTTGCCAACTCCCCCATCACCCCAACCCTCACCTTACCATTCTCCCCCACCCCAATACCAACCTGCCAGCCTTCCCCACCCTCATACTTACCTACCACTTCTCCCCACCCCTAACCACCCCTTCCAACGCTCCCCATCCCAAGCCTTACCTTTCAACTCATCCTCCACCCCAAGCCTCACCTTGCAACCCTGCTTCACCAGAGCCCTCACCTTTCCAACCTCCCCCACCTGAAGCCTCCTGTTTCAACATCTCCAATCTGCTACCCCAAGCATCCCCTTTCTACCCTCCCATCAACCAAGCCATCCTCCTCCACCCCAACCCTCACCTTGCTGTCCTCCCTCCCTCCACCCCACTCCACTTCTTTCCATCCTCCTCCTCTCCACCCTCCACCTATCCTCACATTCCAATCTACCCCCAAGCCATACTCTCCAACCTCTTCCATCGCCGATCCACACACCCAAAACCAGTTAAGTGTTGCATTGGAAACAGGGGAGGCACTATATATATAACAATTTAAAAACCCAGATGACAAATAAAATCTACCAATATAAACAGTAGAGGGGAGAAGAAGAGAGAGTACAACTGTAACTACCTCAACCATAAGCCTGGTGGAACATCTCTCTCTTACAGGCCCTATGGAATTTCATCAGGTCCCACAGGGCATGGGTCTCAGTAGATAGAGCATTCCAGCAGGTAGAGGCCATGGTCAAGAAATACATATATTAGCAACAAAGCTATGGGCATGATCTAGGCAACATTAAGTAGTCTAACAGCCCCATCCAAAAGGGGAAGGCAAATTCACCAGTGGGAGCAGCATGGAACCATGCCAGTAGATTTGGTCTCTCTTGGGCACTTGCCCCAGAAGAGAGGTGAATCTGTGGGTCTGTGGCTGCTGCAGCCTTCACCCACAGTGGGACATGGCACCTGATGAAGCACCAGTGTTAATGTCCCCCTACTGCCACCTGCATAATGGGGGTGGTTCTGGGGCATGGCTGGGGGAGGAGCCCCTCCTGGCCATTGTTCCTGTTGCACCAGCAGCCCGGGCTTTGGACTTACGCCATTGAAAAGGTGGCATAAATCCATTAAGCCCAGTGAGGGCTTCCTGGTGACAAGGCTTTTTTAGCATTGCAAGCTTTCCCGTGCTGCCAGGAAGCCACCATGGGTATGACAGGCCAGTGTGGCTGTGGCACCACACCCTGGTGCCTGGCCTATTGGATGGGGATGTTCGCCCATTATACCATGTAATATACCTTTTTTTCTCAGTGAGAAATAACATAAACAAATGAATTCGACTATATAGTTAATGCCGAAGTGTTTTGGTCAGTTCTTAAGAGTGTATCCCAGGAATGTAAAGAAGGCAAAAGATGAAGGACCAAGGGGTTGAAATGAATTTTATTTATGTTATTTATAGTCTTCCTGTATCAATTGGACTCAAGTTGTATTATGCAGAGTGAGTCAAAACAATCAACAGGATGAGGCATTCAATAAACAATAGGATTAGGGTTGTAGAACCAACCTGACTCATTAACAGTGCAATCCTGAGAAGGGGGGCAAAATCACTGAGGAAACTATGGTGTGACCTTATTGCCAGCATAAATGCTACTTGCTCCTGTGTAAGGGGCATTTACACTGGTGCAGAGGCATTTGTGCCAGCATCAGAGAGCTGTGTGGCATTGCAATGCCCTGGTGCCAGAGCAGCACTCCTCTGATACAGAAGCCCACACCAGCACTGAAGGGAGTGTTCCTGGGGTTGGGGATGGCTTTAGTTGTCTTTCTGAGCCCTTTCATCCCAGAATGCCTCCATCTGACGGCATGGACTTACATTGGCAAAATCAGTAGGGTAACCAGCTGTCCGCTGCTTAAATGGTTTTAATTGTTTTAATGAATTTTAGTGTATTTGGTCACTATCGTGACCCTTGTTCTGTCTTGCATACATAGTGTTGTACACCGCCCAGAGCCCCTTGGGGATTGGGCGGTTTATAAATTCAAATAATAAATAAATAAATAATAAACCCATGGTGCTGCATAAGCCACTTTCGCAGGAGAAGGGGTAGTGTCACTGTCAGCTTTTTGGCCACAGTGCAGCAAGCCTTTTAGGGGCTACCACATCTGCATTGTGGCTGTGCTGTCCCTGGCCATAGAACAGCGGTGGAGAACCTATGGCACGGGTGCCAGAGGTGGCACTCAGAGCCCTTTCTGTGGGCACATGTGCACAGAGTTCATCATGGGGGCGGGGCGGAAAATCACCTCCCTCCCCCACACACACACCTAGGCTGGCCTGGGCATGATCCTTTACCTGGGAGTAAGCTCAGTTGCTGGTAATGGGGCTTGCTTATGAGTAAGCCCTCCTAGGGTCGTGATTCACCCATTTGAAGCGTTGCACGGTTGCTTCACCAAGCGTACTCCTGAGTAACATGTGCATCGGAGCCAACTGTTTTTTCTAAACTAAAACCTTAGTATTCAGGTTAAATTGCCGTGTTGGCACTTTGCAATAAATAAGTGGGTTTTGGGTTGCAATTTGGGCACTCGGTCTCGAAAAGGTTGGCCATCACTGCCATAGAACAACTACCCTCCGCCCTCAGGATTGTGCTGCCCATGATGCAAAAATTTACTTAATAGGATCCTAACTTCAGCAAGCTAAACACATATAGACCACAATTCCTAATTGTTTATCCAAGTAACTGTTTTTGGATCATTCAGTGCAACTATATTGCTTGCATAGAAAAGCCCTCTTGAACAATTCAGATTTGCAGAGTTGACAAAAAGTCAGTAGAGTGGGAGTCTTCCTGACTGCCTCAGACAGCCATTCCATACGGTGGAGGCCACAGCAGAGAAGATATGTCTATGAGCAGTTGTTGATTTTGCCCAGTTGCAGGTTGGCACCCTCAGAGACCTTGCTCAGGTGACTGAAGTTGTCAGGGTGGTGCACAGGGAGTGATTTTATTTATTTATTTATTTATTTATTAGATTTTTATACCGCCCTATCCCCGAGGGGCTCCGGGCGGTGTACAACAATAAACATAAAATAACATAAAATGGCTAAATCTTTAAAAGCAGCGATAAAACAGTAAAAGCTAAATCTTATAAATACAATACAATAAAATACAATAAAAAAATACAATAATAAATATAAGTGGCGTCCAGCAGCTCCATATTCAAAATCCTCTCCCCAGATTGAAAACTAATGGAAGCTACAAATGCTTCAACTTCCAAAATTAACTTTAGAAATTTTCCTAATTAAATTTCAGGAAAAATGAAATGCAGGAACGAGCATATCCAGGGACTGAGCATATCCAACATATACATACATGCAGAAGAAGAAGAAGAGTTTGGATTTATATCCCCCCTTTCTCTCCCGCAGGAGACTCAAAGGGGCTTACAATCTCCTTGCCCTTCCCCCGTCACAACAAACACCCTGTGAGGTAGGTGGGGCTGAGAGAGCTCTGAGAAGCTGTGACTAGCCTAAGGTCACCCAGCTGGCATGTGTGGGAGTGTACAGGCTAATCTGAATTCCGCAGATAAACCTCCACAGCTCAGGTGGCAGAGCTGGGAATCAAACCCGGTTCCTCCAGATTAGATACACGAGCTCTTAACCTCCTACGCCACTGCTGCTCCACATGCACACACCTACACACATCAGAAAGGACCAGGGAAATCTCTCATTTCTGGCAAGTTTTCAGAAATGCTTCTTAAGCTATTCACTAAAAAAGGGAAAAAGAAAAAGAAACTCTTCACTTTTTTTCTCTGTAACTGCCCCACATTAAAACAATGTAGGAGTTAAAAATGCTTAGCTGGGATTAATCCTTGGCCTATGGAAAATGCACATATAGCCTGTGGGAAAAAAAAGGAAAGACCTACATGACTAATATTCTGGGCTTTTAGAGATAAATTAAAAATAATCTTTAATTGGCACCTGTCAAGATTTCCAAGAGAGATACAAAAATTTTAATGACATTTTGGCGGAATTAGATCCATGTCATCATGAAGCTACTGAATATTCAATTTTAATCAGCTGGCTTAAACTATTATATATTATTTGGAACTATTTTTGGCATCAGAATATTTTTCACAGACTGAAGATAAAGGATTCAATTTTTTTTTACAAAAAATGCTGTCACACTGAAAAATGCCAACACTTATAATCATTGCTAATACCCTAGAATTTGTGGGATTAATATTGTTGACACTGGGAAGATATTAAATACCAATAATCAAGTCCTTATTTATCTTGCCAAGATGTTCTTAAAGTATTTCTTTTTAAAATCCACTAAAGAGAGTAGGTACAGAAAGGGGAGCACCACATATTTCAGTCGGGTCTCCCATGCCCACAAGAAAATGCATGCAAAGCACTTCTCAGTTCATCAAAGTCAACGGCCTTAGGAAAAGCATTGCATCATAAATCAGCAGGATAAACTTACTAATTTCTGAATTTAAAATACTCAGTTCATGGGCAGAGCCTTTCAGATTCTGTCAGCTCTGGAGCAGAGAGTAGAATTATTGAGTGGGCCATGCGTGGATGGAATTGCTTTTATTTTAAAAAAGCAGTATTTGGGTTTGAATAAACAGGTGAGGGGTCTTTCACTCCAGTGAGTCTAGTGCTCCACTTCTGGAGTGTTTCTTCTTTTTCCCATCCAGGGGCATGTAAATTATGTGGTCATCTTAAGCAGAGTTATACCCTTCATTGGACTAATAAGGATATAACTCTGTGTAGGATGGCACTATTAGAGATCAGCAAGGTGGTCAGGTACAGTAGCAGTCATTATTACCTTCTCTGAAAGTGGAACTGGACAAGTATCCAGTATAGTATAATAGGCAGAATGTAGGACTATGATCTGGTAGACCTAGGATGAAACCTAGGAGAACATTGGTGACCACAGGCCAGTCATATACTGTTAAGCCTAATCTACCTTACAGGGATGTTGTCTATTTGAATTTATATTATAACATATGATATTATTAGACTGTCATTATCAGATTTAACATATATTGTATAAGGTATTTGATGATTGTTGTTAGATTATTATGATAAGCATTCTTTCCAGTTCATTATTATATCATTTACTTTTAACAATAACAACTATTATAATTAAACGTCTATTGTGTAATAGATTGTGGTCAATATCATGTGTGCAATTATATTTTTCTTAGTCTTCTTATGCAATTGTAACATTTGTTTTTTGATTTTTTTCTTTCTTTGGTTCTGTTTATATTTTTAATTTTTAAAAAATCTTAAGAAACACATGGCATCATTGTCATTATTTTTAAACCAGCGTATTCTCAATAAAATTAATCTTCTATTAAATGTAATGGTCAGGGTTTTGGCAGGGTTTTGATAGAGTAAGCAGCTGTTGGCAGGGTTTTGATAGAATAATTATGCATATCACATTGTTTTCCTTTTTTATTTTGTAGAAAATGTTTTATTAGGACTTTTAAAAAGAAAAATAGAAACAATAATGTAGAATATACACAGAAATTATACTATACTGAAGGGAGAGCTCCAAATTTCCTCTGTGCCAAATATTAACACAATTAAAGATTTAGCACTTGCTCCCCAGTTAAAATTTTGAAATTATTATTCAATTAATTATTTACTATGACTAATTATGTAGTATTCTCACTTTTCTCTATTATATCCATTTTCTTATTCTCCTAGTCCTCAAACCCACAAATAATCAGTTCATTTTTTTTCTGCTTTGAGCACAAAGTCTATTAGGGGTTTCCAGTTATTGATAAAGTTAGAGAAGTTCTTTTCTCTAATCAGTGAAGGAAGCTTAGACCCCTTCCACACATGCAGAATAATGCACTTTTAATCCACTTTCATAATTGTTTGCAAGTGGATTTTGCTACTCCGCACAGTAAAATCCAGCTGCAAAGTACATTGAAAGTGGATTGAAAATGCATTATTCTGTATGTGCCGAAGGGGCCTTAGCCACCTCAGCCAATTCCATTACCTTCACAAAACATTCCTCTGTTGTGGATACAGATAATGTTTTCTGTTTTTGTGCATATAATATTCTCGCTGTCAATATCATACATAAAAACAAAACTCCATATTTTTTGAACTGTCTTTCCATCAGACCTAAAAACGAAAGCCTCTGTTTCAGCTGTATATTACTTTTTTAAATCTTCTGAATTTATATCTCATTGATTTCCAATAGGTTTTATAGTGAAGGGGCAGTCATGCCAGTCTGTTGTAGCAAAATGAAAACAACATTCCAGTGGCACTTTAAATAGCAACACCATTTATTTCTTTATGAGCATTAATGAGTCACAGCTCACTTCTTCGGCTATGGATAGGATCAAAACTGGGAATCTTTCCAGTTTCCAGATTCCCAGGTTTGATTTGCATGCATATCTGAGGAAGTGAGCTGTGACTCATGAAAGCTCATAGTGAAATAAATGTCATTAGTCTATTGTTTTATTTCAGTAGGCTTCATGCATCATAAGTCTGTCTTGCAGTCAGTTTTCCCTGTCAACCAGAAAAATAGAGAAGACTTTTCTTGATTTGTAATATACATTTATAGAGTACAATCCATCCAAAATCTCTCAAGAGCAAGGCCCATTGAAATTATTGGGAGCTACTGAAGGACTATTATGTTCCTGTCCGTTAAAGTGATCATGAAGAAGAAGAGGAGGAGGAGAAGGAGGAGGAGGAGGAGGAGGAGACTCAAAGGAGCTTATAAACTGTTTTCCCTTCCTCTCCCCACAATTGACACTTTGTGAGGTAGATGAGGCTGAGAGAGTTCTGAATGAACTGTGACTAGCCCAAGGTCACCCAGCAGGAATGTTGGAGTGGAGAGACAAAAAAATCTGGTTCACTGGATAAAGAGTCCAGTGCTCATGTGGAGTGGAGAATCAAACCAGTTCCCCAGATTAAAGTCCACCTGCTCTTAACCACTACTCCTCACTGACTCTCATGGACAGAGATGTACAGAGCCCCTCTCTGAGCAATTCTGAAAGTCTAATCCAAAATTTTTTTATAAGTATCATTTCAAACTCCTTGAGATACGGAGGAACCTCCAAATTCAGCCGTCAATGTTGCTGCTGGGGGCACATGCCCCAAAATCTATACCCAGATCCTTATCAGTTATACTCACTGGTTAAACACTACTTCTCCTAATGGAAAATGGGATCCCAAAAGAGCATTCATCCCAGGTAAGAATGTGTAAGACAAATCACAATAGTGTTACCATGACTCTTTTACTTCCTATAACATTCCTGGATGTTTTACAGAAACACAATAGTTGAAATTTGTCCTGAGATTTTGTTTGAGGTAAAATTGGGTGGCAACACCGTGGAGAATCTGCCTATACTTTTAAGCCTAGACACTGGTGATAGCCTCTATGAACTCTCATAGCCCAAAGAAGCATATTTGTGTCTGTTGATAACAGGTAGAACAACCATATGTAAAACAGGAGAGTGATATAAACACCATCTAAAATGTGGACTCCACCTCTGGAATTTGTCCTCTTTTTAAGCTTTAGGCACAGAGTAGTAGCTAATGGATTATAAACAAGAGATGACTCAGAATTGTGAGGCTTTTCAATTTTGTCTGCTACTAGGAGAGCCAGAGTTGTGGTGTGGTAAAGGGGGGTGAACTCTCATCTGGAGAATTTGGTTTGATTCCCCGCTCCTACACATGAGCAGCGGACTCTCATCAGGTGAACTGGAACTCCACTCCTACACATGAAACCTGCTAGGTGGCGTTGGACTAGTCACAGTTCTCTCAGAACTCTCTCAGCCCCAAGGTGTCTGTTGTGGGAAAGGAAGGGAAAGGTGTTTGTAAGCTGCTTTGATACTCCTTACAGAAGAAAAAAGTGAGGTATAAATCCAAACCTTTCTTCTGGGGAAAAGGAGGGGGGTATCTAGTATGTATATTCCATGCAGAATTGAATATTATTTATTTTTGAACACTGTAAAAAAAGTCTGGGCCATCAGAAATATTCCTTTTATGGTAATTATTACGGCAGTGGCGTAGGAGGTTAAGAGCTCGTGTATCTAATCTGGAGGAACCGGGTTTGATTCCCAGCTCTGGCGCCTGAGCTGTGGAGGCTTATCTGGGGAATTCAGATTAGCCTGTACACTCCCACACACGCCAGCTGGGTGACCTTGGGCTAGTCACAGCTTCTCGGAGCTCTCTCAGCCCCACCTACCTCACAGGGTGTTTGTTGTGAGGGGGAAGGGCAAAGAGATTGTAAGCCCCTTTGAGTCTCCTGCAGGAGAGAAAGGGAGGATAAAAATCCAAACTCTTCTTCTTCTTCTTCTTCTTCTTCTTCTTTTTTTTTATGTCATCCCAAACCTAGGGGAGAGAAGTCTGAGAGTGTTTCCTTCCCCTCACTTAATATCACTTGTTTGGCTTTCTGGAGCCAAGCACAAGTGATGATGGAAAGTGCCCTCAAGTTGTTGCCATTCACAGTGACCCAGTAAACGTTTTCAAGGAAAGAGAAGAACAGAAGTGAATTGCTATTGCCTGCCTCTCAGCCTGATCCATGGGGTGGGATGGGGATGGCAATCCACTGTTGGGCACCTGCCCTGGTGCAGAGGTGGATCCACCAGCAGACAGCTGCTGCGGCCCTTCATGGCAGTGGGGTGCAGCACTGAATGCTGCCCCAGCATCCCTGCACCCCCACTGCCATTGCCACCACTGCATAGTAAGAGTGGTCCAGGGGCATGTCCAGGGGAGGAGTCAACACTAGTCAACTTCCACCTGGTCATTGGGCCATTATGCCAGTGGCCAAGGCTTGGAACTTAAGCCTCTTTTTCGGTAGTGTAAGTCCATTAAGCCCAATGTGGGAAGCAGGGAGGCTTTTTTGTGTTCTTTGCCCCCTTCCCCCTACACTGCTGGAAAGCTGCCTTGGGAATGGTGGTGTGGCTGTAGTGCTGCAGATGGGCACTGGCCCTTTGGATGGAGCTGTCTGTGTAGCAACCTTGGCCTTCCTCAGTGGTCTCCCATTCAAGGGCTAACCAGGGCTGAGTCCACTTAGTTTCGGAGGTTTAACTAGATAGTGGCAGGCTTTGAAATCATGAAATAGACAACAGTATGCCATGCCATGTTTTAATTATCATTAAAACATGGTAAAGATAGGTTCACTCTGCTTTGCAGTTACAAGGGTGTAAAAAAAAGAAATTATCTAAGGTTTTGGAAACTAATTTATGTCGAGGGAGAAGTGGTACACTTCTATTACAATGCTTTTTGAAAAAAAGAACAACAAACATCTGCCTTTCTTAAAAGTATATGTAATTTCAGCAGAACTGCCTATGCATTATTAACCAAGTGCCAGCATATTTATGTTTAATCAACAGATCATAAATGATACCTTGGGGTTCTGAACATATCTACTAAGTATTGAAAGTATCTGCTACTGGGGAGAATCTGTCCTCACATGACCCCCATTGAGCTCTTCTTGCAGATTTGGAAAAGGGAGAGTCTCTTATTCTGGGCTCAAATTGTATTCCAGAGCATATTAGTGGGACTTGAGAGAAGTGGAGCAAGAAATAAATCAATGAAATAATTAAAGGGCCTCCCTGAAGCCTAAAACACTTCTCCTTCCAATCAGTTGCCTATACCATCTATACCATCTCTTTGCATTGACAGTGACCATCAGCACAATGCCTTTCAGTCTGAGATTGCTGGAATCCATTAGACTGAAGGACTTCTGCACAGGATGAATTGTGATTTAACTATCTCATAAAGACACACCTGCAGCCAGGTCAGAGTTTTGACTTTTTCGCTGAACAAGCCATGACTTTAGACTAATGAAGGTGACAAATGTTGAAGTCCCCTAGTTCAAAATCTCTCACAGTTACATATCAGGTGGTATTCAGTGCTAACTAAGGTAGTATCCCAATTATTGCATGGAATTTGGGTCTTGATAGAGACAGTGAATGAATCAGTCGATTAACCTTTGTTGGGGTTTGTCCACAAGGTTTGTTGTGTACCAAATTGTATTTCAGGTATTGCTGTTAGAGCTGATTTGGTTCAGAATTCATTGGAAGCTCGTGTTTGGATCTCTGCATTTCAGTTAAAGCAAAAAAATCTCCAGTGGAAGAAAAAGCATTATTAATCTTATTGGGAATGACCCTAATGAGTGTCGAATGGAAGGTGATTGTCAAGGATATATTCTGTTGATGACAAAAATATGGACATGATAAAACAAGGCCCTCAGTACTGAATTTGGTTAGAGCAAGTACTTTATTGAGCAAGCACAACATGTATGCTCACCGTTATTTGGAATTCCCTTCTCTTGTGTCAGTCTGAATGACTTAAAAAACCTACCAACCCTCAGTTAAGTTCTTTTCTCTAAGCTACACTTTATTTATTTATTTATTTTTAAAGCTTTTATACCGCCCCATCCCCGGGGGGCTCTGGGCGGTGTACAGCAGAAGAAAAACAATGTAAGTAGTTAAAACATTTAAAAGCAGTGACAACCATAAAAAGCGTTCCTAATAAATATAATAAATTACAGTAAAATAGATGGCGTTCAATAGTCTACTATTGTAATTTCCTCCCCTCCCCCAAAAGGGGGGGAAGGCGTCCAGTATTCTAATCTAAAAATTCCCTCCCCCCTCCAAAAGGGAGGAATGGCGAGTCTGAGATGACAGTTGGGTCTAGATAAGTCAGGGCCTCGCCCAGGATGTCAGGGCCAGGCTGGCATGGGGCATTCTCATCAACGGCCGGTTCCTCCAAAGGCCCGGCGGAACAGCTCCGTCTTATAGGCCCTGCGGAACTCACCAAGGTCCCGCAGGGCCCGGACAGCTGGAGGGAGAGCGTTCCACCAGGCCAGGGCCAGAGCCGTAAAGGCTCTGGCCCGTGTGGAGGCCAGCCGTATCGCCGAGGGGCCAGGGACCACCAGTAAATTGGCCTCAACCGATTGGAGAGGCCGTACAGGGACGTATGGGGTGATGCGGTCTCAAAGATACGATGGACTTAAAGACCAATTTGCAGGCATAGGGTGTTCGGATGGTAAATATGGGTCTGGTCAGCTTGAGTCCTTAGATGACATCATTTACCCTGGGGTCAGAAGAATATATTAAACAGGCACATGCAATACAGTGGATTAGATAAATCTTTGCCATCAACAATTCTTTTTAAGGTTATGGTTTTTATATATTATTTAAAAGCCACTAGATTAGAAAGTTCCCATAAAACAATCTGGAAATGAACTTTAATGTTGTATGTAGGACTGCTCTGAGCTGTTGTTGTTTTTCCCAACTGCTAATGTTTTAGGCAAAACTAGAGATATCTGAAGAACGGACATTTTTTTCCAAACATAATTTATATGAAGTTTCATTTTTTTTTTTTTAAAAAAGCATGTTTTGCTTGATGGTTCTTCTCTATAGTGTGTGTGTGTGTGTGTTTGCTGCTGGCTCTTCCTTCCTGTATTTGTCACATGATTGATGCTACTCAATCAGGGATCATATAGTCAGGAAAATGCCAACAGTGTTGATGAATAGCTATCCAATTTGACAGTCTCATAATATCATACAGGGAAATAATACTAAGGGCAGAGGTGGACAGGAATGGTATGCCCTTCCCCAAAAAACAACCCCCCAAAGAAACTATCAATAAAGTGGTGAGTAGTTTCAGCTAAGGTTAAGTTGGGGACTTGCCGAAATGGACCTATTTTGGCAGTGTTTGCACAACGAGTGATTAGAAGGGACGTAAGTTTAAAATATAGGACTGCATGTGTCAGCTGGAAGTTTGCAGACAAAGCCAGTAACCTAAGAGATTTGCTTTCAGCTTCAGTCTATTCATTGTCAATTTCCTTTGTTTGGCATGAATAACGTTTACCCAGCGCGTGTTAGACAGTCTTAACTTCAAGTACTGCGTAGTAAATTTCTGGATCACTTACTGTGGTAGCTCTTCAGCACCCGGAGAATGAGCAGATGGTAAATGTGCTTCAGATGTGCTGACCACCCTTCCTGAAACACTTGGCAATGGCTGGGAATTTTTATGTGGCTTTGTCATTGGCAGCAGATGTACAGTAAAGAAGAAATAGAGTTGACGAGTGGATAGAAAGACAGATGCACCCATTCTTTGCCCACCACTGTAACTCCATGCATTATTACACACACCCGTTTGTATTTTGGAAATGGAAATGAGAGTCGATTATCATTGTTACTGAGGGAGCAAGAGGTTGGCAATTCAAAGAGGATGTGAGGTTTCGGAGTGCAACACATCCACTATTTACTTACATTACAGTGGTAAGCTTAGGTTCTTCCATGCGGCAAATCAATGCCCAGGTACTCAAAAAACCCTAGTGTGTCTCATAAATTGTAATGTTGGTCGAGGATTAAACCCATGAAATTAATTGGTAATGTATGGTTAGCCAGTGTTACAGAACTGATAGTTTGTGAGCTTGCCTTAAGATCCCACAATCTTTGTTCTTGGATAAAGCTAGGGGCTACTGTCATTCTGCTTTATATTCTGCTATATATATGGGACTGCTTTATATTCCAGTTGTTTTACAGTCATTCTTCATTCTGGTAGTCTCTCTGGTCCTGAACATGTGCTCGAGTTGTGAACAATTGTTCTGTGTAACAACTGGTGCATCTGATTAACTGAGTCATGGTCCAAGATGCAAGAGTCGGATTCCATGAATTGGATCCAGACTAAACTTTCAAATGGCATAACAGGAAGTTCGTGACTGCTCCTTCCATTGCAACCCACTGATTTCTACAAACTATTGTTCCTAGACCAGGGGTAGGGAACCTGCGGCTCTCCAGATGTTCAGAAACTACAATTCCCATCAGCCTCTGTCAGCATGGCCAATTGGCCATACTGGTAGGGGCTGATGGGAATTGTAGTTCCTGAACATCTGGAGAGCCGTAGGTTCCCTACCCCTGTCCTAGACGATAGGCAACCCTGATGCAGGGCCTGTAGAACATGGGGCAGGAGCTCAAAGCATCTGGTGGGACTCAGATCCCTCCCAGTTGCTCACCTCCCTTGCCATCGATGTGCAGTTCCTTTGCAAGTACTCTACCACCGATGCTCCCAACTTTCCAGTATTGATGGGAAAGTATATATCGGTGATGCACAGCAGTAGCATTCCTGGGGGCCAAAGCAATAGCACACATCAAGCAGAGCTGTTGGGGAAAGGGCATGAATGCTATGCAGGTGGCTGAGAGCCCAGCTCATGGGATAAGGGGAAGGATTTACAATTATGTGGGAAGACACACAGCTGGATAAGTCGTAGGGATGCCAGCCTCCAAGTGGACCTGGGGATTCCCTGGAATTACAGCTCATCTCCAGACTACAAAAATGAGTTCCCAAGGGGAAAATGGATGCTTAAGAGCATGGACTCTATGACATTATATCCCACTGAGGTTCCTATCCTCTTCAGGCTCAATCCCCAAATCTCCAGGAGTTTTCCAATCTGGAGATGACAACATTTCCTCCCTCCCCCACCAGTGGTCAGGGGGAAACTAGCAACCCTAATAGGTGGAAAGGGAGGAATTGGGGGGGGGGGAGGGTCCACAGAAGTATCTTCTGAGCATTGTCTGTCTAGGGCCTCCCAAAACCTGAAACTGACACTTCTCTGGTGTGGATGTGCATTGGTGGAAGTCACAAACTTAGTCCAGATCAGGCACGTAGGTAAGGGGGGGTTCTCAGGTTTGAACCCGCCCCATTCATGTCCGAAGCTCCGCCCACCTGTTTGTGAGTTTTTAAAAGATTTAAGTGCTTTTTTTGCCTGCAGGGGGTGCATTACTTGGGCTAGCAGCACCAAACTTTCAGGGATTGTTTGGGGGACTTTCCTGATGACACTACCCATGTTTGGTGTGGTTTGTTTCAGGGGGTTCAAAGTTATGGACTCCCAAAGGGGGTGCCCCATCCTCCATTGTTTCCAATGGGAGCTAATAGAAGATGGGGCTACACCTTTGAGGATCCATAACTATTTGGGATTCCTTCTGAACCAACAACTCTACCAAACCTGGGAGGTACTACTCATCAGGAGAAAGTCTCTCATTGGATGCCCACCAACTCCAGTGCCTTTTGGTGAAGTTTGGTCCAGGGGGTCCAAAGCTATGGACTCCCAAAAGGGGTGCCCCCAGCCCCCATTGTTTCCAATGGGAGCTAATAGGAGATGGGGGCTACACCTTTGGACCCCCTGAACCAAACTTCAACTCAAACCTGGGTGGTAACTTGCCATTAGGAGAGACCTCCTAAAGATACTCTGGAAAGTTTGGTGCTTCTAGCTTAACCTATTGGGCACCCCCCTGACAGCAGGCAACTCTCAGCCTCTAGATTCTCCTTTTAAATCCACCCCCTTCGGCATGGATTTAAAGGGAGAATCTGAGGTCCTCAGTTTAGAAAAAGAAGAAGAAGAAGTTGGATTTATATCCCCCCTTTCTCGCCTGTAGGAGACCTCTTTAAATGGGGGCTTTACAATCTCCTTGCCCTTGCTCCCTCACAACAAACACTCTATATGAGGTGGGTGGGGCTGGAGAGAGTCTGCCAAAAAGCTGTGACTAGCTCCAAGGTCACTCCCAGCTGGCGTGTGTGGGAGTTCCTACAGGCTAATCTGAATTCCCCAGATAAGCTCCTCAATACAGCTCAAGTGGCAGAGCAGGGAATCAAACCCGGGTTCCTCCAGATTAGAATGCACCTGTTCTTAAACCACTACGCCTGGCCATTAAAAAAGTGATGTTGTTTCTAGGGTGGGATAATCCACTAAAACAGTCGTTAATCACTTCTTCTAATGTTGTTTAAACTAGGGACCCCAGATTCTCTCTTTAAGGTGGATTTAAAAGGAGAATTTGGGCTCTCTAGTTTAAACACCATTGAAAGTGATGCTGTTTGGGGGTAGATTCCAGCATCACAGTGGCTGCCGGGGGAGGGGGCACAAAATTCAGATTTTGCACCAGGCTCCATTTTCCCTCTATGCCTCTGCCCAGAGGGGAGGGGCAGGGGAGGGCAGGCAGGGGAGTCTGCCATCCCCGACCTTGGAGAGCTGCTAGGCCAGGGGCAGGACTTGGGGAGGTGTGACCATGCCCTAGGGGTGGGTGGGGGTGTGGCCTCACCCCCGAACCCCCCCATAAAAAATCTATACCTACGTCCCTGGTCCAGATCTAACCCCATGGTTCCTTTCTGCTAACTGATGCATTGCTCTGTCACAAGGAGGCTTCCACTGATGCAGGAAGTGTAAAGCTCCTTGTACCCAAGGGAAGTGTTGCCCTCAGTGGAACTTATCTGCAGAATCCAGCCCTTCAGTTTTCCTTTCTTTCTATTATAATTTTATTATTTGATAACATGGCTACCCTCTACTGTGATGATGAAAGCAATGAAATCAGGTCAACAAGTTTAGTGTCTCTGAATCCTTGAGGACATACAGGAAAATATCACTTTGTAATTTAATACAATTATAAGATCAACCCCTTCCATGGTCTCATGGCCTAAATAAACTTTGGAAGAAACAAAAACCATATAGCAGTTGAGGAGCAAAAGGGAGGTGGACAGAAGAATCAGCCATCTCCTGAGAACGTAAACAATTCTGGAGCGTGGAATTCATTGGCAATGGAATCACATTTCCAAATTCTTCCTTTCTGCCTGTTAAGATTTATTGTTTGTTTAACCTATTTCTCATTTTTTTAAAAAAAACTTGCTATTTTTAAGGTGAATCAAAATGTTCCAATTGTTTACATTTGCATTAATTTATTGGATTGCTCTTGATGTGCAAAACTAACAAACTGTCAACAAAAAGTCACTGTCACAAATATCTTTTTATTTTGGTTTTAACTGAAATGACCGAGGTTTCCTATTGCTAGCAGAATGTCAGCCTGGCTGCACCAGTTGGCTATCCCAAAATCCAGGAGGGCTTCTTCTGTTGCTGTCTGTTTGTGGACTTCCTCTCTGTAGCCATTCCAAGTCCTGTAGAAGAGCTGCCAGGAAGAAAGTAACAACTGTCCCCAACTCTCCTGTAATTTCATGAGGACTACAAGACAGAGTTGTTTTTAAAAAAGAAAAAAACCTCTTTGAAACCTCTTGATGGCTTTTGTACTCTAGTTCTTAGGAGCAGGAATTCTTTATGACTCTCATGTACAAGAGTTCTGCCAGCAGCTTTAACAGTATAATCTCTAAAGTTTTCTGTGCTTTATATGCTTCAGAGTAAGAGCTAGGGCCCCAGACTTATCTGTAGGGTTGGCAGCTGTGGTGGTGGCAGAAGAACAGAGAAGACAGACAAATTGGACATTTTAGGGATGGGGGCTTAGGAGGGTGGGATTCAGACAGGGGAGGGACTTCAATAGGATTTAATGCCATACAGTCCACCTTCCAAAGCAGCCATTTTCTCAAGGTGAACTGATATCTGTAACCTTGAAATCAGTTGTAAAAGTGGGAGTTCCCAGACACTATCTGAAGGCTGGAAAGCCTAGATATGTGCCCTATTTGTGGGTCTGCAGGGGGTGAGGAGAAAGACAACACTGCTCTGTGGCCTTGCTAGGGCTAGTGGTATCACAGGGTACTGGCCAGGCAGGCCTCCATGACTGCCCAGGTTCCCTTCAGCCTCTTTCCCTGGCTTAGCCAATCATACTTGGCCTAGTTTCACTGGGGGCAGAACCCTGGCTAGAGTATCTTGCAGAAGGAGTTTTACTTTTGGTTCACCTGATGGAGTTATTTCAGTCTTACTGTGCTTCCAGGCTTAGTTGGCTTCATGGCTTTTCTCACCCATCCTTCCCCATTTTGGGTCATTTTGGAAGTATTTTATCAGGTTTCTCTGTATATCCATGTCTTGCTATTATGTTCTCTTTTCTTGGTCATAACTATGTTGGGCAGTGTCATCATGGGGAGGGATCCGTTTTCAGGGGAAAGGTGGCCTGTATGCACATCCCCCCCCATCCTCAGGGATCCCCTTCTGTGATTTTAGAGTGAGGGCTTACAGAAGACACACCTATCTTGGAGCCTATCCAGATTCTCTCACTTCCAAGTGGCAGGAGATGCCACACAGTGGCCTGCACCCATGTGGAATCCTTCATCCTTCCATTCCATGGTATTCCCCCAATCCTAACAGGTAGGCTGGGATGGAGTTAATCAGCCGGCAGGTAGGTCAGCTGATGCCAGGATCTGCTGATCCATGTTGAGCTAAAGTCTGACAGCTGCTGTAACCAATAAAGTTGTGGCCATTTTCAACCCAGAATGTCGTCAGTGGCCATTGCGCGTACATGGGTTTGTCGGGGTGCCTCACCATCTCTTCATTCCTCCAGTTCCGGGACTGCAAAACCCACCACTTTGGCTATCAGTTGCCTGGGTGAAAGATGGACTTACAGTATAAATGTTTCGAACATATAACTTCCCTCAGGTCTCTGCATTTCTGTTGATACTGAGTCCTCCAGCACCCTGCCCTCTTGGCTGGGCATGCTCCAGTGTTAATAGACCCTTTTTAAAAAAAATGGCAGTTTTTTCAGGTTTCAGGTTTTCAGTAGCTGGATATATGCCTGAACAGGAATAACAAATACTGTAGATGGGGTCGAGCAGCTGCGGTAGCTGTTGTTGCAGTACCACGTCTCACTGACAGTGAGAGATTTAAAAATAAATTGAGACTTCCGAGTCCAGAGGAAAGCTCCTTTGTGGAGCATTGTGCATTCAAGAAAGGTCATATCTAGGCCTTCATCTTGTTGACTGTGCTTTCTACCACTCCTGCAATGCCATGTAATACATAATTTCTTTCACAGCAATAGTGCCACAGGTTATTGTAATGCTGTAATATTGACTAGGTGGTCATTTCCCCGCTAAATATTTTACTATTATTCTCTGGTGAAATTCCTCAGCAGTCTGACTGTGTAGATGAAAAGAGTAAAATGTGATGCCAATACGTTTAAGCTACTTATCCTAACCTCCAGGTTAACTACTGTATCCCTGCCCTGATCCCCAGAAGGGAGAGATTCTCTCTAATTCCTTCTAATCCGAGGAACAAGGAAACCAAAAGCTTTAAGCATAACCAGGCTGGGAAGGAATGAGAACTTGGCTACAGGAAACCAATTTAGGACTTAAGCTTTTTCTTGGAAGTCACTATAGTATTTCACAATGGGATGGCTGAGGTGCCTTTAGTCCCAGACATGCACATATTCCTAAACATTTCTGCAACCTTTCCCTTCAGTCGGGCAGATAACTTTCCCTTTATACACATTGGCAATCCATGTTCAGAAAATTAGCATTAGCAATTGGGCTAATGATGCATCATCTCTCATGTTCAAAGGGCAACCATTTTTCTAAATGGTACAATATAGAATTATGAGTGTGGTTATTATTATCCACGGAGACCATAATACAGAGAGGTAAGCTGCAGTACTGCAATCTAAGCTCTGCTCACGACCAGAGTTTGAAGCAGACAGTAGTCAGTTTTAGGTAACCGGCTCAAGGTTAACTTAGACTTTCATCCTTCTGACAAGCACCATGTTAACAACTGGTTCTGCTGAAGTGGTGTGAACCTGCTGAATCCCACCACTGCATCCATCCATGTACCTGTCTTAGTCTGTCATCCATCCATCTATGTATCTCATTGGCTCCGAAGAGCTCAAAGTAATCGATTAATATTCTTGTGAATACGAAAATGACAGTCAGTCCTAATTTTGATATCACGTACCACAAAGACACTATATGGATTAAACCAATTGTGCATGTATTAGTTACAGCCAAATGGCACCATTTAGTAGAGGGTAAAGAGCTACTCTTTGGATTTGCTAAATTTAGATGGTGATGCTGAGAGACACCTTTCCCCAGGGACTTGGACAGGTCAGCCCACAATGTCTGGTTTGGTCAGCTCCCCCCATTCATAGATACCTCAGAGTGCTTACCACTCAAATCAGGTTGAAATACCTTACCCACACTCATCCTGCCTACCTCATATCACAGGCCTATTTGAATCATAGGCCTATTTAACCTAACAAGCCAAAAAATATACTTTACCTGGCCAATTTGAGTTCAGCCCCCAAAATTATAGTTTGGCCAACTAATCCCACACTGTTTTAATGAGAAAGGGAGGATGAGCCCCTTTTGTCCCGCAGTGGTCCCTGCTCTGAAGATTAGGAGAGATATTTACATATTCCCCACCTGGATCTGATTGGCCAGCTAGCAGCCCAGCAACCAGATGGCCAATAATGAACACTTGTTATTGAAAATTGTTGCGCCAGTGATGAGTAGATCTCTCTCTACTTGTAGAGTAGATGTAGTGATGAGAAAGTTCTGTGAGAATGAATAACTCAAAGTCTCCCAGCAGGGTTTATGTGGAAGAGCAGAGAAACAAACCCAGTTCTCCAGATTAAAGTCCACCAATTTTAACTACTACATCACACTAGTGTTTCATTTCAGCAATTTTTGTTTCTTTCCCAATATTTGCATAAATAAAACAAGCCATAACAATCCAATTTACACAGAACACCACTGCATTTGCTTTTTACCTCCTTTGATCCAAGAAAATCGCAAATGTGATTCCTTTCTTCTGTTCACACAACTGTCAACAAAACACATCCCTGAGCTAGATTTTTGTAAGTTGTTATGGAATGTAACAAGCCCATTACTTTTAACAGACTTCAGATTGGGGGGAAAACACCACCTTCCTAACATAATTAATATCCTCATTCTAAAAGGAAGTAAAGAGTGGGAATCATTTGTACGGCTTAAATTATTGATTGCCCTTAAGCATCTTGTCTCAAGGTTTCTGAAGAGACAAATAAAATTGTATTTTTTTCCAAATAAAAATAGATTTTGATTAAAGGTTCTAGCAGACAATTTGATGATTATACTTGGTTGTGATTAAAATATATATTTATTTTAAGGAGCTCTCCCAACAGATTTTGTTTTATCCTGTTATTATTTTGCACTTTCAGTGTAGAGAACTTGGGAGGAAAAAAAGAGGGAGAAAATGCATTAGGTGCTTAAGCTGTGGGAATATGCAACTGTGTTGCTTCATCAACCTCCTGGTAACAAACACCAAGGAAATCAGTTATGGGCAATCACCCACCTGCTCAAATCACAATTTTTCCAGCAACCTCAAACAAAAAAAAATGGACTTGTCATCAAGCAGTAAATTGTCCCACTTTTTATTTTGAACGATTTATATATGCATGTTTATTCATCTAGATATTCATACCTCATGTTTGTTTCTAAAGGGAACCCAAAGTGCTTATAATGTTATTCTCTCCTCACAACAACCCTGATGAGGCTGAGGGAGAGTGAGTGACCCAAGGTCACACAGCAAATTTCATGGCGGCATGGAGATTTGAACCTGGATTTCCCAGATCCTAGTCCCAAACAGCACCATATGTGGTGAAATTGTCATCCACCCCTCCCCCCCCACACACACACACACTGCTGAGGCTGAGAACTCATTGGATAAAACCAGGGGGCATCCATTGAAAATGCTGGGGGAAAGAATTAGGACTAATAAAAGGAAATATTTCTTCATGCAACGTGTGATTGGTGTTTGGAATATGCTGCCACAGGAGGTGGTGATGGCCACTAACCTGAATAGCTTTAAAAGGGGCTTGGACAGATTTATGGAGGAGAAGTCGATCTATGGCTCCCAATCTTGATCCTCCTTGATCTCTGATTGCAAATGCCTTAGCAGACCAGGAGCTCAGGAGCAGCAGCAGCAGAAGGCCATTGTTTCACATCCTGCATATGAGCTCCCAAAGGTATCTGGTGGGCCACTGTGAGTAGCAGAGTGCTGGACTAGATGGACTCTGGTCTGATCCAGCAGGCTCTTTCTTATGTTCTTATAGATGAGGAAATACTTGAGCCTCAGAGTAGCCAGTCAGCTGTGTGAACAGAGGTACAAGATTTACAATCACAGGCACCCAACTCAGGGTTTATCAGAAGTGCTGGGCAAAATGTCGACAGTTTTTTTGACTCCCAGGGTACTGTACTGTGCTGTAGGCAGAAACTTAGGACTTCTCTGCAGGAGAAGATAAGGTCTGCATGCTTGCAATGCTGATGCTGTTCCTCAGGGTTACGGAGTCTTACAGGAGCCCTCTCATGCGGGCAGCTGAGATGGATTTAATGAAGAGCCATAAAGGCCAAAGCTGTGGATGCAACATGCCATTTCCTGATGCTGCTGCCTGCACTCCACTGCTCTGTTCCCAGACTCTTCATGGTTCTCAGACTGGCTTGGTAACAACCTTGATTTCAGCTACTCCCCTTCAGTGTGTAAATTTGTAGGTGTTTGACTGTCTGGCTGTTTGACCCCACTGCCTGGACTATCCCATTGGCCTGACCTATCTGTGTTTGAATTCTGATTGCCACTTTCCTGCTTGGATAGCCATGGGGGCATCTCCCTGCCTCGGGCCCTGTTGCAGATTTTGGTACCCCAGACCCTCCCCCTCCCTCCCCTTCCTTGCATGCCACCCCTCACTCCCTCCTCTTCCCTCACTTCCTCCCCTTCCCTCACTTCCCTTCCCTTGCATGGCACCTCTCCCTCCCTCCCCTCCCTCCATGGGTGGGCCCCTCATTCCCTCCCCTCCCTCACTCCCCAGAGCCTCAGAGCCTCCTCAGTGCTGGTGCTTCTGTGGCAGCACACCAACCCCGCCCAGCAAGCACAAAAATACACATTCAAAATTCTTATTGTAGCATGCCATAGGTCATGGCCCAGAGATTATTTTAATTTTGGAATGAGTTGAATTAAACTTGGCCTCCCTCCAGCTTATTCAATAGTACACCAACCATGGACACAAACATAGAAGATGCTTGATGTTCAGTCTCACAGTTTTGAACTGTTCCGATGAGGCCTTGTAGGTAGGGGCAGTTCTATTCATACAAGAACTTCTCCACTCATTTCAATGGAGCAGTGAGGTCCATAAAGCACAAGGCGATGTGTGTGCTTTTTTTTTCTCTTTCCCACAAGGGTGGAGAATGTATGGTCTCCGTTTGTGCACCTAATCACATTAAAAAAAAAACCTTAATCAAGGGCTCACAGAAGCCTCATTCATTCTCCTCTAATCGCAATGGTCTTCTTAAAAAAAATTCAACCAGCACAGGTGGTTTTAAAAGATTGAAAATATATTAAACTCATTTAGTGATAGATAAAGGAAGCAATTATGATATTTCTTTCCTGTGCTCTCAGAAGCGTTTTTATTGTTTCAGTGATACGTATCAGTTAGCCAACTAATGACAAATCAGGTTTTGCCACATAATGTCACTTTGCTCCTTTTCATTTTCGCAGAAGCCAGTCAACTTTTTTTAAAAAAGCACTATCAGAATGAATAACCTTTTTCTTAGACCGAAAAATGTTACACGAGACCAACGATCGCAATTATACACCTATGTGCATTTCCTTCCCTTGCCCTTTGCTTCCAATTGCCACTTTGACTCCACTTTTTCCACTGATGTATATTTTTTTAAATAAAGGAAAATGCCGCAAAATGCCAAAAGGATCCAGTGGTCTTTCCTTCAAAGTGAACTAAACCAAGAAAGCACGGCTTCTGAAATGTTCCTAGATAAGTGGAGAACAAATAGTGTATGAAATACAGATATAATGCAAATTAAAAGATGAGTGTATAGTCGTGGAGAGGATCTTTCATTCACCTGATAACCTCTTTTATTACCTGTGGATCCACACTGTTGTGTTCCTTTGATTTCCCAAATAAACAGATTCGGTTGAAAATTAATTCAATTTATTGAAAGAAGTATCAGCCAGGTTAGACTGTGGAAAATTTTGTCAAGTCTGATTTTCACACCCAAAGTCCCCAGAAAGAAGAGCAGCAGCCTTTTCTTCTGACCCCCATTGCTAAGCAGCAGTTATGTGAGCCGTCTCAGACTGGCCTCCCCCACAGGGTCTCTTGTTCAATGTTACATCAAAGCCCCTACAATCTAGCAGATAACAGCACATAAAGCAATGTAATAAAAAGCAGAAAGAGACCCACCAGATGCCACAATCTTCTGCTTTCACTTAGAGACACGACAAGACCACCAAACACATTAGGTTTTGACACAAGCCCCATAGAGGTGGTTTGGAACCTGAAAGGTATGTTCAATTCAATTGCCACCAAAGCCACATTTGGTAGGGTATTTGTAGTGATTGTGGGCACCCATTCCTGCCCCAAACAATTTTGCCTGGTTTTCTTGGATGTTTTCTTCTTCTTTTGAAATGTCTCAGCTGTTTCTTCTGAGTAGGAACATGCTAGTTAACCTGAAATTTTATTTTAAGTCCAATGGTTGTTCTGCTCCTGAGCTGGAGTGTTTCTTCATCACCAGCCCTACACTCTTAACAAGATATCCAGTGTTGGTGAGAGGCAGAAAATGATACCCACACTACCCATTGATTGTGTGTAACAACTTTCATTCAGGTTTTCACAGAGCCTCAAGTGGGATGTGAAGTGACTGAAAAACAGATCATTATTATTCTTAGGCTGTTTTACACTTAGAGGCTCTTTGTACCATTTCAAACTGCTATTTTGATTGTACTGTGTGTTTCTATTTGGAAAATCACATCAAGGAAACTTTTAGAGAGGTGCTGTAAACACAGAAACTTTCAGCTTCTGAGCCAGACGATGAGCAGCCCCAACCATGGGTGTGTGTGGGGTGTGTGTTGGTAAATGAGCAGCAGCTGGGCAATGTGCAGCCTCGCTGCCTCCAAAAAGGTTTGTGATAATACAGCAAGTCAAAAAAGAGACTAACATCCATTGTCACCCTATTCAGCCCAATGGACTGTGCTACACATATAGCTGGCATCAGTATACACCAGCAAAAGTCAGTATTCCTGGGCTGAAAGGCCTCAGGAAGTAGGCTCCACCCCCCAGAATGCCCCATTGGCTCTGGTGCAGACCCCTGCTCTGGAGGAGCACCCGCCCCCAGCAGCAATTGGTGCTCAGGCATTGCATGGCCATGCAGCTCCCCAGTGCCTGCATAAAGTGTTGAACAAATGATAAATAAAAGAAGAAGATTGTGCTAATTCTGTTGAGTCTACATTTCTGTTGGGTGTACATTTCATTTAGCCATCATATAACTTTCAAGAGCAGGCATCCCCACCAAAACTCCTAAAGCCATATTGTTGGATGGTCAGTCTATAAAAGAAATGTAATTGTCCAGATTTACAGTTAATCCTGGATATTAGCATCAAGGCTATGGATCACCTAGGATGGCTATAATTGTTTTGTTTAAAAAAGTCGCATTATAATCCCATTAAGACACCTCGGGGTGTCTCCCATAACAACGTCACGTCCTGCTGTGTCTTATTACTTAAATGTTGATGTAATTTAGTCTCCCTGCTGATTATTCATTCGTCTTTCCGAGGCGTAGATAGATAGTTGGTTTTATTGAATTGTGCTTGTTTTTCAAGGAAGAGTCTTGATCAATAATAGATGAATAGTGACCAGCAAGCTCATTTTTTAAACTTTTGAGGCAAGTGTGTACAAGATGCTATAATTACATCCTTGATGAAATGAGCCATGGACAGCCTGACTGGATGATCCCACAAAGCTGGTTGCCGCTGCTGGCAAAGACAGAAGAGACTATTCTGGTTGCAACATGTAGGCAATGCAGCAACTAGGGAAGAAAGAATGAACTATTTTTTGTGGCATTTGTTTCCCTTTTGTTTTGAAGATCCGCTTTTCCTTGTCATTTGTGTAGATCGTCGGTATGGTGTTGTGCACATTATGTGATCTTTATAAGCAATTTAAATAACATCCACACACAGTGTGCCAGTGATACATAAAATGAGCACAAAGAATATGAGTAAATGCATGCAGTTTATGAGGAGTGAAGAAACAGAACATGACACCACGTTAAAGAGTCACAGGTTTGATAACAACAAAAAGCATGACAGCAATTTTCAGGCTGACTCAGCAGGGATGACAAATTCAGAATCAACCCTAACAACAACCTTTATAAATGGGAAGACAACAATTTTGAAAACGTGAGCACTTTAAAGAGGAAAGAGGGATCAAATATTATTCTACACGGTTGTTTTGTTTTTCCCATCCCCACCCCTTTGTTTCTAAGCATAGGATTCTTTTCCACTCAATTGCACTCAGTTCTTCTTGCTTTAGCTCTTCCTGTCCCACATAGTTTTTGTTCATGAAGGAACCATTATCCTCACCGTGGATCACATCTTCCTTTTTTCAGTGATTGAAAACCTGATTGAATCCAACCCTGAAAACCTGTGAGACAAGAACTACATTGCCTTCAAAAGAGAAACCCTGTGACCCAGTCTTATGTTTGTTTGTATTATCGAAGACTTTCACAGCCAGATTCAACTGGTTCTGGTGGGTTTTCTGGGCTGTGTGGCTGTGGTCTGGTGGACCTGTTACAGTGTGTAACAGACTTCCCTCTGTGATACACCTCTGAAGATGCCAGCCACAGATGCAGGCAAAACATTAGGAACAAGATCCACCAGACCACGGCCACACAGCCCGGAAAACCCACCAGAACCAGCTATGTTTGTTTGTTTAAAAGTATGCTTCAGTTAAATAATTTCAGGTGAACCTGTTCAAAGTACCATCATGAACATTTATCACCACATCTTGAATTGGTTTGAAAGCCCTCGGCCTGCCAGTGTCATTGCAGGATTGTTATGATGTACTCTGTATAAGCCCCAGATATTAATCTTGCTGAAGTACTGCATATCGACTGAAACTTCAGAAACCACACACAGGAGGCATTGTAATGGTCTTATATGGATGTGATCACAATGGCCCCTTCCGCACATGCAGAATAATGCACTTTCAATCCACTTTCACAATTGTTTGCAAGTGGATTTTTGCTATGCTGCTGCAAAGTGCAACGAAAGTGGGTTGAAAGTGCATTATTCTGCATGTGCAGAAGGGGCCAATGTCGACCATTGCCTGACAAGGAAAGGCAGCACTTGGCTCATCAACCTAAGCTGAGAAAAAACACACTATTTTCACAAAGAAGATCTGTGTGTTTATTTGTGACCCAGAATCTCGTACTACTCCCAAGCTGTCAACTAGCTTCCTCAGAGGGCTTCATTCAAAATGGGCCATATTCTTCCACAATTTTTTGTATCAACAAATAGCTGCTCATTATAGCCTGGATTAGTTGCTCTGCAAGTCCATCCCAAAGATACCAGTCAACAAACATTTCCCTTTCCCTACAGGTCAATTAATACCAGTGTTGGGATACTTATTGAAATAATGTATGTGAATGACATCAGACCCCTTGCATAAGTATTGTGTAAAGGCAAAGACTTCCGGCCTGCATCCTGTGAAAAAAATCCGCTTGGACTAGAGCTGATGCACAAGCCAAAATTCAAGAAAAAGACCACGGTAGGGCTTGCACTTCCACTCGTGCAATATCTTGTGCAACCAATTTTGGGCATTATAATAAACCAACAGTAAAGCCTGCAGTAGGGGAATTCAGCAGGCCTAGATGCGGGGGGGGGGGGGGAGGGCAGGTAACACTTGCTGGGTGTGGGAAGGGATGGTGGGAGGGCTTGATGGGGGTGACGGGAAGGCAGGGAGGGAGGGTTTGCTGCAGGTGGGGGAGGGTGGCAAGGGATAGATAGGGGAGGGGAGGGTGGCTAGGAGTTGCAAGGGATGGGGGGAGTAGCAAGGGATGGCTAGGGGTGTAGGAGGGTGGCAAGGAGTGGCTAGGGTGAGGGAGGGTGGCTCCGCAAGTGTTGGGGTGGGTAGGGGAGGTGGGGAGATGTGGGCAGGGCCCATGGAGCTCAGTGGACCCGGGCTGGGTCTTGATGGCAGGGATATGTGAGTGGGGCCCATGGAGGGCTGCTGGGAGTGGGGAGGGGAGGGTGAAAAGGGTTTGACAGTTTGGAGTGGAGGGGGTGGGAAGTGGGTGCCGGGCAGTGGAGCATTTGCTCTGCCACCTGGCCTGGCTGTTTGGGGAGGTGGGAGGGCTTCTGGCGGCTGGCAGAGCAGGGGTGCAAGGCTTTATTGTTTAGGATAGAGAGGAAAATTGCTGGGTGTTACATAAGATTTCCAGAAAGTGGAACTACAGTGAATGTGTTTATATTTCCACTTGTGCACTACTGGATCCAAGGCATCGTCTTGACTATCTAAATGAATTTCTTGAGCATTCATTTTTAGTGATAGTGATATGCTCTTCCACTTATGAGGAACACATACAGGCCAGTAAGTTATAAATCATAATATGTCACCAAAAGGAATTCTTTAAAAAAGGAAATATATTGTGCATTTCCTCTGTGAATGAACTCCACATATCTTCCTTGCATTCCGTTATATTATTTCTCTTGCAAATATTGGTTAACCGTTGGAGATAATCATTTTAAAAATAGACCAAATCCATCTCAGCTAAAAAATATCAGAATGTGCTTTAAAATAAGTATTTCATCTAAGACATTTTTTTTCAAACTTTTAAAGCTGAAAAGAAGCAGCAAATTACCATTGATTCAATAAGAAAAAGAAACCACGGTAGCACAAAAGGCACCCGAAGGAAGTAAAATGTAATAGAATGGCTAAGATGTTCTGCCTGTTAAGTAATATTAGAAATTATATACATTTTCCCCTTCATGCTCAGTGTTTGACGTCTATTTTAACTCTGTAGGTTATTGCAGATGCTTGTACCTTGTTAGTCCCCATTCTTCTGTATTTTGGCAAGTAAATCTTTCTGTGTTTATGGTTGGCATGTGGCCTCGAGGCTTCTCACTCCCTTCCAAGTGTTATATCCATAGTAGGCCTTTTCTGTCAGCATCAATGGGAGAAATGCAGGAATGGAGGGAAATTCTTGGAGTCAGATCTTCTAGCCCCAACTCTGATCTCCACGGATAATGAGCCAACAGACTGAGTCCTATTACTGTACACCATGAAGTCTGAAATCTTCTCCTCTCAGCCAAATAAATCTCCTCCAGCAAAAAGAAGGCTTCAAGTTTTTTTCTTCCTGGAGGGGTAGGATACCTGTTGATGTGCGCACACTAGAAAACTGGCAGAGCCAAATCACAAGGGATACTACTGAATTTCTCGGTCCTGCTGTTCCAACTCAATCAGGATTTGATGGGAGCAGGGTCAGAAGACAGTCTCACTTACAGGCTGTTTCCGCACGGGCGGAATACAGTGTCCCAGGGATGCTAAAAACAGCGTCCCTGGGGAGAGGTGAACATGGCCGCCGCTGCATTGCAGCAGCAGCGGCCTTGAAACCCCCGAGCGGCACGAAGCTGCTGTTTCCAAACCTCGCTCCCTGAGCGAGGTATTTTTGAAACAGCAGCTTCGCAGCAGCTGGAAGGCGCCATTTCCCCACTTTCCTGAATGCCTACCTTGTCTCCTGGCTTCCGGCTTGTTGCAGAGGCCAGGGGACACATACCCCTGGCCTGCGAATCCAGAGCCGTCGCTCCAGGCTGCGGGGCCGTGTCCCCTGGCTTCTGCAATGAGCTGGAAGCCAGGAGACAAGGTAGGCGTTCGGCGACGGCGTAGCCTGTGTGAAGGCTGCGCCGCCGCCTGCTGCCCTCCCGGGACTGTCCATGCGAACGGTCCCGGGGGGGGGGTGCGTCGGAATTATTTATGCCAACGCACCCCTGCACCATTGCGGTGCGGAAAGGGCCACAGTGTATTAACGTGTTCCCTTGCAAAAAAGTTGGAAATTATTTTCAGAATTGTAAGTCAAACTATATAATGGGATGAATCCAGGAGTAGATTTCTGCTAAAGGAAGGGAGAGTCAATTTTCACCTATTCCCCACACCCTGGAAAACTCTGACACACCTTTATTATGTTCCTGGGGCTCCCCTATCCCATTGGGGCAGCATTTTGTTGAGTGCTGCATTCTACATTAAGATTAAGGAGGTGAGAAAGCCTTCTTCCATGTCTGCAGAATTTACCACTGAATCAAACCCTATAAGCTTTTTGAACCGTTGCATGAATGACTAGTAGACTTGTGGATGAGTATTTGTTTCATTTGTTTCATATCTTTATTAATTTCAAAATGGACTGTTAATTATTGTTTTTTATTGTTTTTTAATTATTGCTGTTTCACTATCACAATTCTATTTTGCATTGGTTTCAATGAAAGATACACACTTCTCTTCTTGGATCTGTATCTTAATGGTTCTCCATTCAAAACGGGAGAAAACCCACGGGGGCTGCAGCTCAAACTCATAGAATAAAGAGGTCCTCTTTTTTGAAGCAATAAAAATGCCCATATTTAAGATTATAGGAAAATTGATTGGAAACATTCTGAACGTGCCAAACACACAGTAGCATACACAACAGCATGTGGTGAGGGAATTTGGCACTGCAACCACATGGCTTAAAGAATAATATCACAAAGTAGAGGAAACCTTTTGTGGGAAATCTTCATAAAATGGCAGCCAGGATGGAGAATCACAACTATGAAACTGACAAGAGTTCTGTTGGGTGGTAGGCAGGAAAAAAGAACTGTTTTGGCTGGCAACACTTATTTTCTTCACGCAGAGTGAACACAAAAACCAAAATGGATCTTTTAAAAACTTGCTGTGTGTCCTTGGCCCAGTCACCCTCCCTCTGCAGGACATTTTATTTTTGCTGGAAGGAAAAGACTCATATGAAATCAACATTTATCTCAAACTACCATGAAGAAAGACCAGCAAGTGTTTTATTTGACAAGTGTGTTGTTTTCATACAATAATGTTTATAGAGATAAACTCAGAAACTCATGAATGTTGAACTCTTATTGATTCCATTAAACTCTCATTGATTCATGCAAAACTATATGAATTAGAAGACCAGAAGCTTTGCACATATAGGGGGAGATTATATTAAGTTACTCTCTTACACTCACTGAAGCTCTTGTTGATTTCCAAAGTGTAACAATTTCAACACTGTTTGGTCTGCCCAAAAGTCAGTGCATCTGCACAGGAGATAGGAGGATGTTGAAAATGGCACAAGCATAAAATATGTTCAGATCAAAGTCTGAAGTTATCACTAGTATATACACAACAACATCAACAATCCAGGAGACCACTCTTTGAAAACAAATGAGTCCCATTCCCATCGCCACCCCACAACTCACACCAAGAAAGCTCTTGAACACTGACCTGAGGGGAATTTGCCCATCATGGCTTCTTACAATTTGGGCAGATTTATTGTTCTTTTTGACACTAAAGTGCTAGCCACCTTGAAACCAGAGTTGTTAATCTACTAACGTCATGGGCTTGAGCTTCAGTCAAGGTATATCATTTATTCCCAATTTCTGAGTTTTGGGCTGATCTCTCTTTAATTCATTTTTAATCCCTTTATCAAATTTTAATTACATTATTAGAGAGTGTGTGTCAAAATTCACCTAGAGTGTCACACAGTGATAATTAGTAAAATGTATGACTAGGAGCCCCATTGTGTTGGCCACTGCTCAGGATTATTAGAATTCAAAATACTGTGGCGTTTCTAACTTCAAGGATCATGTGCACCTTTAATGTAAATTTTCTCACACAATACAAAGCTGGTGAATATAAATCAGAAAGAGACAAAAGGCTTGCAAGATTTAATATTTACCAGATAAAGCTTTTTTGTGCGCTTGACCTGACCCTGCAATATCACTTGATTTGTTTTTTAAAAATCGACCTAATTTCTTAGTCCATGCAAATAACACAATTGTATTATATTTCCATGAAGAAGGAATTAACAGGAGGAGAATGATTTAATAAATTCAGTACCATACCAGAGTTAAGAACATGTTGCAAATTGGGCCATTAGTATTGCAAGTCTTGGTGACTGAAAAAGCTGGGGCTTTAAATATTAAATGCACAGACTCAAGATTTCACCCATAAACTTCTCAACGTCTGATCCCTCATGCACTACAGTTGCAGTTATTGGGCAATATTCAGTAGACTCCCCTGTTACAGAGGAAATAAAATTTATTATAGAAAAAGTCTCAAGTTTTTTTCCAGTTGCCTGATGATATTTGCCCCCTTGAAGGCCACCTGCTGAATTTTAAAATCCAAAATGGAGGAAGATGATACTAACATGTAATTTTTATGTTATGAACTGACTTGGAAACAATGGGGGATGGGGCACCCCCTTTGGAAGTCCATAGCTTTGGACCCCCTGGACCAAACTTCACAAAACCTGGGTGGTATCAGTAAGACACTCTCCTGATGATACCTCCCAGGTTTGGTGAAATTTAGTTTAGGGCGTCCAAAGTTATGGACCCTCAAAGGTGTAGCCCTCATCTTCTATTAGCTCCCACTGGAAACAATGGAGGATGGGTCACACCCTTTGGGAGTCCATAACTTTGGACCCCCTGAACCAAACCTTACCAAACCTGGGTAATATCCTCAGGAAATTCCCCCAAACCATCCCTGAAAGTTTTGTGCTGCTAGCATAAATAATGCGCCCCCTACAGGCCAAAACCCCCAAAACACTAAAAATGTTTTAAAAACCCACAAACGGGTGGGCGGAGCTTCGGACATGAATGGGGGAGTTTGAACCCGAGAAACCCCCCCATTACCTACGTCCTTGGGAAGAGGGGATCCAACACACATCCAAAGTGTGCTGCACAGAGTGGAGGCTAGCTTATAAGGCCTCCCAAACCTTTCACTGATTGTTTTAGGAGGCTAAGTGCATTTTGTAACTGAATATCATGTTTAAAAATGTGGCCTAGCACAGATTTGCTCTCCACCCCAGGCTAATCAGATGGGAACCACTCATTCCTCAATGCAAATCAAATCTCCCCTTCCTGAGATGTTACATATTTCCTTGGAGGCACCCAGCTGGGATTGCCAGGCCCTGCAGGACAAGAACAAGGGCAGCAGTTGTCAGCAATTGTTTGACATTAGGTCTGAGGAAACCTGGACATTGTGTTATGCCTTTCTAGGAATCACCAGAAACTCTATGATAAAGCCACAGTGTCATTTCTGGGTTTTCCCTGGAAGTGATTTCAATCCTCTAGGAATCACTGAAAACAATATGATTTTACCATTGAGTTCAGTTTTCAGTAATATCTAAATGTCTGAATTTTTTCCTGGAAGCAGCATCATACCATGGCTTACAGCATTTTTAGACAATCTTCCTGCCAGCCACAGCAGGCATATGGGAACCCCACATCTAGCAGAATGTGAAATGCATTAGGAAAATGTCAAAAGAAAGATTTAAAATAATCAACGTCGTGCCATCAGTGTGACTTTCTCAATCCTATCATTACTTTTCATCTTTGTGGGAAAATCTGAGAGAGATCCAGTTGGGGATCTCCTAAATCACATCTAGTTTAACCTTTACATTATATGCAAAGCAGTGTCAGTTCACTGAACTCAGTTTTTCTTCTTCAATAAACACAGCCCACAATGACTCATAAGTATTCTATTGACAGCAAATGCTGCTTTACACCAGTGCCTGACCATACATGGTGTTTATGTTACTAGGCAAATTCTGTTTGGAGTGTTTGTGAGGTAATATCATTAACCAAACAGAATTTGTAATTCAGTACATTTTGTGTATTCTGTTTGTTTAGTCAATCACCATCTCCATTTGCTTGTCAAATTCTTATGCAAACTTTGGATTTCATTCCCAGTTACAAAGCTATTTTTATCAGCATGTGCCGTTGCTGAAAATATTTGTTTCAGCCCTAGTCCAGATTGTCCATCCCAGTTAGCACAATGTGAAGTGGAAATTTTCATTCAAGTGCAGTTACATGATATAGTCCCATGTCTCCTGCACAGTAACAAAATACTAATAAATCCCTTAGGCAATGACATAGAAATAGCCAACTCTCATCTTCTGTTGGGAGGGAGTCATACTGAACTCTATGTTCGACATCAAGCTAAAATAACATGCCATCCTTATTGCTTGCAACACCATCCCCGTTTGGAATTTTACTTGCTCTGAAATCAAGTAGCCAGCATACGAGTTCATCAGGTATAAATTGGACACAATCCCAATAATGGAAATCGGACATACTTTAAGGTTGGTAGACCATTGGAGACAACATAGGGCCGTGGTGGTGAACCTATGGCACTCCAGATGTTCATGGATAACAATTCCCATCAGCCCTTGCCAGCATGGCCAATTGGCCATGCTGGCAGGGGCTGATGGGACCAGTCTATGAATTTATCTGGAGATTGCCATAGAGTTCGCCACTCACTGAGTCATCAGGAGTCAGCGTTCTTAAAACTGTATTGTCGAAGGCTTTCATGGCCGGAATCACTTGGGGGCTGTGTGGTTTCCGGGCTGTATGGCCGTGTTCTAGCAGCATTCTCTCCTGACGTTTCGCCTGCATCTGTGGCTGGCATCTTCAGAGGATCTGATGTTGGGAAAGCAAGTGGAACATATATATAT
Organism: Sphaerodactylus townsendi; assembly: GCF_021028975.2. Taxonomy (NCBI): domain Eukaryota; kingdom Metazoa; phylum Chordata; class Lepidosauria; order Squamata; family Sphaerodactylidae; genus Sphaerodactylus; species Sphaerodactylus townsendi. The sequence continues at coordinate 94,613,638 of NC_059432.1, forward strand.
CTGTTGGAGTGTCCAGGGTGGGTGGAGAAACATTGTCTGTGAGTAACAAAGAAGGCAACCAGGTCAATAGTTGAGGGCATCTGAATAGAAGTATGAGTAACAATGAAGACTGTAGCATGGGAGTAAGAATGGAGAGGATAGCTTAAGGTCACTGGTGCAGGAGCATCTGAATAGAAGTATCCTGGCCTTTGTTTCTTTTTTGTCTATGGTCATCCCTGTGTTGTTTGTGCAGTGTGGAACTGAGGTTAGACCCCACTTCTGTCTTGACTCTAGTATTTTTCAACACTGGCAGCCAAGTTCTGTTCATTTTCATAGTTTCTTCCTTCCTGTTAAAATTGTCCATGTGCTTATGGATTTCAATTGCTTCTCTGTGTAGTCTGACATAGTGGCTTTCAGAGTGGTCCAGAATTTCTGTTTTTTTCAAATAATATTCTATGTCCAGGTTGGTTTATCATGTGTTCTGCTATTGCTGATTTTTCTGGCTGAAATAGTCTGCAGTGCATCAGTTCCCACTTTCTGGCCTGGCAAGTAGATCAGCAGCACTTCACATGATGGGTTGCTGAGATCATTCCAGTTACTGCCATGAAGCACCACTGAAAGGAGAAGAACCAGAACGCCAAAGATGAGTCTTGACTATGTTGATATATGCATACAGTTCACATAGAACAGCAGTTCACATAGAACATTGCTGGCAGGATTCCACCCACCATTACTCAGAGCCCTGAAAGCAACTGGTACCATTAGTGAAGGCACCAGAAGGCAGAGATAGAGCACTAGGACCTAGTACCATGCAGAGGTACAGCTACTGAGTGGATAGACTCTTTCCGCACAGAAATTTAAAACATTTTGGAGCAGGAAATAAAATGTTTCTCCAAGGAGTTCTGCATTTTTATTGTTTTCCTCCAAAATGTTTTATTTGCAGCTTCAGACCAGTTTTGGAGTAAAACCTAGACCAGTTTGGGAGTAAAAACAATGCAGAACTCCATGCAGGAAATGTTTTATTTCCTGCCTCAAAATGTTTAAAAAGATTTGTGTGGAAAGGGGCTTCGAGTCAGTCTTTCCCAGACTGCCTTACAGAGCCCGTTCCAAAGAATGGGAGCTTCAATGGAAAAAGCAAGTGCTCTAGTTGATGCTGGTAGACCTAAACATGGGAACAACTGGGTGGTGGCAACTTAAGGACCTCAGCAGAGGTATGGGGGTGGGGGGAACATACAGGAAGAGACTGTAGTTTAGACCTCAAATATGCCTTTGAGGAAAGCAATCAGTTTGAAAGTTTCTTGGGTTTTTTTCCTGTATTGCAAAAGGGCACAGTTGTGACTGCTTGTAACTTTGAAGCAAACTGCTTTTGTGTGCTGAAAAATCTGTTTGAAAAGTGAATACTGAAAGGACACATTTTGAAGAGTTTCTGTCTATACTGTTATGCAGCATGTTAAATGTCATGCAATGCTTCAGCAGGAGGTTTAAAAACACTGCCTGTTTCTGAGCATCTGCATAATACAATTCTACAGTTTTATAGAACCTCTCTTCTTGACCCTCCTCTCTCCATTATTTCTCTTTTGATCAAAATGCACTTGATTTGAAACATTCTCAATTCCTAAAAAGAGAAAAAAAGAAATGGATTGCTGAATGTCAGAGAAACAAAGTAAAGAGGAATTAAGATAATTCCTCTTTAACAATCCTAATTCTTCACCACTTTTGTTTTATGGAGACTGATTTTGATGAGATTCATCTTCCAACTAGACATGAGAGTGAGTACAGCAGTGGCGTATCTGCCAGAGGGACATGTGGAGTCACTCTTTTGATCATGTGGGGGTGCAAAATCATACCCCCCACCCAGCCCCACTTATGGCAGCCCAACTCCCGATGCGCCCATGCCAGGGGTCTGGCATGGGCAGGCTCTCAATGGCCTCCTGCTCTGGTCCAGCGGAACTTTCCCTGCTCCCTCCACCCACCTCTTCCCATCAGTGGTCGCTGAATGCTGTGTAGCACTAGAGGCAGCAAGACATGGGCACGGAGGCTGCTGGTTCAGTCCTGGGTGCAGGGAAAGTTTGCAGGAGGCTGCTGGGGGCTCAAGCACTGCTCCCCACCCAGGCCAGACTCCTGAGCCCCCAGCGGCACATAGGGAGCCAGGCTTCTGTAAGTGTGGCTGGGCAAAGGGGGGGTGAGGAGGGTGTGGGGGTACTGGGGGCGACAGAAAAATGAGGTCTTGTTCCGGGCACCATTTTCTGCCAGAACACCTCTGGAGTACAGAGAGTGGATAAATCTGTTTAAAGACTTTTGAGATTTTTATTTTAAGAGTGGGGGAAGGAATATAACAAACAGGACTCAGCAAAGAGACTGCTTAGTAAATAAATAATTCTCCGCCATCCCCAAAGTTGTCACCCATTACTTCCTAGCTTGTCAACTTTGGAAGCAGGAAAGAAGGAGGTATAGCTTCCAGTCTTGTCAAATCTCAGAAGCTAAACAGGGTTGGTACTTGGATGGGAAACCACTAAGGCAGGCTCTGTGGAGGAAAGCAATGGCAAAGTCCCTCTGTTTCTCACGTGCCCTGAAAACCCTCTGCTTGATTCACCATAAGTTGGTTGTGACTTGACGTCATATACATACATAATTGCTGTACAGAAGACTCATAATTAACTGTTTACTCTCTGTATCTTTCAAATTCCCAGACCCAGTTAGTGCTGAGCTAAAATGTGTAGCCTCCACTAGCTCACCTCAAGAGACAACAGTGTAAAAACCCAGAGGATGAGACCCGTCTAATCTAGTCATAGAGATAGCCAGTGAACCATTTAAAATGACCTCTATGTAGCTATGATTTTGTGTGCTTCCATATTAAGTTGAGCTGAAATTGCATCCCATGATAGGAAGGACTCTATATATTCTATACCTCAGCACTCTTTCAGACTGCTGTCTTTTTTAACTGGAACTGACAGAAGTGGAAGGATAGCACAAGTAAGATGATGATTCTGGAAATTCCGCATCAAAATCCACTAAAAATGTAACAGTGGCTTACCTAATCTGTCTCACCAGGCATAAGAGACCTTATAGTGCACCACTCTGTAATCTCCAAGAAAGTAAAAAGTCAGTATTTCTCTGTCAACACTCCTTAATATATAGTCAGCAGAATCAGAAATCACCCTGCATAAAATAAAACCTGGCAAAGCACTGGGACTGCTTACCATCCAGCACTTTTCAGAATGTCATGGGATGACATATTATTCTATTTCACAGCAGAAAACTCTGCCAAGAACTGGGAGATTTAAACAGTCACATTACCTCTGATCATACCCATCAGCTAATTAAAACTGCTTGTTAGAAATCCTTTAACAGAATGTATGATAGCTAGAGACCTTTGCTCCGGGCAGATTCTGATCCCTAGACAGAATGTAATTCACAATCGGCTGACATTGGTGCAGCCACTCTCAAAACCCGAGTCTTGCAGCTATTTCTGTATTCACACAACCCTCTCGATACCCTGCTTTTCTCCTTAATGGGACCTGGAGCTGTCAACAGAATTCTCCCCTCCTCCATTTCATTCTTATAATATCAACACTGTGAAATGTTTTAGTCTGAGAAAGAGGAAAAAGTCTAAGTTCAGTTTTTAAGGAAGATTGGGAGGTGAAATCTGAGTCTCCCACATCTTAGCCAGACACTCTAACCATTGTACCTCACTGGTTCTCAATTCTACCCCTAAAGTATCTTCAAATGCATTTGATACCCCCTGCAATAGTGTTTCCTAAATTCCAGCCCCAGTCATCCAAATTTCCCCCCTTTATCGTCCACTGGTGTGGTGCAGTGGTTAAGAGTAGTGGACACTCATCTGGAGAACCGGGTTTAATTTTCCACTCCTCCCCATAAGCGGTGGACACGCATCTGTTGAACGGGATTTGTTTCCTTGCTCCTACATGTGAAGTCTGTTGGATGATTTTGGGCTAGTCACAGTTCTCACAAAACTCCGTCAGCGGCACCTACCTCACAAGGTCTCTGCTGTGGAGAGAGGAAGGGAAGGAGTTTGTAAGCCACTTTAAGACTCCTTACGAGGGAGAAAAGCAGGGAATAAATCAAAAGTCTTCTTATTTTCACTGATCTACAATGTTTTCTTTACACTGTGCAGGTCATATCGTAAAGATGTGATCTGCTAGTAAACTATAAGATTTTCCACACCAACTATGAACCTGTCTTCTAGTCCTGCAGGTATTTTATCATGTCACATTCCACTGCATGAGCAGCACATTACATTATGTTCTCTGTACAGATCTGGCACATAGTCATCGGGACATGCTGAGCTATGAAATCTGGACAGCCACAGTTTGCTGATGGCTATAACTAGAACCATGATTTCGCTACTTCATCTTGCACTTGAAATATACGTAACATTCCAAAGCTGGACTGAGAGCCAAATTTCTTTCTGTTTGGTTCCATTCTCAGAAATTACTGTTATTTATTGATTTAGGGCATGGTCCATGCCAGATTTAAATGCTGTTCCACTGTTATCTCCCCAATTGAAATCAGTGGGGTGTACAAGTGCTAAATTATGGTTAGTTAGTGCCTTCAGCTATTAAATCATTTCTCCCAGTGTGCGAAACACTTTGCATTAATTGGCCTTGATTGAAAAATCTGTGATGACTACAAGGGGTCCCCTCTCATACACACAAAGGGCCCTCACTTCCACCAGCCCCCTCTATTTTACACAAATAATGAGTAAAATGTAAAAAATGATTGGTAAAAAAAATGATTTTTCTAGAGACGAATGAATTAGATTTTGAAACAGGGCTTTGGAATGAAAACACTTGAATTGCCCTGATCATTGACTGAAAATGGAAATGTGACTGTAATCTTTTCCCTAGATGAATGGTATTCAAACTTTTTGATATTTAGAGGTTATTTCTGGAGTGACGGTGTGCCAGTCTCTGAAGGCACACAGAGTGCTTCTTACCAATAGATTCCTGAGCATCTCAGGTCATTAAAAAAGCCACCAGTTGCCACCATTTACATTTCATGCACCTAGATGTCTTCTCTGTTGCCCATAAGGTATCTAGAACATCTTATACAACCTTCCTAAATAAAGGGCAAAAGAAAACCAGTAATAGGGAAATGCCCTGATAGGTGGACTGACAGCACCATTCAGGAAGGCAGAGAGCGAACAACACAGGCTGGAATTCAAGGAGTAGTATAGAAGCAAATCAGAAATTTATATTGTATTTTTTTTCTAAGAGGAAACGGGTTCTAAGAGTAATTTCCTGTGCATTTTGCTAATTTTACTATTTAAGTAATACGACGATCCCATTATGACTCCAAAAAGCTCCTGGCGGGACAGAGGGCCAACTCGGCCAATAGCCTGCGCAGCCCTCTAGGAGGCACTCCGCCAAAGAGTTCTTCCCCTTCTTGAGCAGGAACCCCAACCTGGATCCAGGGTGCCTGACACAAGCACAGATCGTTGGCCAAAAAACTGACTTCTAGCTGAAGCAGCATTCTTTCTGACTTCCTAAAGGTCTCTGACCTCATTGACTGTAACCACAAACTAACTCTCATCCTGATTTCTCTCTCCTTCTATCTAAGGCTGATTCTGCATGGGCCAAAAACAGCAGTGTGAAAACAGTGTGAAAATGGTATAAAGGGGTTTAAAACAGTGTAAAAGGGTTTATACTGTTTTCACACCGTTTTCACACCGCTGTTTTTGGCCCATGTGGAATCAGCCCAAGAGTCAATGCAATCCTAAACAGGGTTGAAGCCAATGGGTTTAGAAGAGATTAAGATGGCACTGTCAATTATGAGTGGATTGAAATCTTACACTTTGATAGGATTGAAATCTTACATTTTGATTGGCTGATACATATTGCCAGCAAGACAGTGAATTAATGTAGCTTATGCCATAGCAGGAGAGCTCTCCTCTCCCCTCCCCCCACCCCTGGTGTTATCTGATGCTTCCCAGTGCAACAGCAAAATAAATTATAGGGGGAATGTGATGTTGTGGTGATATCATGGTGTCAGACATTACATGTCACCATGGTGCTCTAGCAGTTTTCTAAAACTCTGTGGTTTTACTGTGGCACTTGGGAGAATTACTGTAGTTCTGGGGAATTTCTAGAGCATCATGGTTATGTATGAAGTCACTCCCAGTTATACAAGTGATGTCATGGCATCATGCAACATCGCACAATTCCATGACTAATCATCCTGTTTCTGAAAGTTCCCCAGGGGTTGCTTGTCCCCTTCTGGTAATTTTTATACAGCCTTTGATACATAGACTCCAGATCATGACCCTCTGTGATCACCAGACTTTCAGCTTGATAAGTTTCCACTAGTGTCCATCTGTACACATACATGAGGGATTGCACTTGCTCAGGGCTAACCAGTTTTTTCTGACAAGATAGTGCTAGAGAAGTGGTTCTCAACCTTCCTAATGCCACAACCCTTTAATACAGTTCCTCATGTTGTGGTGACCTCCAACCCTAACATTTATCCATTTTACAGATGGAGAACACTGATGCAGAGAGTCTTAGGCGAGCCCTGTGAAAGGGTCATTTGACACCCAAAGGGGTCCCGACCTCCAGGTTGAGAACCACTGTGCTAGAGCCTAGCCATGAACATTTACCTAAGGTGGTGTCCGTTATTGTGCTGGGTGACGTCAACTATTATGCTGACTTATAGCAAGGCTCAGATTCCTTGCCCAACTGCCATCAGAGCACACTCTATGAGGACGCTGGATGCTTTTATGGCTTTTAAAAATAGAGTGGACCTTGATTGTCTTCCAGATGTAGGAGCTGGGGATTTTAGGTACTTAAGCCCTGTTTGGGTGGGGGGGGGGGTGTCCTAATGCTCAACTCTTAATTGATGTTCTACACTGGGGGTGGGGGGGTGGGGAAAGCTTATACAAATGCTCTGGTTCCTTTCTCCTATGCTTGCTGCCTCCTTAGCAGGGGCAAACTTTTATCCCTAATGGATATTGACATGGCAAGAGACGTATAAAACAACACAGAGGAGGAAAAAGAACTGACAAACATTTGTATCCATCAACTTTGTTTGTATGCATCTGGTTGGGTGTCTTTGTAATATTCAGGCGCACGAATCCAAAGTGACACATCTTTCCAAATGTGTTACTCCTTCCCTGCTGCTATAGGCAACCTCTTATGAACAATGTGTGCTCTGTCAATCAGCATCAATGAAGGTGGCAATCAGAGTTCAGTGCAAGGCAGCAACTGTCCTAAATCAATTCTGTGCATTAGAAGCAACGGAGCATATGCAAGGGTTTTATTTCTTTCTGCTGTTTCTCAGGAAGAAATGTGATAAATGCAGCCAGGGACAAATGGAGGCACTGTGTTGGCATGATTGAAGCCAAGGGAGATGGAACAGCTTGCACAATGCCAAAGACATTGGCCAGTATTCTAGAAGAGGTGGAAAGGAAAGTAATGTGTCTGGAGGGGATTGTAAGGGTCTGTTACCCCAGTCAATAACAAGACTCAAGAATGATTCAAGACCTTTATTAGAGCTGTATCAGCCAAATGGCCAGATAGCCGAAACTGGGGTTTGGCTCTCTGGCCCCTGGTATATACCTGAAGGTTACAGTTTGACTCAACCCAGAATCCTCCCCACTCTTGCATTCCCATAATATCAGCATGTAAAAGGACAGTGAGAAAGAGACATTGTTTTTGGGATAGGCAGTTTACTCCCTCAGGAAGGCAGATAAAGAGAAACAGTTGAGAAGTATTAAGTTCTTTAGGAAAAGGATCACCTGGCTCATATTTCACAGATTAATTCCTCCTTCTGAGTAGGCAGATTCTTGAGGGAAAATATCATTATCTTCTGTTTTGAGTTTTTTTTTCATTCTATCACTTTCATTTTGAATTAATTTTGTTTCTCTCCTCTCTATAAAATAAACTTCTGCTCCATTGTTCTGTTGAAGTTGGATCCAGCCAATTTTTATGCAGTCTTGTCCAATTCCTTTCTTTGATATATATATATGGCTTTTGTCTACAGAAGCTTCATGTCTCGCACAAAGGCAGAGTCTATACATGTACATTTTATAGGTGTGTAAATGCCTTCAAATGTTATGCCAAACACATTTGGTAAATGGCTGTGTTGACTGTGTGTATTACTGTTACATGTGTACAGTCCTTTAGTCACATCACAGTCCTATCAGCAGACAAATGACGGTCACAGCATAACTGTAGCTGTGGAAAGGATGATGAGGATGTCTAACAGGTAATTTCTGTATTGCCACAAATCTTTATTTGACTTAAAAAGTCACTTTACTTGAGAATTCAAAGTTGGAAGTTGTAAAAATGTATTATTATGAATTCATAACCATCCTCACTGTATGGTTCTGAGAATGAATGTAGTGAAGGAAACATGATGCCATACAGGTTTCTCGAAAACCCTTATTTCACTAACTGCATTGATAGCTGCTGAGTTTGGCTTGTTCATTTAAACAGGACCAATGGATCAGGTCAAATGCAGAGGCACCGAACAGATGTTGAAGATCCCACTTCAGAAGTCAAATGATAGAAATCGAAATGTCTTTAGCTTTTCTTTTTTTTTGGTAATTCTGAAAGTCCAATCCACCGGGGGGGGGGGGGGGGCTATCAAAGTGGTATGGTGCAAGTGTACAAGTGCAGAGGGTAAATACTCCAGTGGGACACTAACACCAGCAGTGGTGGCATGCATAGCTCTGCAATGCCTGAATTTGGAAGCTGACACTGCACTGGTGCTCCTCTGGTGCAGGAGCCCATGTCAGCACTGGTAGGGGTGTTCTGGGAGCATTCCGTGGATGGAGCTGACTTTAGTTGACTTCCTGTGGCCTTTCAACTTGACAACGTACCCTTTGGCTGGTGTAGACTTATGCTAGCTAAAAGTGTGGTGCCACCCATTGGCCTGCATGTGGAGTTTTCATTAAATCCAGAAATTTCTGCTGTTTTTCTTGCTTCCTGCACCTCCTGAAACCCCAATGGAGGTGGCACAACTGTGCCATGGTGGCGCAGCCCTCAGCCCCCTCAAACTACTCCACCATGGTTTGCATTGAGCATGATCCGAATTCTCAACTGCCAGAACTTATACATTAAATTCAAACATTATTGGAATTCAGCAGAACTTTAGCCTACCTTTTGGAAATAATGGCACCTCCTCATAGCTCAATAAAAACAATGTATAAAATGCTGAAGGCTTAATGTGTTCGCGAAAGTGATTACAGTGGTTACAAAACACAGTCCTATTTGGCGCCTTCATAGGGCTATAAAAGTAGAATCAGAAAGCAGCTCTTACTGAGAGACACACAACGAGAGAGTTTTAATACAATCAGAAGGATTGATCTCTAGAACCTATTGCTTCACAGTTCGCTAGCTTTATCGTAACCTCCCTGTAGAAAGTTGCTGCTGCTGCTGAGAAGCGTTTTGCCCGTGTTTTGTTTGTGACACCTTCATGTAACCATTAATCTTCTCTTACAGAGCGTATTAATGATATAGTCCTAATGGGGGGATCCATCATCTCTGATTATAAGAATCTGTCTGAAAATAAATGAAACTAATTAGCAGTAAAAAGAGTGCTTTCAAGTACTGCTCAACAAGGGCAACGTATTATAACTATGATCCATGTCCTTATGGCAACTAATGGTAAACATGTAATTCAACAAGTTAAGCAAGGCAAACATTTCCATAAAGTTTTATGTGGGAAAACAGTCTAAAAGGGCACTAGAGCTGTCACAAGAGCAAAGCAAGTAATGCATTTGCCTCATGCATAAAAACCTCAGGGAAGCAGGAAAAAATATATGAAAAACATGCATCTACTATCCCAAGCCACCATGCCATCAGGAAAAGGGCGCATTTCTATATATTCAAATCAAACCAACCAACCAGAGTTGACTGATCTCCCAAGCTTGGCCCTTCCAATTTCAAAGGTACTATTGTGGGCTTCAATCTCATCAGATCTTGGAAGCTAATCTGGATTGGTACTTGGAAGGGAGGCTCCAAGGAAGACTCTGCAGAGGAAGGCAATGGCAAACTACCTCTTCTCCCCACTTACCTTAAAAACCCCACCAAGGAGTTTTGCACGCTTGAATCAGCCACCGAATTCCTTTTAGCTGGAGGCAAAATAAACCACAAAAATAAACCCACAAACTGTACCTTTAGTTTCTTCTTCCTTTTCATTCAGCTTGAGAAAACAGTTTATTTCTCAAAGTAAGGAGATTCTTCCTGATAACATTTAAAATGTTCTTCGTTAAGACATTTTACACAAAGGTTATATGGTAGAAGCATTTCATTTTCCATCAGGAGACTAGAAGGACAGTATATTTTACATCTGCTACAGTTTAAATAAAAGAAGAAATATTGATACAATATGAAGCCTTCTGAGAATTGCAGGTCAATATGTAGAACTTTTTTCAGGCATGTATGACATGTCTTGTGAAACGGATTGTCTTACATGTTTCTTCTTCTTGTAAATACATTCCATCATCGTTGCCTCCCAGCCAAAGTGGGGTCCCATCTGTGTGATCTTTGAAGCCAGGTTGAAGGTCAAAAGATGTTTCTGCTGTAAGGTCAGGCTGGAAACAAACTGCAAGATGTTTCTCAGCTTATCTACACAACTGAAAGCAGAAAGGGAATGATAGCTCTAAGAGGAGGTGCCACACACTTGAAAAGAGAGCCATCATTGTTTCCCATACAAGTGCAAATTCTGTTTCAGGAACTGCTGATGGCAACAATGAGGGCAATGGTTAAGGTTATGGAAATGAAAGAGTAATCCAGAGGCTCTGCGTAGCCAACAGAGTTAAACAACAGGGAATGCTGTGGAAAGGGGGAAAAACCTCTTTTTGAACCAGATTGAATCCAGCTGAAATCCTGTCAGTAGAAACATGTACACTGGTAACTGCTGCAGAAAATATTGCCTCAGCCAGTTTTTGTTTTAAAAAAAATAGATGAGTAACAATGGAGAACAGCATCTTCAGTAAATGGCTTCAGTGTCTTAAGGTAACATACCTAACAATTATCAGTATAGGGAAGAGGACAAGAAAATAAGGCCACCACTCTTTGGCTGATTCCGCATGGGCCAAAAACAGCGGTGTGAAAACGGTGTAAAAAGGTTTAAAAGGGTTTAAAAGGGTTTATACTGTTTTCACACCATTTTCACACCGCTGTTTTTGGCCCATGCGGAATCAGCCAAAATTTGGGAGGAAAGTGAAAATGAAAAATGAAATCACTTGTATTGTCAAAGGCTTTCATAATACCCAGAATCAACTGGGTATTGTGAGTTTTCTGGGCTGTTTGAGTGTAGTTTGGTGGTTTTTAGCTCCTAACATTTTGCGTGAATGCTACAGATGCGGGTGAAAATGAGGAGCTAAAACCCACAGACCACAGCCCCACAGCCTGGAAAACCCACATGAGTCAGAAATAACTTGTTATCAACCATACCTGAGGTTGATCAATCATACCTGAGGTTGATCAACCATACCTGAGGTTGATCAACCATACCTGAGGTGGGATAGGGGGCTGAGCTGCTTTTAGAAAAGCAGTGTCTCTACCTGTCACATCTCCCCGATGAGGTGCCCTCAAAGTACAGGCCAAATATGGATGCCATCTCTTGTGCTGGTTCAGTGGTACCTAGGATAAAACCTGCCTGGACATGTCTCCCTGTGAGTCATTGAAATACATAACAGTCAGCCTCACCTTTTTTTAAAAGCAATCAGGAAAGACAAAAACTTATGGCTAAGGAAGCAGTCCTCGCCTGGGACTGCAATGCTGCTGCCTCTGGTTCAGAGACGGATATGCTAACTGATGTCATCAAGACTTCCTTTCAGTTATTCTTCAATGCACTAATCCTATCTTTTTTCCTGGCTAACCTCTAGGAGAAAGACCACCTCCACTTGAATGGAAAAGCCCATAGCTGTGATTCAATCAGCTTGCCCTAAAATTTAATCATCTTTGGATGCTCCCCAGGGTAGGGACACTAGGTCCAAGTGTCAACCTCTTGTTCTCCTCCTGAGAACAAGAGCCACTGTTGGCCATGGAAAGATTCGTTTGCTTAACGTTTCTAGGGGGCCAAATTTTCCTATAAGTTAACTACCAAACTTGCAATCAGTGCCCATTTTTTTTCCGGATCACCTTTTTGTTCAGTTACTCTGCATGCCAGCTACTTTCACCCCATCTCTTTGGAACTCAAGGCATTGAACTCTGCTTTCTCAGACCCTTCTGCTCCAAGATAAGGCGATTGTTGCCTCTTTCGCCGTAAAATCCAGATCTATTTCCCATCTTTCCCATCAATACTATCTAAATCCTAGGATTGTGTGCTCGTTATTATTTGCATGTGTCAATTTATTATTTTATTCTTTTTAATAAAACCTATAAAACTTCTGACTCCTGCAGATTTCTATGGGAAAATACCTACCATAAAAACTGGTGGAAAGATCTCCTCTTGCTAAAAAAGATCTGCCCCCATTAATTCCCCACTCCAAAGGGGGAGATTTTCCCCACTAATTCCCCACTCTAAAGGGGCCAGCATTTTTGGTAACACACTGTTGTTCTGTTGTTGTTAGAAACACCCCCATCCCATATGGCTTTTGTCCATGTGGGTCTCATAACCCTCAGCTTAGCCTTTTTAGTGACCTATGGGAGACCCCACCCCCCTTCTCTCAATTTCACCAGCGGGAAACCTGGCTGCAGCCAATAATGATAATTCCCAAATTAATGTTACTTTTTAAAAATAACAATGAAAATGTACCCAAAAAAGTGAGTTGTCCTATGAAACATAAGAAAGCAATTTCAGTCTTCTGGGAAAAGGAACATGGAAAGAAGCTTTTGTTAGCTCTTTGACAAATGGTGTCCTGTTTTGACTTTAGGAGCAGGAAAAAAAGAAAAGATTTTGGCTAGAAAGATGCTGCAACTCAACGGATCTATAGATGTTTTCACCGATCCTCTGCAGTCACTTGGGAAGAGAAAAAGGAGAATGGAAATATGTTCCATTTAAGAGAGCCAACACTGGCGGCTTACTGGATTTTAATTACCAAAAGACTGCCTGGGATAAGTTTGGTGCCAAAAATTATTGGAGTGGTGTGGGGGGGGGGGGATCTGTTTCTGGATTCTAGGGCTTCAAAGTCTTGGTGTCCTCAGATTAGAACCATCTTCCACATAAACATTAGTGTTTCCAGACATGCAAGAACTCTCAGGAAAAAAGAGGCTAGACCTTCTGTGCTTTTGAACTCAACATTTGAGAACTGGAAAACCTCAATACAGCACAGCAATAGCTTCCTAGGCATGATTAACAAATTTGATAACAAGAATTCGAGTGATACACTGTGCTGAATGGCTGAGGAGAAGGTGAGCTACAGAGAGGCCTTCTGTGGCTTTTAGCTGTGCTGCTCTAACCAAGAGTTGGTTATAGTTGTGTTTGTTGATCCTCAAAGGAGGCCTTGGGTTTTGGATCCCTACTGCCTCAGAGTAACAGAAGCCTCTGTAGCAGCAGTAGCTTGTGGAGACAATGACTGAAGTATTACAATATTAACCACACTACTATATTAACTAAACTATATGCATTATATAAAATGAATTCAAGACCAATGGGACATATGACAGGTGAGAACATATATGGCTGCATAGAATATCTTTTTCCATAGCAGTAGCGTAGTGGTTAAGAGCACGTGTATTCTAAGCTGGAGGAACCAAGTCTGATTCCCTGCTCTGCCGCTTGAGCTTTGGAGACTTATCTGGGGAATTCAGATTAGCCTGTGCACTCCAACAGCTGGGTGACCTTGGGCTACTCACAGTTCTTTGGAGCTCTCTCAGCCCCACCTACCTCGCAGGGTGTTTCTTGTGAGGAGGGAAAGGAAAGGCATTTGTAAGCCCCTTTGAGCTTCCTTACAGGAAAGGGGGGATATAAATCCAACTCTTCTTCTTATTCTCTTCATATTGCCAAAAAGATGTGTTCTTGGGAGTCTGTTTTGTTTCATTTTTATTGTTAATTCAAAAAGGGTCTGCTTGATTTGTAGGCTGTTTCATATAGTTTTGCTTTGTTCTTGTTTCTTTTGTTGTTTCATTTTCATAATTCTGTTTCATTATTATTTCTGATAAGGTTCAGTAGAAGATCTACCTCTTCCTTATAGCTATACCTTCATGGTTTTTCATCCAAACTGGAAAAATGTGTGTGGGATTGTTGCAATCCCCAAGGACAAGAACATTGCCAAAGTTCACACTTTGACAATGAAATATACCCATGTTTTAACGTGAAAGTCTCTAGATTCTTAGACAGGCATGATGTCACTTTGGGTTTTTCCCCAGACATGTCATCATGCTGGTGGCCCAATGATGATTTTAAAAACCCCTTTAACTTCTTCAAGCAATTTTAGGAAGCCGGGGGGGGGGAGGGGCTGGCAACCCTCTTTGTGGTATCGCTATCTACTTTTAACACAAACTTTTTAATAATTATTTGTTTGTTAATTACTGAACACTGTTTTTCTAAGCTGTCATCAGTTGCTGTTGATGGTGAGATAGAAGTACCTTTTATACAGACATTCTGCAGTATCCTCAGCAGAGTAGAATGCCACCCTGCAAATTATTATTATTATTTATTCAATTTGGTATACTGCCCCATCCCTGGAGGGCTCTGGGCAGTGTACAACATCAACATAAAATACAATAACAAGAGGGGCGAGTACATAACAACCGATCAATACCTAACATTAAGAACTCAGCCCCGTAAACTCTAAAATATTAATTTAATTTAAAACAGCGATTGCTACATGAAATTGGCGTCCGGCAAAACCCTTACTTAAAAACCCTCCTAACGAGGGAAGAGGGAAGAGGGGGGGGCACGGTGGGTCCCAAAGATGTAAAGGGACCCACACAGGATTACAGAGGGGGCACAATTTAGCGGCTGGTCTCTCCAAAGGCCCAGTGGAACAACTCAGTCTTACAGGCCCTGCGGAAATCACCAAGATCCCGCAGGGCCCGGACAGCTGGAGGGAGAGTGTTCCAAAGCAGCCATTTTCTCCAGGGGGATTTATAATCCTGCAAAAGGATGAAGACATTGGGTGTAGGCCATTGGGGATGAAGGACTGGCTGTAGAAGAGAGCAATGAGGATGATCAGGGACCTGCAGATCAAGCCCTGTGAGGAGAGGCAAAGGGATTTGGGAATGCTTAGTCTGGAGAAGAGGAGGTTGCGGTAGACATGAATGCTTCCTTTAAATATTTGAAAGATTGTCACTTAGTGGAGAACAGGAAGCTGTTCCTGTTGGCCACAGAATATAGGACTTGCGATAATGAGTACAAATTACAACTGGAAATGTGCTGGCTGCACATTAGGAAAAAATGTTTACAGTAAGAGTAATTCAGTGCAGTCAGATGCCCAGGGAAATGGTGAGCTCCACATCTATGGCAGTCTTCAGGCAGTGGCTGGATAAACGCTTGTCAAGTATTTTTAAGCTGATTCTTCATTGCCCAGATGGCCTTCTTCATTGCCTAGATGGCCTTATGGCCCCTTCGAACTATATGATTCCATGATTCTATGATCTCTGGAGATCAGTTGTAATTGATGATGAATTCAAGCTTCCATCTGGAGGCTGGCAACCCAATCAAAATCAGGTTGCATCCAACGAATTGGTTCACACATTGGGTACCCCACCTAATCCATGTGAGGTTGTGAATCTTGTGGCACTTCTGCATTTCTCTTGGTGATCCCCTGCTAGATCATCATGTGTCTTGAACCAGATAACAGAGTAAATGAGGGAAGCTTTTTGTCTTCTCTTGATTGATCTGAACCTTCTAGCAAAGGAGGGGTTAAGAAGTTCACTTAATTCAACAATGCTAAGAAAATCTCCCTGCAAATGTCATTTCTTCCCCACAAGCTCCCCTTTCCCACTGCAGTTTCCTCCACATAAGTATTTTGTGCCTCACAGAAAAGTGAAACGTTTATGAGTTGACAGGAGAGTACAGTTTTTCCTTCACATGGGAAGATAAATGGTCTCTCAGTTCAACTTAATATATAAATGAGGAGGGTTAATTGCAGGTTTTTACAAATAGTAAGAGCTCATTTTTTTCCCCCAACTGAAGGCAAATGACAAACTTTTCATTTATTCAAAGGGTACGAATACACTTTCTTCTCAATCCAAGGGCACGACACAGGACAGTTAGCAGAGATAGCAAGTAAGTGTCAATAGTTGTCAGTCATTTTAATTATACTATTATTAGAACTGCACAAAATGGGGGTAAAGGGTGTTGGCTTCTTTTGTCTCTAAAAGCCAAGATCTTTTTTTTCTCTCACTTTATTTTGCCTCTCGCTTTTGGTACAACAAAATAAAACGCAAAATGTAGAGCTGTCCTTATAGCAATCAAAAAGGAATAAGTTATCACTCCCCTTCACTACCAATCCAATATTTAATTGCTAAGCTTGCCTCATTTATTCTGATTTGAAACAAATACAATATTAACAACCATGTATATATCTTGTATATTGAGTTATTCCTAGAACTCTGACCAGCAGCTTCTATAAAATATATTGCTTTAAAATTAGTGAGTGGACACAGGTTTAATATTTCAGAAATATAATTATGGACGTCTGGTTTCAATCGCCTCTTCGTTGTACAAGAGAAAAAAATCCATGCAAATTATTTCCTAAACAATCTCTTATAGATGCTCAGTCACATCCTTTCGTCTTGGTTCCAGCTTAACATCTCATTCTCTTGAGAGCTGAGAGAATAATGTCAGATCAATCCAGAACTGCACTGAAATATGCATATCTATTTTCAAGCATAAAAGGGGGGGGGGTTACAGTTGGTAATAAAGCGGTGGATGATGAGGTGCCCTAAAAGTGATTAGGCATGCAGCAAGAATAGATTTAATTTGGAAGATGGAGAAGTGTAGTGGTAACTACTTGTCTGCCTACACACTTTTACCATTGCTCTGTGTAACTGAGGCTTTAAATACTTTATAAATTGAAGAAATTAACCGCAGCACTCCTGAACTGAAAGAACCACCTACACCATTTGTGCATTTATTCTATTCATAGTGCCTTACACATTAGCCGATGAAACTCTGAAATAAATTAGAGAAGAGACAAATGCTTGTCTCTTACTTGTGTGTTTATGTGTGCTAATTGAGGGAGACCATTGAAAGGGTGAGTTGCTCTTTAGATTTCAGAAATGCTTGCACATTGGGGTCATGCCTGAGGAAGCCATGACCTCCACATGGTGTTGGTGTATGTATTTATTTATGACCCATTCAGAATACATTGCAATAGTCTAGCCTTGAGGTTGCTGTGCCCTGGATTCATATTGGCCAGATCAGCTTCTGGTCAAATAAGCGAGTAGGAAGCATTTTTTTGCCACTGAATCAATGCCAGGTCTAGTATGACCGTTGATTTCCCAGTTGCTGAATTGACCTAGGTTCCATCGGGTTTGACCTTGGTACTCCCCACAGCTGCTAAGTTTGACACGGGTCCATCCCAGCTTCATCCCCTCTAACTGTCAAATTTCCGACTCCACAAGGGAGGTACAACGTTTTCAGCTAACCTAGGTCGAACTCAGGTCAAAGCCGGTAAAGTGGGGAATCATCCTTGCTGCAACTCTCCTGTTCAGCCAATCACAGTTCAGTGTTTTGGGCATGCGCAGAACAAGAGACTCGTGGCGGGGAAAAGCACGGCTTTTTAAAAAACATTTTCCTTCTTGTATACGAAGCAACGGCCATTTATATAAACAGTGCACATTTACATGCTGCTTTTAGTTATGTAGAGCACTGCTTTGTGACTACATTGCCATTATGTAAAAAAAACAAAAACAAAAAAGGGATGCATGTTCATGTTTCCCGCTGTAGAACAGCAGCCAATCGGGAACGAGGCGGCGAGGTGATCCCGCCCTCTGAGCTCGGCTCTGGCGGAACGACTTTGACTCCGGTAGGGAGTAACAACAGAGTCGACCTAGGTCAGTACTGTTCGAACCTTCTCAAGTGTGGAATTGACCTTAGACTCTTAACTGGGTCAGCTGAACCTCATGAAATGTGGAATTTCTGAGGAATTATTCCAAAATTATATCTCCCACTATGAAGTGGTACAGACCTCCCTTATGTTATGGCCTTAACAGGGGTAAGGGTTTTATTGAAGAGAATCTCCACCAGCTGCTAAAAGTGTAACAGCACACATATAGTTTTTAAAAGTAGCAAAGGGGAATGAACTCACATTGGCAGATCAGGAGAGGGGCCAAGAGGAGACCTTTTAGACCAGGGGTAGGGAACCTGCGGCTCTCCAGATGTTCAGGAACTACAATTCCCATCAGCCTCTGTCAGCATGGCCAATTGGCCATGCTGGTGAAGCTGATGGAAATGGATTCTAATTTATCGGAGAAAACGCAGGCCTATTACAAACTATTATAATCTGAGAAGGAATTCTGGCAATGGATATTCCACAGAAAGCAAGAGTCCAAATTGAATTTAAATGTTTTACATATGATTTGTTTCAAAATACAAACCACACGGTAGAGACATAAAGGGGGCACATACGTTTCAAGTTCCTAAGATATAAAAAAGGTTTTAAAGATAGATTGGATGATAGAAATGGAGGGTTTTCCAGGTATCACGTTACCTAAATTCAGCTGAAGAAGATCATGTGTAGAGGCAAGGATTCAAATGACCAGCATCTGAATCAGGCCGAAGGGCGATATGAGTGTCTCAAACTGACCAGACCAAGAGGAAGGTACAGGCTAGTAAAGAGCATGTGTGTTGAAGTGAACTAAACTTTTATACCCTTTTGCCTTTAGGTAGAGTGGGAACAAGTAGTTTAAGTTTCATTTTTTCTAAATTCTCTGGAACTTCCCATGTGCTGGGCTTGGGGTGCTGAGGTGATTAGTCAAGCTCATCTACTGCTAAACCAGGGACAATGGGGCCAAAAATTGCTTTGTTAAGCTAAAGGAGGAAATGCTGAAAAGACTTCCATGCAGATTAACTCTTGAGAGTCACTGCCCAGGATATTCAGATTTAGCTGAGACATTTAGATCAGGATAAGGTGAGTGGTTTAGGAGTCATAACAAAGGTAGAGGAGATGCAGAGAAGCAACCCTTTGTTGCTAACTTGGTTTCCAGAAGAGATAGGAAAATGCAGAATCTGATACTGAGGTGGCTTTCCATATTCTTTGCCTTTAACAGTTTCTATAGCAAGGTGTGGTAATCAAGCATTCTAGTGACTCAAATGAGACCTCCAGGTTATGCTGGAGTAGCTCATTATCTTAGCTTTTGTTAAAATAGTTTTGACCTTTTGGCTGTGGTCATGCGGCTACCTACACCCATAGGAGTGCTTTTGGCAACTGGCTTTTGCCAATATGATTTTAAAGCAGAAATATATATAAATAATATTCTGGGGATCCTTTGGGTCGTTACACTTATTACCTCAGGATCCCAATAGTTCTTTCTGTGGGAATTTTTCACAACACGGCATGCCTGTCGTTGCATTTTGTTGTCCAACTCTGCATGTGAGTTCAGAAGTTAGCATGAAAAGACATCTTCAGTATCTCTGATATTAAAGTTTAAACCATGGAAGAAATTTACAAGTGCATGAATGGAAACTTAATGAAACCTCAAGGATAAAGGAAAAGACTGCATCAGCTACTGAACAGATACATTTTAAAAATTGCATCAACCTTCAAAGAATAAAACTATGAATAAATAGAAAAGGAAAATACATCCAAAAGGGGGGAAAAAACCCAAAAGAAAATGTGATATAATGAAGAAATTAGAGGAAAAAATATGATACAAAGCTCAGTTAAGTAAACAGAGCTTAATTTAAAAGCAACTCAGGGAGTTTGATGGTGCTTAAATAAGTGGAGAATGAAAACTTGACAGAATGGAAATATCCCAGACATTTTATTCGGATAAAAAACAGAGGTGGAAAGCTTTTGTTATGGAAGCAAAAAGGAAAACATGTGAAAGAAATTTCGCTGAAGAGCTAGAGGCAGACTATAAATAACAGAGAAGGATTGAGACCAGGGTCATAAAGTATATTTGCATCTTAAGGATGAAAGTGTGATCCTGGGAAACAGCAAATAAAGGCCTCGATTCAATGGTGTTGTTCCACTGGCTCCTTTCTATTTGTGTGTGTGTGGGGGGGGGGGGGAATGCAGATCATTGCTGACTTCTTTTTCTTGTTGTTGACTTCCAATTTTAGTCCTGACTCCTGACTCCACCACTTTGAATCCACCAACCCAATTTCAGGCCGCAAAGGAGGCGACAGTGAGAGCAGGCAGGTGAGACACTTGCCTTCCTCAAGTCAGACTCCAGTCTTGTGGCTTTGGAACCAAGCCAAAGTTTCCTTACTTATTAAAGGTCAATATTAAACAACAGCATTTTGTGTCCAAGGCAAAAAAACAAAAAAAAACCTTGTCTTTTTCACAAGACCTTGTTTGCTTTCCGTTTTTCTCAGGGTATTTTAATATTATGTTATGGGAACAGCAGACACAATCTGAGATACCCCTGTGAAGGCCCCAAACATGCAGGAGACTTTCTAGGAAAAGAAATTAGGACAAAAAGCTCCCTCTGCCTGTATCCCCCTTCTCAAGGAAACCTACCACAAATCTTTTAGGAAAGCAAAAGGAATTTGCTTGTATACTCAATAAAGTGAGAAAGGCTACATAGATGTTTGTATTATACTGCCAAGGAGTATTGAGGGGGCAGAGGCTAGGGTTGCCAACTCCAGGTTGAGATTGTCGTGATGTTTCGCCTGCATCTGTGGTTGGCATCTTCAGAGGATCTGATGGTAGTAGAGCAGGTGGAGTGTATATGCCTCTGGAATGTCCAGGGTTGAGTTATCATGGGTTAAAATGTTTCTTCATCTAGGAACAATTATACACAATATCCCCTTTTCCAACGATCTATGCATGTAAATGACTGGACTGAGATAAAAACGGAACATGTCAGAACAGGAGAGTGATGTGCTTGTTAATTATGTCAGGGACTTTCTCCCGCAGACTCGAGTTTCCCAGTCCACCCACAGCAAATCCACAGGCATGTGGCCTTTCCTACAGATGGTTCAGACTTGCTAAAGATATCCAGTTGCACATGTCTGCTCCACAGGTGTTTGCTTTTCTAACCACAGGCCAGCCAGAAACTGACAATTGAATTGGCCCTGTGGCTAGTTTTCCCTGGCACCGTGAATGGAAGCATGTTCGTAAAAATAGCCTGTTCCACATGTGCATCATGCTGCACAGTGGCAGGCACCATGCAAAGAAAAAAGAAACCCCGGCTGCAAGAAAATTTTACGGGGTGAATTGCCATGTTTGTCTCTGAGGGTTAGATCTACAAAATAGTATAGCGAAAGAGACAATCTCAAAACTAACAACAAAGCGCTATGCTAAAGGCTTCTCCTTAAAGCAAAAGTGAGCAACAATTTATTAGAACCTGACAGAGTTTTGGAATATGGCTGTCTCAAAAGCTCCTGATGCTAGTTCCCAGCTACATCCACTGTTGATTTTAGCTTGCTGTAGGTGAGTTTCCTTCATCATTCTGCCTCTCCAAACAGTGGGAGACCCTAATTCAATAAGTGTGTGGGGGAGAACCTTCTGGGTCCTCTCTCCTGACAGAAACAAAATCAGTGGAAAACCTACAGAGACTCCCTCCGATATACTGTCCACTCTCTTTTATTTTCTTATTTTTTTCTCCTTCCCTGTAATTAGCTTGGATCTTCAAATCAGAAAAGAGAGAACTAAAAGTTAATCTCTGGCCGATTTTGCACTTTCTAAATGCTCTGTGCCTTACCTGGGGAGTGTACCTGCTGCGGGGCTCCTCACCCTGCTTGTAGTTCTTCACTGCTGCCCGGCTCTGTCCTTCACTCGAGTCAAGGCTGGTGCGGGAAGCCCCAAATGGTTCCCCATAAGCCCAGGGCTTTCCCATAAAGCAAGCACTGCAAGCTCTTCCATAGTCTCTTTCACGCATGCGCGAGCAGCCTCAGTTTCCTGCATTCGGATTGGCTGAATCTCGCCCCATCCCCCCCCCACTCACTTTTGCTGTAGTTTTACATGACTCTGAACATAAATCAGATGCTGAGAATTAGCCCCCCCCCCCCTCTAAACACTGTGCAATGGGACTCCACACACACCCTTGGTCTAAAATGTAAATCTAAAATCCTTGCAAATGCAAGAGAATTGCCACCCTCTTGTATGGGAATTCAGTATTTTTCAAGAATCTGGAATGTTTTTTGGTCAAATTTGCCCAAATCCAAAAAAAAAATGACTGTTATTTCTGCTGTTGTTGTTGATACCCCTGGTCCAGGCTTTATTCATATCTCTGGATGGGCTGGTTAGCAGAACTGCTAAAGAGTCAGGTAGGTCTTGGGTTTCTCTCTCTTGAATAAAGTGACGATGTGTTTATTAAAGAGACCACCAGCACCCCCCTGGATGATTGCAGCATCTTACAAAGCGATTACAGAGCTCAACACTTTATTTAGTTTCAACCCTTAAAAGTAGAGACCTGCTAGACTATGCAACAGGCAGTGACTGAAATTCCAGGGCTGTGTTGTTGTTGTTTTATAATTTAAACCCGTTTCTTCCCTTTCCCCACTTTTGCTTGGCTGTAAATGGGGGATTGAGAAGTTCATGGAATGTAAGATAGGAATCTGAATGGCTATTGGCCATCCAAGTTCAAAGAGTGTGCTGAGAGGTTTGTGCCCCATAGAGTTGCCAACTCCCGGTTGGGAAATTCCTGGAGATTTGGGGGTGGGGCCAAGGGGCAAGGTTTGGGGAAGGAAGCAACCACAAGAGTATCTGAGTCTCCACCCTTCAAAATAGCCAATTTCTTTAAGGAATTGATCTTTGTCTGGGAATCAGCTGCAATTTGAGAGATCTCCAGGCCCCATCTGGAGGCTGGCAACTCTTCCTCATTTAGGTCTTCTCAAGCATCTGGTTGGCTACTTGATGAAAAGGGTTCTGGGTAATATGGACTACTGGGCTGATCCAGCATAGCTGCTGATATGTCTTCTTTAATAAAATGTTTCCCCAAGCACCCCCAACCCCCCTCCTTTCTTGTGGAAAGTTAATATGAGTTGGAGAAAAGTTTGAATACAATACTGATTTTTTTTCTACAAACAAAAACAGCATCATTCCCAAAACAAGCAGGCCTACTCAGAATGCTACTCAGGTTATTCAACATGGTTTACTCCAGTAACCTATTCATAGCATTACGCTGATCCTCCTTTATTTTTTTCACATAAGGCAAACAATGGATCTGGAGAGAATGAACACGTCTGCTACAGTGTGCTTGCTAAAATCCTTAGAAGGGTCCCAGGATTTCAATGTAAGTCCCCAAATCTGTTGACATAATCCTGGAGTGGGAGAGATCGAATGGGATGAAACGATCATGAGCCTTAAAAGGAATCTCTAGACATCCAAGCAGAGATGCCACATTCTGCTCATGCCATTTTTTTCCTACAGGCACAAAGCCAAACAGTTGCCATGGGAATGGGTTAGCACGTTCTGATCGAGACTTGGCATAGGATCTGAAAAGTCTGCATTCAAGTACGACAGACCCATTCTGTGGCCTTTGGGAAGCCAAATCAGGCACGAACGAAGCCCCTGTTTGCATGGTCAGATTTTGCCCCCCAACAAGGCTTTGCATGGGAACGAACATGAAGGGATTCACCTACATTTTGTTACTTGGAGTTACTCCTTTAATGTGGACTGAGGAACTCCGCTCACCATGGCATCATAGAAAAATGCCACTAAAAATACTGTGTACAGAATGTAACTGTCATTCATTGTACTTAAAAATCATTTCAGGTTTTTCTTACTGTTGTTCTCTCACAGATGGGAGAAAACTGAAGAACTATCAGTCACAGGGGCATTCAGGTTTTCTGTTGTTCCCATCACTGCCCCTCTTTCAAACTCTACAAGTGATGAAGAATTAGCTCTTAAGACAGTGTTTTATTTCCAGAACCAAAAATACAAATGCTCAAGTTATGCAATAAACCTGTTAGATTTATATAAGCTGCAGTTCATTGTGCATCTTTCAGGTTGACTGGTTTCCGTATCTGCCTTGTGTTTGATGCATGGTGTGTGTTTATCTTTCTCTGGATTGTCCTCCTCTCTTCCTGATTTACCATTTTTTCTCATTTTTTTGGAGAGAGGTCTGCACACAATGGGGTATAGATATAAGCTTCATGATGTTGTTCAACTAAATGGATTTAAGTCCCCACCCCATGCAAAAGTCCCTCCAACTGAGTATATCTGACTTTCTTGGTAAGACAGTTGCCCCCAAGGAAAGGGATTAGAGCAGGGATCCTCAACCTTTTTGAGCCTGTGGACACATTTGGAATTCTTACAACATAGTAGGTACATTCACAAAATGGCTGCCAAAAAAATTATTGCTACAGGAGGTGGAGATAGCCACAAAATGGCTGATGTAGCTTACTTTTAGTTACACACTGAAGATGTTTTAAAAATTCTACACAGTCAATCAAATCTCCAATAGCCAATCAGAAGTCTTGCTGGCCAAGAGCCCCACCGGGCCCTGTGCACTTTCTAGAAACACGTGGCAGGCACCATGACACACACAAGGACTACATTGGAGACCCTTGAGTCGGAAGCAGGAGAAAGTGTCTTCCAAAGAATCTCCCACTTATCCAGCTAGGAAAAAAAATCTGTTCTCTTTTGGACCAAGAGGGAATAGTGGTATAATTTGATGCTGAGAGTTTTGATCTCAAGGATTTTTAGTTTTTAAAGAGCAAGAAATTCATATTTAGCATCTTTTAAAAGGCCCTTTGATTTTACAAGACAATTACATTGGCTTCATTCCTGCCCAGTTGGCAACTCTTTATGTGTTCATAACAACTAAATAGCAGCTGAAGTGGCATTTAAAATGCTGTGACATTGCAGTTGGAGATCAGAGACGGCAGAGCAGTGCCCTGGAATGCTGATCTTTTCGGTGCTTTCTTTTCCAAAAAGAAAGAAAAAAGTTCCATTTATCTGTGAACACATTATAAAAGTTTCCCTTCTTTGAACACAAGCGTACTAAGCAGAACAGCACTCATAAAGAACTTAGGCGTGCATGTCATTTGTGGGACGGAGAACAGTGGCCACAAGCGAGATACGCATTGCAATGCACATTTGACTGAGCATCCAAAGAACAATGCAGTCAGTCTACAGCACATTGCTTTGCACTCAAATGCACAATGCCACAAACCTGTGCATGGCAACACCTTTTCTGCACATGAGCAGAGCAGGATCTATGCGTGCTGTATGTGTGTAAAAAGAATTCTGGCACCTATACAGTCTGTTTTGCATTTCCTGAAGCTTCTGAGAGTAGTAGAGTTTATCGTGGCATTTATTGGTATAAATAGAAATGGGCTTGGCAAGCCAGTATATTTGTGACATGTCACAGAGCCTGCATAACATGCCTTATGGCTGGATGCGCTACATTAGCTATCTGTGTGTTTGCCTTGATCTTTGACAATACAGGCATCTCAGAGAGGCTGAAACTTTTAATTAGAGACCTGCGCACCCTTCCTTCCTACTAGTGTAATCATTAAATTGATTTTTCCAGTCCATCATGTAATTGTTCCAGCGAAGGAATCCGGCTTTCCACTCTCGTTCCGCTTCGTCAATATTTCCTGTAAAACACAAAATGGGTGGCATTAATCTAAATTTAAATCTCTTTGTACATTAATTGAAAAATAATTCTGATTACCGCTGCCATTTCCCTCTAAATACACCCCCCCCCCATGAAAGCGCCGTCCCCTGTGCTTCCCCTTTTCACCTAATTCATCGAAAATTCAAAGCGTTTTATCTCTGGATCCTGAGATAATCATTTAAAATGAAGCATTAGTCTTCCCTGCTAATATTCAGTGGGCTTGCCTTTTTGGCGTGTGCGCCCTTTTGACATTTACCATGGAGCTTGCAGATCATGAGGGATAGGCAATTAGTGAGCAAGGGTCTTGATGCAAGTTTTCCACTAAGGGATGTGGTGAATATCCGTCATTTTAATTTGTGGGAGACAAAAAAAAAAAATTACAAATTTGCAATTGCAGAAAAAGCGTGTTCCAAATTTAGCCCCAGGATCCCCAGCGGCTTTCGTGGCTTTGTTAAACAAAACAAAACAAATAAAAAGTAGCAATGCAATATATTTCACAATTAAATCAGCTAATCAGAATATAAAAGAGGGCATAAACAGGACTGCAAATAGTCCGGTTGCTGTGCACGATAGGAAGTCCAGTAGCTATCTGAAAATGGAACTATAATGATGAAATTTTATTTCACTTTAGCATTTTGGTCACATTATGTGAAGACAAGAGTCACTGGAAAAGTCAATAATGATAGGAAAGATTGAAAGCATCAGGAAAAAAGGAAAACCTAACAGGAGATGGATTGACTCTATAAATGAAGCCTTGGCCCTCAGTGGCACCCACTTTCAGGTTTTGTGGCCGTGGAGCTGAGGAGCATCTGCCTTCAACGCCTTTGCCCTCTCTGCCATCAGGCATGCCCCTTACACCAGTAGAGGAGGCAAACATGCCAAATGCAGTCCTGTGCTGCCTCAATAGCTGTGTTTGCGCTTCCCATAGGATTGGGCTATTAGGAACAATCTGTCAGGAACATTAAAACTTTGTCATCATAATCTGGTACCAGCATGTCACTTATGCTGATGGGCACTATCATACCTGTCTGTTCTCCTTTGGCCCCCTTACCATCTATGGGGCCATGCTCTCTTTCCTTTCTTCCTGGGAGGGTTTTTATTAAGATTTTAAGTGGGACACCAATATATATTTTGTATGATACGCTGTTTATGGGGTTTTGAATTATATGTGATGTGTTATTATATGTTCCATTATTGTTGTTTTTAATTATGTTAGACACCGCCCAGAGCCTGTCGGGAGAGGGGTGGTATAAAAATCTGAAAAACAAACAAACAAACAAACAAAACTGGTTGACAACAGTCTGTGTTAGCATTGGGAGATCATTCTTTAATTTCTCCCTCTTTAGGCAACCATGGGGTGCATCCAGTGGTGGGATTCAGCAGGTTCGGACCACTTCGGTAGAACCGGTTGTTAAAATGGTGCTTGTAAGCAACCAGTTGTTAAATTATTTGAATTCCACCACTGGGTGCATCACAGTGTGCATTTCTTCAGCTCTTTTTACTGGTTTTGATCTCAGATCAAACTTCCTTGCTTTGAAATGGTTGCTGTAATATTAATTGTAAAATGTGATAGTTTGAGGTGATGTGCTCCTTTTGTGATTTAATGGTTGGCAATGGCATTTACCAAACCAGACAGCAGAGGCTGATCGGTGCAGGTGGTAGGATTCCTTACCATTTTACTTGGTCCCAGTTAAACTGTCTTCTTGGTCACAGCAATGGGCTATAACTTTTTGTAAGCATAATTGTGTATGTTACTGGTTCTCCTATCTGACTTCTATCGACCTGTCCATCTGTCTGATTGTTATCTCTTCCACAAGAGAATCCCTGCTATGAAATGTGGCATAACAGCAATGCAATACAGATATACTAGGAGTGCCTAGGTTCCTCAGATAGGATCTGGAGATCTCCCAGAATTAGAACTGTTCTCCAGAGTACAGAGAAAATGATTACTTGGGAGGGTGTACTTTATGGCAATATACTGCCTTGAGGTCCCTTCCCTTTCCAAACACCACCCTCCCAAACTTCAGCCCCCAAGTTGCCAAGTATTTCCCAACTAGAATTTCAAAGCCCTTATTCATTCATTCTAGATATTCAAACAGATCCCTCTCCCTTTCTCTATTCTATTTGTTCCCTTCTCTATTTTATGCCCTAAACAACAGCCATATGAAGTAGGTAAGGGTAGAGAGACTTACAGGCCCAAGGCCATGTGATAAGCTTCCATGGCAATGTGAGGCCTGTCTAATTCTAGTGTGACACTGTCATAGGGTTGCCAGTGTCCAGGTGAGGCTAGAGATCTCCTGGAATGATAACTGATCTCCGGACTACATAAGAACATAAGAACAAGCCAGCTGGATCAGACCAAAGTCCATCTAGTCCAGCTCTCTGCTACTCGCAGTGGCCCACCAGGTGCCTTTGGGAGCTCACATGTAGGATGTGAACGCAATGGCCTTCTGCGGCTGTTGCTCCCGATCCACCTGGTCTGTTAAAGGCATTTTGCAATCTCAGATCAAAGAGGATCAAGATTGGTAGCCATAAATCGACTTCTCCTCCATAAATCTGTCCAAGCCCCTTTTAAAGCTATCCAGGTTAGTGGCCATCACCACCTCCTGTGGCAGCATATTCCAAATACCAATCACACGTTGCGTGAAGAAGTGTTTCCTTTTATTAGTCCTAATTCTTCCCCCCAGCATTTTCAATGAATGTCCCCTGGTTCTAGTATTGTGAGAAAGAGAGAAAAATGTCTGTCAACATTTTCTACCCCATGCATAATTTTGTAGACTTCAATCATATACATAGATTATTTCCTTATTTATTTAAACTGTTTATTTAGCTTCTCCTGGAGAAAAATGGCTGCTTTGGAAAGTAAATGTAAGGTAATATACCCTCCCTGGGCTCCTCCCCTCCCTAAACATCACCCTCCCAGGCTTCTCCCACAAATCTCCAGGTATTTCTGAGCCCCAAACTGGCAACTGGAACTCACATACCTTTGGGACCGCATCTCCCTGTATTGCCCTCTTAGGCCCCTCCGATCATTGGAGGGGAATCGTCTGGTGATCCCTGGCCCAAGGGTGTTTGGCTGGCTTCTACGAGGCCGGGGCTTTTTACTGTCCTGGCCCCAACCTGGTGGAATAAGCTCCCCAATGAGATCAGGGCCCTGTGGAATCTAAATCAATTCTCCAGGGTCTGCAAGATGGAGCTATTCCGCCAGGCACTTCCATCAATCCAGCCGGCCTCCTGTTGGCGAGAGTATCTGATGTCCTCCTTTTTATGTTGCTGTTTATTATATTATATTATATTATATTATATTATATTATATTATATTATATTATATTATATTATATTATATTATATTATATTATATTATATTATATTATATTATATTATATTATATTATATTATATTATTATATTTATTGTATTTATTGTATTGTTGTTTTCACTGTATTGTATTTTTAAGTGGTTGTACACTGCCTTGAGTCCTGTGGAGAATTGAGCGGGATAAAAATATGAGAAATAAATAAATAAACTCTGCCCTCTTATCATTATACTACACTGGATCTCAAAGGGGCAGGAGAAATCAGGGTTCTTTTATATCTTACACAGATAATTCATCATACATGTGGCCTCAAGAAAAAAATTTACTCGTTTCCTTCTGAGTACACATTCTAAAATTGTTTATAATAATACAAATTTTATATAAAGATTGTTTGGCCTCACAGGCAGAAGTATACTTTTCTGGCACTTTGATAGAAAATAAGAAGCTGATCTCTGTGTTGTTTTTTTTTAAATCAACACACACAAAACTCTGAAAATGGGACAGCTTGATCTTTTCCCTGAAAAACAGAATCAGTCTTACCTCACAATGGAAGCCAGCTCACTAGCACATATGGGATAGAACACTGTGCTGAATCAGTTCCCCTTTAAATGCTAAAAACAGCCTCTGACAGTTGGGAAACATTTGCAGGAACTGAAGTCTAAAAATGGGATAGGCAAAAAATGGGACATGAGCAGAACTTTTCCCTTCATACCATATTTTCAGAGATGGCGAGGAGGGAATTCCAGTGACAGCCAGAAAAGTTTCTCCATCTGCGTGTCTAAGGTGTAGGTCTTGCTGACACATAGGAGCATCAAATTGTTTGCAGTACCACTATAACAGCCTGAAAGCTGACTCATAGTTGAAATGGAGAACATGGGGTCTTTTTCAGAGGTGGGATCCAGCAGGTTCTCACCAGTCCCCGAGAGTGGGTTACTAATTATTCGTGTGTGCCGAGAGGGGGTTACTAATTGAGTCTGCTTTTCCATCTCCACGCCCTCGCCTCCCCCTCTCTTCTTCTCTCTCGTAGCCCGGAGCTTGCCAGCTAGTAAAAGGAGGGACCCTTTACTGTTGGGTCCAGGGGACTCTTTACTTGCTTGGTAGGCTATTTATTTTGGCACTCTGTTCATTTTATGATAAATTGTGATTTACCATGATGCTTGGCCACTTAAAAGCTCTGTATTCCTGTATGTGAGAATGTTATGCTAATCTGTGTCTCTAATCCTGGATTAATTAATGTGAAATATTTGCAGAATATACAGTATGGATTGCGAATTCTAGTTCACAATGGATGATGTTCTGGTTTATTTTTTACTTTAAACAGCAGAAGAAGAGTATGGATTTATATCCCCCCTTTCTCTCCTGCAGGAGACTCAAAGGGGTTTACAAGCTCCTTGCCTTCCCCCCTCACAACAAACACCCTGTGAGGTGGGTGGGGCTGAAAGCTGTGTCTAGCCCAAGGTCACCCAGGAATAAAAAGGGAGTGTTAATGACTGATTTTAGGTATTTATGGGGCTAAAGGATTACAAAGCATTTTGTATAAATGAAAGGTTAAAGGTACTAACTACTAATGCTTACTCAATTTTTTTAAAAAGTCATGACCTGTGTATCCTGGCAGTAGCCTTGATATCTAGCTCTTGAATATGCCTATGCAGTAGGAATGGTCCATCGGATCCATGTTTTAATGAATTTGTGTCTTAATCTAAAGTGCAAATTATTTTGAGTATTGAATGTATTAGCCCTTCAGTATATAGTTAACAAACAGTGGTGATGGTGAATCTTCACTAAACTGTAGTGACCACTCATGATTTCACAGTTGGCATAAAGTCCTGTTGTTTCCTATGTGGCTGGTTAGCGAAGGTAGAAAATGGGATAATTCTCCCTGTTGGGCTGTTTTTAAAAAATGTTTTAGAAATATGGTAAAGTTCCTTGTTTAAGGAAAGTATCCTTTTGATTTCTAGAAACAAAATTAAGCATTTGAAAGTATTAAGTATTTGACAGGCAGTCAATTAGAGGAGAAGTAGTTGTTTCTGTTGGCAGTAGATGATAGGACTTGCTATAATGAGTTTAAATTATGGACAGAAAGATACCACCTGGAAATTAGGAACTTTTTTTTACAGTAAGAGTTTTTTACAGTAACAGAGAAATTATTAATGCCCCACCCCCGTCATGACCCACCCAGTCCCATTGGTGCTATGCCACTGTTTGAATCCCACCACCATGGGAACCTGTTACTAAAATGTTTGGATCCCACCACTGGTCTTTTTCTATCTCTCGCTTGGAATACAAGACATGACTCCTGATTTGTGGATTAGCCAACATTCCAACAGAGAAGCCACAGAGACTCAGGGATGCCTGAATGAAAAGCATAGGCAGAATTGCCAGCTCCAGGCTGGGAATTTCCTGGAGATTTGGAGGTGTATCTGAGGAGGCGAGGGACCTCTGCAGGGTATAATGTCATTTGGTCCACTCCACAAAGCAGCCATTTTCTCCAGGGGAACTGGTCTCTGTAGTCTGGGACTACAGTTGTAATTCCAGGAGATAACCCCCTCCCCCCCCCCCCGAGATATGCCTGAAACTTGTCTGGCATTCCCAGGCCCCACTTGCTCTTAACCATTACTCCATTCTCGATATTGTCAGGGGATGTGATGACATCACTTCCAGAAGTTATGTCAATGTGCTGACAGTGCTGAGGGCTAGGCATCAATTTGTGGCAGGTAACAACCCCTCTTCTCCTGCTGGTTGCTATGAAGTACCTGGCAACCCTAGGCATACCCCCAAATACTAGAGCCAGGTGGACTCTATAATCTGATAACTAGGTTTGATTGCCAACTCCTCTACATGAGTGGTGGATTCTAACCTGTTGAATGAGATTTGCTTTCCCATTCTTACATTCTATCTTGATGACCTTGGGCTAGTCACAGTTCTTTGGAACTCTCTGAGTTCCCCCTACCTCACAAGTTGTCTGTTGAGAAAGGGTGGGGTGGGGTATAAATCCAAACACTTTCTTCTTCAGTAACAGTTCCTGGCCCTCCTTCTATAGTCTATAGTCTTGTTTGTTTATGTGTTTTTAATTGATTCATCTTATAATTTTAACTGCAGTTTTAATTGCTTAAATATTTTAATGTGTTTCATATCCACTGCCTTGTAGACTCTGATCGGGTGGAAATATGATATAATATGGAAATCGGGTGGAATTATAGTATAAAGCTGTTTCAAACAGACAAACTCCAGATATGGGAATTCCCCCACCCCACACAATCCTTTGATTCAAAGGAAAGCCTATCTATGGTTGTGAACACAAACACATTTTTACATATTATCTCAATAAATCTTCTGCCAGGTTTAAATCTGTCATCTCAGTAGTTCCTGCCCACCACTCCTCCCCAGCCCCCCTACACACGTGCAAGATGAAATTACTAGTCTATTAACTAATGAAGAAGCTTATCAGTTATGTCACAGAACGTTTGGTAATACATAGTGCATTTGTTCATCAGCAGCAGCATCCAAACAGATGGTAACTACATAACTCTGTGAGTAATGCATGATCAAAAAGAATGTTTTGTCAAATTCACCATTTACTCAGTTTTTGCCTGAAAAGGATCCAGATTCACATGAAACCTACTTCTAGAAGTGAGGAGATGATGAAAGAAATATCCGTGTCCTGCATAGGATGAGATGTCATGATCTGAGGAATAACATCTCTCAGACATCAAATGAGAAACTGAAGAACACTACATTCTATTAAATTTTCTGTACACAGGTATTTGAAGAAGAAGAAGGAGGAGGAGAAGGAGAAGGAGAAGGAGAAAAAAGAGGAGGAGAAAAAGGAGGAGGAGAAGGAGGAGGAGGAGGAGGAAAAGGAGAAGGAGAAGAAGGAGGAGGAAGAGAAGAAGAAGAAGAGGAGTTTGGATTTATATCCCCCCTTTCTCTCCTGCAGGAGACTCAAAGGGGCTTACAATCTCCTTGCCCTTCCCCCTCACAACAAACACCCTGTGAGGTAGGTGGGGCTGAGAGAGCTCCAAGAAGCTGTGACTAGCCCAAGGTGACCCAGCTGGCATGTGTGGGAGTGTACAGGCTAATCTGAATTCCCCAGATAAGCCTCCGCAGCTCAGGTGGCAGAGCCAACCAAACAAATATTGCATATTTGTAAAGATATAATAAAAAGCTAGATAATTATATTTTAAAAAAGAGACATTAAAATATGTAAAAGAATTCAAGCAAAAAAAGATAAAAAATAACTTGATGATGGTGGTTTTGAACTAGGTCTAGTACCTTCAAAAATGCTCATGTGTCTCAAAACAGTGCCATGGTCAACTACCTCTGATCATGAAAGTTCTGTCTGACTTGGTATGGTTATATCAGCAGACAGATTCATCTTTCATGTGTTTGCATAATCCCTTTAAAACGCCACAGCACACAAATGAAATAGTCCTTAACGAGCAGTTTACTGCCAGTAGATGTAGTAAGGGCCACAAGCATAGAGCCTTTAAAGTGGAAATTAGGAAAGACAAGCAGTCAGTCCTAGGTGGATCATGCAAGCCAGGTTGTATTAAGTTGCCAGGTGTGGCCTTAATGGGTCCTTCCTTGAAGGTCAGCACAGCAATGGCAAAGGCCTGCCCTCTATCTCTACCTATTACTATTAGAAACCAAGGCTTAAAGCCTGCTAGTACTATTGTGGTTGCCTAGCACTGATGTCATTTGTTTCTTAAAGCTGCAGGCTCTGTTTCTATTATGTGGGTTTTTAAACCCTCCCACCTCCCTTTTTTTAAAGATGTAAGATTTTTTCACAAACCAAGGGCTTTTTCAAGTTTGTAGAAAAAGTGTTCTTGTATTGTTATGACTCCAGTCTCTGGATTATATATATACTAAGAGTCAAAGCCCATTTGAAGGGAAAATGAAATGGGGTCTAATGGTGGGGAAGGCAGTCTTCTACTGCTTTCTTGAGTCCCCCTCCCAGGCATTCTCCCACCTTCTTGCAACTCACCATGGCCGAGAGGTTCCTTCAGGTGTCACAGGTGTGTTGGTGGGAGCAGGGAGGGAGTCCAGAAGCCAGGGAGCTGGACAGGCGGGCCGAGGTTGGTTTGTGGGGCTGGGGAGGCAGGTATTGGGGTGCATGGAGGGGTTGAAATGAGTGGCTTTTGATGGGCTTAGCAGGAGAGGGCAGGTTGCTGTCAATCTGCTGCTGGATGCAACTTCTGTTTTGGGTGCAGGGAAGGGTGACTGGTGGAAAGAGCCAGTGGGAGAGAGAGGGTTGGTGGCACTGAGGGGGGAAGGGTTGGCTTTTGCCAAGCACAGTGGGAGAGCGAGGGTTGCCATTGCTCTGGCACTAGGGCTGGCTTCGGTGTCAGGTGTGGGAAAGGGTGGGCAGGGAAAAGGGTCATTTGTGGCTGGGTGCAGCTGGAGAGTGTGAGCCACTGTTGCTCTGGTGCTAGGACCGGATTTGGTGGCAGGTTTCGGGAAGGATGAACGGGAGAAAGGACCAGTTGTTGCTGGGTGCAGCAGCAACAGGATGCAGCAGGAGAGTGCGAGCTGCTCTTGCTCTGGTGCTGGGGCCAGTTTGAATGTCAGGTGCAGAGAAGGTCATGCAGAAGAAAGGGACAGCTTTTGCCGGGCACAGCGGGAGAAAGAGTGTGGACTAATGTAGGTTTTGTGGTGGCGCAGTTTCAATGTCGGGAAGGGTGGGTGGGAGAAAGGGCTGGTTATTGCTGGGGAAAGTTATTTATTTCCACACTGCCTGTAATTAACTTGCAGTTAGCCAAGACCATTTCTAGTGTCCTTGCAACTAAAACAGATTGTCTTGAGAAAAAATCTATTAAAGTTCCATCCAACTTAAAGGGTACAGGCTGTTGTAGCCAGGCATCAGCCCTCGGAGCGGCTGGGGAAAGTGGGAGAGAGCAGCTTGGCACAGCTCTTGCATGGGGGAATGGTCCCACGATGGCAAACCCTCCACCAGCCCAGAAGAGGGTCCCGCATATCTATTGGCTGAGTGTTCATTGTTGCGACAATTAGCATATTACTCGATTTTATAGGGTAAGATTGATTCATACAGGATAGATCCATCCGTGGCTATTAGTCACAGTGAATCCATGATCTCTGCTTGGAAACTGCTCACCTTGTTCCTTCTGTTTCTAATCTATGTTGTTGCTTCTTACTTGTTTGTTTGATAGGAAACAGTTAACAGTTAACAGATACGAAACAGTTAACAGCAACCACTACTATTTTACATGGTAGAAGGGGAGGGCATATTAATAGGCAGCAGCAAGACAATGCACCCATTCAAGGAGGCTGAATCCACTGAGATCATCATATTGCTAGTATCACACAATGACCTTGCTGCTTTTACACTATAAGCTGCCAATCTCACACATTTCACCTTTTGTGTTTTCTATGATCAATCCATGTATCCAGCATGGTGTAATGGTGAAGAGCAGGTGGACCCTAATCTGGGGGATCAGGTTTGATTCCCTACTCCTTCACATTAACGTGGACTCTTATCTGGTGAATCAGATTTGCTTCCACACTCCTACATTTTTGCTTGGTGATCTTGAGCTAGGCACAGTTTTTGCAGAACTCTCTCAGCCCCACCTACCTCACAAGGTGTCTGTTGTGGGGACAGGAATGGAAAGAAGTGTGTAAGTCACCTCGAATCTCCTTTCAGGAGAGAAAGGTGGGGCATAAATCCAAACTCTTCTTCAACTCTTCCAACTTACCTTAGGACCTGTTACTAGTTCACCTTGTGTGTGTGCTTTTTAAAAAATGGAAATACCTTTAAAAACAATGACAGTGTATAACAAGTGCAACCAGAACAATAGTTGGATTTATCTACTAAGCATTCTGAAGAGTTTTCATTTTTAAACAATTTATCATAATTCACCCTTTTTCTAATTTAAAAAAATTAAAGAAATTTTTTTCAATAAGTATTAAAAAGAATACAATATATAACCAAATAACAAACTTTTATCAATATATTCCATCAATGGGAATTACCCAAACTTGAATTATTAAATTGTTTAAATGATTGACTACACCATATAACATCACATTAGAATAGCTAAGAAAGAGAGAAAAGATAAAACAAATAATACGGCTATTCTTATAGTAAGTTATCCTAGGTGATCATTAATTGTACAAATATTAACTATTAAGTGTTCAGATTTCTACATTACAATTATTATAACTGATTATATATTATCCTTGTACAATTTAATTCTATGACGAGATGATATTAATTTTATCAAAAAATGGTTTTTCAATGGTTCCCAGATGTTTTCTTTCTTCTTTTTTCTTCCATCTGTAAAGATAAGGTTAAGATATCTAGATCCATATAGATTCATATTCTTACATACCAGTCTCTTAATGAAGGTAACTCTATTAATTTCCATTTTCTTGCTATTTCTATGTGGGCAGCAGCAATTAAATATGTTATTAAACTACAATATGTTTTAAGTTTTTTTCTTTTTATCCAACCCTAAAAGGAAAATTTCTGGTAATTGCTTGAATTTTATTTTCAAAATGTTTTGAATTTGATTATGTATATTTAACCATTTTTTTTAAAAAAAAACTTTATTATAGGTCCCCCAGACATGGAAATAGGAACACGGTCTTTTACACTTCCAGCACAATGGTGAGTAGTTTCTATTTATTTTAGAGATTTTTAAAGGAGTAATGTGCCATCTATGTATCATTATATGCATATATCCTCTTATTTCACTGCTTCTAATATTTGTATGTGCATTTTTCCAAATTGATTCCCATTCATCCAATGTTATATTTTTCCTGATATCACCACTCCATTTTTTTTCATCAAGCCTTTATTGGCATAGACAACAGTACAACAAAAATAAAAAAACGGATTAAAAACATATACAGTACAGGAAATAAATGTTAAATCAAAGGAAATCTACTGGCATTTAGTAATTTCCAGGAGAAAGTCTGCCACTATCATACAGAGGAAAGGATCAGGATTGTCCAACAAGTAGTGTAATCTAAATAAATCGGGGAGATCGGGTAAATGTAAAGGAGTAAGATTCACACACTTGGATCTGATTTCCAATTTAACATACTAGTTTTAACTAGTTCTTTCTCTGTATCATATTGTAATTGATAGATTTTTCTTATTAATTTTTGTTACCTTTTTCCATAATTACACCAAATGTGATCTTTTTTAAAGTACTGTTGAATTTGCAGATATGTATCTTCTTCTTTCTAAGTTAATTCATTCTAATAGAAGCAAATCAATATCTTTTAAATCAATCCAGTCCTTCACCCAAGAGAGAATGTTGGCAATGTAATAAAGATGAAAATCTAGTACTGACCATCCCCCTTTATCCTTATTTGAGATCAATATTTTGTATCTAACTCTTGGGTTTTTGCCTTCCCATATAAAGTTTGTAATTGATTCCCTCCATTGTTTAAATATTTTAATGTGTTAATAAATGGTATAATTTGTAAAAGATACATTAATTTGAGTATCACTGGGATTTTATTAGGGCGATTCTACCCAAAATTGTCCCAATCTACCTCTCCTACAGAAATTAATTTGTTAAGTTCCTTTAATTCTACCTTTGGAGGTTTTATGAGTTTTTGCTTATCTACATATTCTCTAATTTTTTCTGTTGGGACATTTATCTTTTGACAGAGGTTAGAGTAATATTCATGGAATGTTTGTCTTATCTCCTTTTGTTTGTTTATGTTTTTATTCCCGTTCTTAATGGAGGTTGAATCTCTAGAGTTTTAAGCTTTTTTTATTTTGGCAGCTAACTATTTCCCTGGTTTGTTGGCACTAATAAATTCTGCTTTAGGAGTCTTACATTCATAATTAAATCCCTTCTATTATGTTCTTCCAGTTGTTCCTTTATAATTCTCATCTTACATAGATTTTTTTTGTTCATACTATTTTTTGGAACTTTTTTCCTAGGTCTTTTAATTCCATCTTAAGTTTCTCTTATTTTCCTCTGTGATATCTAATTTCTTGACTGATAAGAAAACCTCACATCACTGCCTTGCTGGCATCCAACAGAATAGCTGGTTTTATACTGATGTGGTTATTAAGTTTCAAATATTCTTTCAATGTTTTAAATACCCAAATCCATGACCTCTTTTTTCTTCAATAATCTTACCCTAATTGTTTTAACATTTTATGCATCATGGCCCTAAAATTCCTCTGTCAATTGTAGGCATTGCCTGCAAGCATTGCAGGCATTGCCTGCTTCACCATGGATTTCCCCATCTTCCTCACCATGAGAAGAAACAAAGGCTTAGTGGTAGAACATCTGCTTTGCATGCAAAAGGTCGCAGGTTTAATTTTTGGCATCTTCAATTAAAAGGATCAGGCAGTAGGTAGCAGAGAAAGACCTTCCACTCAGAATACTCAGCACTGATTTTCATTTTAATTGTTTTATTTTACTACTGGTCTAACTCAGTGCAAGTCGCTTCATGAATCCTCATCTTCACTCTTGGGTTGCTGACATTTAATTAGTATAAACCGGGATACATCTGAGAACTGCTTATGCCACCTTTCATTAGTGTATACCTCTGATTACACAGAACATGCCATAGTTCATGGATAGTGTGTGTGTGGGGGGGGGGGGGAACCAGGAAGAAACCAACTGATTTGATGGAACCTAACTAACCACATTTACTGAAGTGGCCTATGGCCATTGCATTAAACCATGGTTTCGAATGACTTTTGAACTTAGCCAGTGAGTAATGGATCCACTTCTTATATTACTACTTTCAGTGTTGAACTGAATGTTCTTCTGGGTCACCTTTGGAAAATGCACAACGACTTTCCTTTTCCCTGTGTTCTTTTAGAGAGTCCCTGGTCTGTTCTCTAAAGCTGCACTGGATGAGTCTGAAATCATTATAATGGGAAACATGTCAAAACCCAGTGTTGATTGTTGTGGGTTTACTGGGTTGTGAGCAGAGAGATGGGGTAGCCATGGGAAGTCTCCTCAGCCCAGTGATAGCCAATTTTTACATAGAACATTTCGAGAAACAAGTCCTTGAAACAGCACCCAGAAAACCCACGACTTGCTTCCAATTTGTGGATTACACTTTTACAATCTGGAGACATGGCAAGGAAGAACTACTGAATTTTCTGGACCACTTTAACAGCATCCACCCAAACATCCAATTTACCATGGAAACTGAAAAAGAAGGAAAACTGCCTTTTTAGATGTCTTGATCTTTCGCAGATCCAACCATCAATTGGGCCACACAGTATACAGAAAACCAGCACTCACAGACTGGTATCTACATAAAAACTCCAACCACCAACCACAACAAAAAAGGGATATAATCAAAACTCTGACAGATCATGCAAAACGAATTTGTGAACCTCACCTCCTCCATGATGAAATCAATCATCTAGACTGGGCTCTGCAGGCTAATGGCTACTCCACAACAGAAATCAGAAGAGCTTTAAGACCAAGAGAAACCCAGAGGATTGAGGAGAAACAGCCCCCCACAGGAAAAATATTTCTACCATACATCAAGGGAATAACAGATCAAACAGGGAAACTGATGAAAAAAACATAACCTACAAACAATCTTCAAACCTACCAGAAAAATACAGCAGATGCTATGCTCAGCAAAGGACAAGACAGACCCCCTCACTTCTGCAAGAGTCTATTGCATACCCTGTGGAAAGGTCTACATTGGAATTACAAAACACAGCATTCAGACTCGTATTAAGGAGCATGAAAGACATTGTTGGCTTAACCATCTTGAACTATTTGCAGTAGCAGAACATGCTCTAAACAAAACTGGACATAACAATGGACTTGAAAACACCAAAATTCCAGACAACTCAGGAGGTTACTACGTCAGACTACACAGGGAGGCCATTGAAATACTTACAATGTTCTAAGTAGTATTTAAAAAGATGCGGGGGGTGGGGGGTGGGGGGGGGGAGAACTTCAACAGGAAAGAAGAGACTCTGAGAATTAACAAAACTTGGATACCAGTAATTAAAAACACTAGAATCAAAGGCCAAGGGCATGCTAGGTTCATGGATAATGGACCCCACCCAAACATGGGCTTTGCATTCACTAAGACTGTTGCTGCTGCAGGGAATACAAATGTAAATCACTCCCTAGACTGAAAAACACCACCTGCAATACAATACTGTCAACCACACCTTTGTATAGCAAGTTTTACCCAAACACTTACTGATTGATTCCCCACCTTGGGACATGGACAATATGTACCCCACTAAAAACATTCCCTTCTCACTGGACACAGTGTTTAACAGACTTCTCTCTGTGATACACCTCTGAAGATGCCAGCCACAGATGCAAGCAAAATGTTAGGAACAAGATCTATCAGACCATGGCCACACAGCCCAGAAAACCCACAACAACCAGTTTAATCCGGTCATGAAAGCCTTTGACAATAAAGAAAAACAATGTGATCCATCTATACCTCCAATCTCAGCTTGGAGGAAAGGAAAGTCTTTGTCCACTGAACTTTAGTAGGACATAATTCCAAATGAATCCTTCTCATTTCCCATTTTAGATTCTGCTAGAAATTAGATAAGTTGAAGTTTTGCCCAACCCATTTCAATGGCCTTCTTGTGGAAGTTGATCTTTTCAAGCAGGCAGTAAGATGTTTTTTTCCAGAGTGAGGATAGGATGTAAAACTATACTGTACATAAATTGCTGCAGATGGTGAGACTTACTTCGCTCAATAAACACAAAACAACAACAGGCTGGAAAGGAATGGGCCGCAGCCCGTTTATTAATAATCAATAACATAACAACATGAACTATATACATGAGAGCTGGGCGGCAAACGGGTCGCACATCACATCCCAATCTCCATTGGGAAACTGGCGGGAAGGGAAGCCCCAGAGATAACACTCCTGCTTGCTTCCACCCTTCCCGCCCATGCTGAGGAGACGGGCACCGGCTAAGCCCCAAGGCACACTTCGCGGCCCGTCCTCCTCCCGTGCTTGCTGGGGTGTCGGGCACCGGCTAAGCCCTCGGCCGCCTATCGGCCCGACCCAACCCCACTCCCTGGGGTGTCGGGCAGCGGCCCAGCCTGCCGGCCTGCCAGCCTGCCTCCCCACCCCCCGGCCCTTCCGCAGGGCACAAGCATGGGAGCCCCAGCTGGAAGGCTCGTTCTCTCCCCAGATGTGCGACACCGTTGCAAACCCGCCACGAGCTGCCCTCCCTCGCAGCTCCCCGCCCAAGCTCCTCAAGCCTGAGCCTGTCCAAATCGAACCCAGCGGAGGAGGGTATATCGCACCGACTGGAGCCACAAGTCCATGCCCCACTGGGACAGGCGGACACCATCTTGCTCAAAGAGGCCCTTATTGTCCCGGGTGATTGCTCCATTGGTCCGCCACTGCTCCCCCGAGGGAGAGCCACCACCTTGGCGGCCGCCTTGTTAGCTTTTCTGCAGGCCCTGTCCACGGCAGGTGGGATCCACAGCTCCCACTCCAGTGGACCAGCTGCAGCATCTGGGACCATACCAAAGTCATGCCAGGCCGATGCCTGGCAAAGCTCCTGAGAGTGGTAGCCACCGCATGGCCGGAGGTCAAGGCCCGACCTGGCTGGGAAGTCCTCCTACAGGTGGATAACCAGGAGATCCAGTGGCCAGTTGAAAAAATGTACTCTATGAGCTTGGGCTCCAGCTCATGCCAAAGCATGCGCCCCTGCCCCATCCAGGCAATCCTCTACGTGCGCCCCGAGTCCGAGATGCCAGCCCCAGGCGGAATTGTAGGCGTGAGTCCACAACTCTGTTGGCGAGCCTGTGCCCCACGACCCACACCTGCCGATAGACGGTCTGCGGCGTCCCCTGGAGACACTGTGAAAGGGAATCAACAAGTCAGATGTGGGGCGAATGTACGCTTGAAAAGCCCCCGACCGCCACACCTGCCCAGCGTCGCGCGGATGTCCTCCTGGGCCCTGCCCTCCTGAGCTGCGGTCGTGGCGGCCCCTATCCGAAAGGAATGCAGGCCGAACTCTACGGCTGGCAACCCAGCCCGGGCCAAACATGCCCGGAACACTGCAAGCATCTGGAACCAGGTGAGGGGGGACCCGTCTTCGTGCACCAGGAGCATACCGCCCAACCATGGCCAAGCAATGAGGGAGGCGAGGGGGCAGGTGGCGTCGCCCGGCAAGACTGGCATGGTGACCCAGGCGCCGTGGCCCTCCTGGTCAGTCTTGGAATGGGCAAGCCACGCGTAGACCATGTCCCCGGACAGGACGAGGTGCTCCCTTTGGAGCGCGGTGGAGGACGGCCGGTCCCTGGACGGGGCGACCAGTTGAGGCCTGAAAGCCCCGTGGTGGGCCAGGTGGAAAGCGGCTGTGAAAAGCAAGCGCTCATAATGTGACGCGCACACCTGCTGCAGCTCCCTGGTGACTGCCCTTAACACCTCCCTGGTAACAGGGCGTCTTAGGTCTCCCCTCTGCACCAGGGCCCACCCGCCGCCGTAACCTGCCACCAGCGGCCGAACTACAAAGCGACAGGTCCCGTCAGGGAAGCCCGAAACCCTGCAATAGAAGGCGATGCCACCCGCAGTTGCACCCCCATGGAGCGTGGGTGCATCCCCCGCTTATGGAGATGGCCTCAGATACTCAAGCAGGAGGCCTGTGTTCACCCCGCCACAGACAGAGCGCCCCTTGGACTCTGCATTAACGAGGAAGTCGCCTGCGGCTCTGGCCATTTCTGCCACTGCGGCGTGGCAGTTACCCAGCGAGTTCAAAACACCTGTGATGACGTCTGGCTGCCAAGGTTCCAGAGGGATGCCGGCACTGTAAGCGGGAATGGCTCCGCCCCGGGGGCCAGGCGTCAGAAGCGATCCACCACTGCTGGCGAGACAAGGCATCCAGCAATCTCATTTTGCAAACCTGGAACAAAAGCAGCTTTGAAAGAAATGTTATAAGTGGGGCATGTAGGCACCGATTGCGAGACAAGCGCGCTGACCGGTGCCGACTTGCTCAGGCTGCCTATTCACCACGCGCACCACAGCCTGGTTGTCACACCAGAAAAGGTACCCTCCTATTAAGCCAGAGGTGGAGTACCAGATATGTACCGCCACCAAGATAGGAAACAGCTCCAGAAGGTTGAGATCCCTGGTGATGCCCTGTAGGTGCCAGGCTGGAGGCCAGAGGCCCTGTGCCCACTGACCCTGGAAGTACACACACTGAAAACCAAAGGAGCTGGATGCGTCCAGAGTGCACCTGCAGCTCCAGGCAGGGTTCCAGAGGCGTCTACCACGAGGAAATGCGGGTTAGGCCTCGGATGAAAGACAACCAGACCACAGGTCTTCTTTCAGGCCCAGTTTGGATACCCTGATGTGATGGTCAGGGGACACGGCCAGGAGCCAGAGACCTGCGCCAGCCGCGAGCAGAAAGCCCTGCACCACCAAGCCACCACCACCCTGCAGGCCAGAAATTGAGGTGTGTGGGACTTCCACCAGTACCCTGGGTTTTCGCAGGAGGAGCACCGGTGGGGCAGAGGTGGTAAGGGCCATGGAAGCATGCAGGGAGAGATGAAGTACCCAGAACCGTGTCTGGGTGGAGATGCCCAGATAGCTGAGGGCTTGGTGGAAGGTCCCCTCCGTCTTGTTGCAGAGCCAAGGGGACTAAGCACCAAGCTCGTGGGCCTGGGCCTGGAAAGCCTGCACGGCGAATTAATTCCCTGGTGCCCACCTGCCAATGAACAGGAAGTCTATCTAAATAATGGGTCACCATGCCCAGAAGGCAATTCCCTTCATCTGCGAAAGCCCATTCGAGGAAAGTGCTAGAAGCTTTCCAAAGCAGCACAAGCTTAAAAGAACAGCCTATGGGCATGGCCCCTTGTCCACGGACTACCAATTGCCTTTGGAAATGGATGCCCCAGCAGCTTTCAAAATCGAGGGGAAATGGACGGAAGAGTTTCCGGAAGGCGGACTGGATGTCACATTTTGCAAGGTAAGCAATCTTCGGCCCGCTTCTGCCTGATGGAAACTATGGCCTGCGTCCAAGGTGGCATTCCGCACCGAAAGCAGACCTCGGGGTCTATGAAGTGATTAACTAGAATCGCCTCCGGGGTGGGAAGGTGTTGAATTAGAAATCGGAATCTTCCCCAGCAGAGGTCTTCTTTGTGGGCACGACTCTTTTAAATGGGGGGGAGACCCTGAGGCTGGGGAGAGGCAGGAGGCTGTAAGGCTGTGCCGGCAATGCGACCGGCCCTGATCTTCTTAGTTAAGCTTTGGTCAGCCACCACGCCAGGGAGATCACGGACTGACTTCCAAAGTTGCTTTGCCTGGTGTTAGGCCCTCCGGGGGCCTTCGATAGGGAATCCCACCTGAAACCTAATGGAGAAGCTCTTCCCCAGCATCGCAGCTGCGAGTTGCACGCCTGTCAGGATAATGCTGCAGCCATTCCAACAGCAATCCCCAACTGGATGGGTGTGGGAGCCAAAGACTGCAGCTGAGCCTTGTAGGGTTTCAGTGTTTTGTGGGGGCAGGAGCGCTGCCCTGGCCACTGGCCTTCTTTTTGGGAGGGCCCGGCGAGGGGGACCGGGCCTGCCGAAGCGAGAGCGCCCGACTGGCTTAGGGCAGCCCACTCTGCTGTGACTGCCAAGAACAGTTGAGCAAACATCACTCGTATTTGCACTTCGTCAGCTGGCAAGCGCCTCTGTTGAATTCCCAACAAAGCCCTTTTGCCTCCCGCCAGTCCGCCCCGGGTAAGCCTCTGCTTGGGTTTATCTGGGACCCCGGATGGTCTCCTGTGAGCCCCTTCATGGCCAGCTGGACCACGACCATCCAGGTTTGGTCGTGAATGAGATCCCAGAGGAACTGGCTCTTGTGGGAAGCGTTGTAATTGCCGAGAATGGTCCTGATAAGTGAAGCTTATGGCCGCGGGTTAAGCGCCGGCCAGCGCCCGAGCCCGCAGCACGTGCGCCTATATGGGCCGCCGAGTGCCAGAAGCCCGCAGGGGGTAAGCTGACCCGATGAGGGCCAAAAAAATTCCGTGAAACTCCTGCAACCAGTTGTTGAAATTCCGCTCGGCTGCCACTGCGGGTC
This sequence comes from Sphaerodactylus townsendi, assembly GCF_021028975.2. Taxonomy (NCBI): domain Eukaryota; kingdom Metazoa; phylum Chordata; class Lepidosauria; order Squamata; family Sphaerodactylidae; genus Sphaerodactylus; species Sphaerodactylus townsendi. The sequence goes on from NC_059432.1 coordinate 94,658,545, forward strand.
CCCTCCGCTGTCTGTCAGCCTTCCCACCCAACAAGCCATGCGTTCCCCTTCGCTACCGTGGGAACTTAAAGAGATATCA